>NC_138029.1:54298930-54672842 GCF_964106645.2 Podarcis pityusensis | reverse complement strand
AGAAGATGAAACTTGAAATGGAATCAATAGTTTTAGAATTGTTGAACTAAAACTTTTAAAAAAATATTTAAAGGAAGTCAATGAGCCAAAAATTGTTTTCGTTTTTTGTTTTTATTTTCATACACACAAGAAAGCAAGTGTGAGTTTGAGATATTAAACTTAACAAATAAGTAGCCACGATCAGCCAAAGGCTAAGTGTTGCAAAGGTGGTTGTGATCCTCTGAAGATGGAATGTATCAATCTTTCAAGCCCAACTTGTGTTTATTTTGTTTTTAAAATGTGGAACTTTTTCAAGCTATCAATGGCTTTATAGGCTTTATTTAGTAACGTAGAGTGTGAGATGAGAGCTTTCTGTGAAGTTCATTTATACGTCAACATTTCCTGGAATTTGGTAATTCAAAAGTCCCTTAGTTAGGTGGCAGACAAGTTATCCAGTTTGAGTAAGTTTCACTCCTGTCTAGAATTGCTCTGAATCTTACTGTGGATTATACCATTCAGCTATCTAGCAGAATTACAGGGCAAAGCTGCCAATCTCCACATTCAAACAAGTCCACATCAATGACAGCTGCTCTTGTCTAATATGGCAGTTCTTCTCAATCTAATCTTCAGACATAGCCCAGCCTTACTACTTTTTGGGTGCAGCTCACCACTGCTCTGTGAATTCCACATTTACTTTCATGGAGCATCCATGGACCTCCTGCATGAATCCTATTAAAATGAACAGAGCAGTTAGTGCTTGATGAATAGCTGGTATAAGTAAATACATCTAAGTGCTTTTAAAAGTGTCCAGCCATTTGAGTTCATTTTTTGTCCTTTGTAGCTAAATAAGCTGCTTCTATTTTTTTTTTTTTTTAACCTTTTTAGGTCAAGCCTCCACAGTATTCAAAGCAACTTGTTCTTTTTTTAACACAGAAAGCCCTAGGTCTTTTTTAGAAAAATCATATGAGACTATCACTTCTAATAATATTGTGCTTAACTCTAAAGAGAGCAACTTTGGTAAAAGAAATGTTGAAAAGAGACTGATTAACTTAGATGCTTTTTATTTCCATGCTTTTTGGTTATGCTTCCACATCACTTTTTTTATAGCGCCTAACAGTAGCTGGGGTAGATTGCGGTAGAAACCGTATTAAACTATTTTGGCTTTCCAGGGCAATAGATCTTCATACTCAACTCATGTGTCACTTGCTTCTGTTAAGCCTAAGCACATTGTCTTGTAGATTCCCCCCTCCCCCCTCTCTTGGTGCCTCTGTACTATGCCAGTACACAGTAGGGCCATTTTATATAGGAAAGTATGTTACGCCACAGCGTTCTGAATGTTAGAGTCAAAGAAGCAGAGCAAACAGTACTGTTCTCAACTCCTGTGGTACTGGAACACTAATGCAAGCAAGTAAAAAAAACAAACTATTATTTTTGAAGTTTTCTATTAAAATGTATTACTGCAAATGGTACTTTACCCTCTCTTAAGTATCAGAAGTACTACATTAGATCTCAGCTAGCTACATAAAGTCAAGCACTCTGTTCTTCCTATTCTTTTGGGTACTGTTGTGTGTGTTGTGGTATGTAAAGTCCAAAGTAGTATCAATTTAAATTCCAAGTCATACTTGGAGAGGAGTGTAATTTGTCAGCAGTTTTTTGCCCTTTACACAAAGACCTTTGTTTTCTAGATTATTGCTACATTCCGACTAATGTTTAATCTCAGTGAATTACGTTAGAAGAAGAAAGCACGAATATTGCACACCGTAACAGGCAAAGCCTTGCTCTTCCCCCCATTGCCTGCAATGTCTTTGGAATGCCTGTGACTCAGTATGTGGCCATCACATATACTGACCCATTGCAGCAAAATGCTTGAATCTGAACAGTTTAATCAAATGATAGAGGGAACAAAGGATTTATATATGTGTATATATATATTGTACAGGGTTTTCTTAAAACTGTATAATTGTGTAAATATTTTGCTTTTTTTGTGTACTAAAACTACCAGCATCTAGATTTCCATAAGAATTCTTGTATTTTTGTATCCGGAAGATTACAGTGAGTGAATGAAGCTGTAAGAGAAATTTCAATAGCCTTTGGCACAGGTAGACCGGATAGGATTCCTTTTCATATGGTTTTAAAATAACATTTTGTTAGCACACTGTTCGGAACAGGATGGATGTCCTTGCTCAGAGTGTTGGCTTTTTTTTTCATGGGGAGCAAGAAAGATTAGGGGCCATGGGGAAAAAATTTATTTAATGGGGATTTTTTCCCCCTTCTCTTTTCTTTTAAAATATTTGTTGGCTTACATAAATCCTCTGGTGACATCTTAAATGTGATTTCTCAGGCCAGAAGCACAAAAATGAGTTGTGCCCCTGAACCCATGTATTGAAAGCATACTATTACGTTACTGAGAATGTAAGTGATGGGCAGCATAGTAGTAACTCACTTAATACAAAGGAGAAAGGAAAACTAGTTCAAAGTGACCTTCATTTTGACATAGCTATGGATCTCCCTGTGTTGTGTATTAGAACTTAGTAGGATACCATTTGTGTTTCTAGGTAGGTAACTTCTGGTAACACTTCATTTTTTACTGCTGTGGAATTGTCACTTCTGCATTCATAAGCTATGATGGAGAGCATAATATAATACCTACTAAGTGACTTGAGAATGATAAATCAATCTGAAATAAAAGGCTACTACACAAGGAGTACCACTTCACTGACCACTTAGTGTGTAATCCCATTGCAATCCAGACGAATGCCACAATGTAAATGGTCAGTGAATCACCCCCTCAACCTCTACAGATATTAATGCTTCTACTATATAAGCTGTCAATTAAACTGTGGTATAAAAATTTTGGTTGGTTTGTTTTAAATCCTTGAGCATAAAAAAGCCTAGCATCTGAAAACTGATTTGAAAAATATATGCCCACATACAGTGGAGATGCTTCAACAGTTTTTAACAAAATCATGTGAAAAGGAATGGTAAATTCCTCTCAATGTATAGTAAACTTGTATTATAGTTTTTACAAGATTGTGAACTTGTGTAATAGTATATTAGGAGATATTGTTGGATTTCTAACTGTTTATACATTTAAATTCATACATGTAATGTTTGTTTTATTGATTACACTCTGAATTTCTAAGATGCATGTTGACTTTTTTGCAATAAAGAAATAATATGGAATGGCGTAAAACTACAAACGAAAAAGGCATAAAACAGATTGAATTGAAATTTGGAAAAATAGCCATTCCCAAAAAATTATAATCAGAAAAAGAGCTGTATTGCTTCATTTCTTCCGAGGTATACTCGCGTGAGTGCTTGGTGCAGAGTGTGTGTTAATAAATACATTCGTATACATATACATATTCATATGCATAGACATAAGCAGTTGGAGAGAAGGTGCAGTTTTGTGGTAAAATGTTGGGTATCTTTATTGAAGTAATACAGGTTGGTTAAGCCTGTGACAGATGTGAATGCTTGCCTCAGAATTTTGCTATTTCCTCTCAGGAAGGGCAGTTTGAGATAAACAGCAGCTTTGTGACAGAACCTTCAGGAAAATTCTTGGACAACTTAACTGCCCTGCCCCAACTTAACTATTCTGAACTGGAAAATTATTTATTTTACCTCACCTTTCCAATGAATTTGTTTTGTTTGGGAGGCAGCTTACAAATAATAATAATAATAATATAAAATTAATACAGTCGTAAAGCTCACTTTTTATTACATGGATAAAACCAATAGTGTGCTTTTTAATCATGTTCGCCTCCTACTTAACTAATAAAACTGGTGGTGGTGTTCTCTTGATGACGATTGTATAGAGGGAGGGATAGTAAGATATCAAGTATTAGGACAATAGTAACTGAAGGATATTGTTCACTATTCTGAAATTCACGTCACGGCAAAAGCAAGAAAACATCAGTAATTTATGAAAACAGATTTGCCTGTATATCTTTGAACTCAAGGTAAAGTACATTTTCTAGACAATTCTGCATCTAGGCAACCTAGATCTGCTAGGTTGAGTAATATTTGCTTCCTCTGTTTTTAGGCCACACCTTTTAAGAGCTAAGACACGGAAGAACAGTAATTCCTAAATTAGGCTGGCCCATGCTAGTGCACTATCAGGGAGCCATTGTTAGGCTGTGAGAAATTAAATTCTCCGAGGTTGCCCACTGTGCTTGTGAATGATTTACCATTCTGGTCTTGAAGCAGCTTGTGAGCTTTTGTGATAATATGTTTTCTTTTGCTCTAAAAATTCACCTTTACATGTATAAAGATCCCCTCCCCCCACAATTTTATTTCTGAAAAACTGCCCTGGCAGTTGGGAACACTTTTAGAAGTTCGATGCAGCCTAGATCTTTCTGTGTAGAAGATTAATGAGAAATATGTACATGTTAAATTTGCTCTAATCCACCACCGCAAATGGCCTTTATTTCTAATCTTCAGTACTTCGATACCTGCATAACAGTGGTAAAGAATTCCTTAATTTTTTGTTACTGAGAGCAAAAAGACTTTAGCTAGATGACTGAATCTGTAATCTGAGGGCATGATGTGTCTTCATGCTCTCTATAAAACTGAGGGAAATTCTGAAAGGCTTTTACAAACCCCAACGTGGCATGGAATCATTGAATTGTAGAGTTGGAAGAGACCCTGAGGGTCATCTAGCCTAACCTGCAATGCAGGAATCTCAGCCAGATCATACATGACAGATGACCATCCAACCTCTGCTTTAAAAGCCTTCAAGGCTTGCTTGTAGTCAGGCCGCCTCTAGATGGGCCATGGGTGCTATCTGGGTCCTACCTCATCCCTGCTTTGAGCAGCAAAAGATCTCTGGCCAGCATTGTGTGTCTGTTGGCTCTCAGGCCTTGTCTGTACAAGAGCTTGCCATCCTCACGAGCAAGACCCAAAAGTATTGGAAGACGCAATACATGAGAAAATAAAGTACAAAAATGGTGAATGGTTTTATGTGATGGCCATGCTCTTTCTCCCATGTGGATCGTGGGGGTAATGATCTTCCATACCGGGTTATTATAAAGATAACTAAGATAATGATGTGAACCTCTCTGAGTGAGCACTTGGAAAAAGCTATCCATTCCTACCTGTATCCCACCTCCCCTGAAAGGAGGTGCGCCTAGCTATGGTACAGTGTTACTTCTAGCAGGCTGCATTATTTATGTCTGTCAGAGTTAACTTCATCCATCTTCATCTGCAAGCTGAATCTGAGCTCAGATCCCCTGGGAGGAGGGCAACGCACAAAACAAATCCCATTTATTGGAGACTCTACAGAACAGTCTTTATGTTAATCTGCAGATAAACATATTTAAAAGCAATATCTGTTGTGACCCTAGCTATGTCCGCCCAAGAAATGTGATGCACTTCATAATATTTTTGGCCATTTTATTTTGTTTTCAATATAAACTGAAATGCGCCTTTGCAGCAGCAAGACAGATTATGATGATCTTTCAGTTTTTTAGACATTGCTCATACTGGTTTGCATTATTTTCTTTCAGCTAGCCATTTAGACGTACTGTAAAATAAACATTCATAAATTTCTTTCAGTTATTGAGGATTTCAATTTTATATCTTTGTAGCAGTGTTTTGATAGAAAAGGCTGATGTTGCATGTTGAGCTGGGCTGCCTTGACACAGTGTTCAGAACACAGGATCCTCCCGCCAACAATACTCCATGCTTTCAGCATCGATAGGCAAGTGCCTCAATCTTATCTTTTTTCTTTTTTGTGTAATTTTGGGGAACTACTAGATCAATGTCACGGCCAGGTTGCTTAGCAAGAGCCTTGTGTATTGTGGGCACGTTTGCATAAAGATTAAAAAGGAGCATTTATGATACACCCGCACCTAGGTCATACTGGAATCCCAACATATTATGAAATACGTAGCTTTTGAAGGTTCAGAATGCTGCATAAAGAGGCTTATGTCACTTTAACAGTCACAGATACCCTCAAAGGATCCTGGGAACTGTAGTTTATCCCCCACAGAGCTTTGCTTCCCAGTACTCTTAACAAACTACACTTCCCAGGATTCTTTGGGGGAAGCCACGACTGTTAAAAGTAGTGTAGGAGTGAATTAAAAGTATGGTGTGGACGTTACTTAAGTTGTGCAATTGGCCACAATTATTTGAAAGCTCTCATCAGCATGGCACTTCTCAAGACAGACAGTGTATTCTAGGGATGTGCATCGGCTCTTTGTGTACAGTATTCCAAATAACCAGGTAAATTGGGATGATTCAAGGCAGACTCTCACATTCCCAAATTGGATTGCATTGTTAACAAGGCACATCAGGGCGAATCAGGGAATCCTCAACTCTGGAGTAGCTCTGTTGCTTTAGCATTTCCAAAATGTCAAGCACATGACCGCCCCCATCCCTCTTTTCTTTTCTGAGAAATTAGTCAGGAGACGTGGGGTGAAAGAATTGGGGCAGGGTCTTTTGTTTTGATGGACAGGTCCAGTTTTTAATCACAGTGATGAAAAGTGGGTGGGGGTTGTTGGTGTTGTTGACGTTAATTTTTCGTATCTTTATTTTGAATCTCATGATTCATCGTTCAAATTGGTTGTGCATTTTTTGATGTTTCAATGATTGTTTATGACTACTTTACTTATGGTTGTAGTTATGTAATTTTTTTACATGTTGCAAGCCGCCTCGAGCATAGTTTCAACTTTAAAAAGGCAGCAAACAAATGCAATGAATGATTGATTGATTGATTGATTGATTGATTGATTGATTGATTGAATAATCTTCCCAGTGCACTCCAACCACAGTGATTTGAAGGAAGGATGTCAAAGTGAATAAACTAAGTTGCTCTTCACATGGGTCATTTTTGTCCTTTGAGTTTTGGCTGTGAAAACGGGGTAAGCGACAGAATTAGACTAGGTGGATTGCGTCTTTCCCAGTTCTTTTTTTCCTAGCAAGATAAAGCAATAGCTCATTTTCTCACACACACCCCTCAGGTGACCACTCAGTAGGGAATGTCTAGGTGATGTTGGGCTACAACTCCAATAATCCCTGACCATTGGTCATGCTGGCTGGGATGAAAGAAAAGTGGAGCCCAACAACAACTCTGGAGGGCCGCAAGTTCTTTCCCCGCCCTGGTCTACAATTACTTAACTTAACTGCAGCACTGGCAGCTTGTAGTGAGTGAACCACCTTCCAGAGAAGTTTGCCTGCCATGACCTTATCTGCTCACTGAATATCTCGCGATAAACTTTATCAAGGCTTCTCCAGAGCACAGTCTGAAAATGGCTATCTTGGTGCTTAACTCTGCTCATCTTGTTTTGAACATGCAATATAGTACACATCAGGTTATTGTACTGAAGAACCTTTTTTAAGTAATTATAATTTGGTATTCTGTGCATCTTTATGCTGATAACTTTAAAGCACTCATGGTCTCTGTGATTTATTTAAATGCTAATAAATTATACATTTATGGCACTTTAGTAATTCATGTGAAAATTATTTGGAGTCGAGCCACTATAATGTACTCCTGGTATGGTCTCCTGTGGCCAAAAATATGTCAAACAACAGTTCCATCCACTTTCTGGATTCACATTTTAGAGTGACTTTGGGTTATTCACAGGTCAGGGAAAGATGAGGAACAGTTTTTGAAGAGAGCAGGCCTTGAACATTTGAAATCCATTTCATAAGCAGCGAGGGTTATACTCTGTGCCGATGCTACTCTTCTTGTGCTCAAAGTACACCTTTTGTTTGAAAGGCTTTCCCGAATTCTTTCCTTCATTACTTAGTCATAGGCTGTATATGTATGTATGTTTGTTTGTTTGTTTGTCTGTCTGTTTGTCTGTCCATCTGCTGTGCTTGAATCCCATGCTTCTTCCAAAGAGCTCACTGTGGTTGCATTCGCATGGCAGTTTATTCGAAATGATTTAGTATTTAGGTTATAGCCATGTTTTAAAGATGCTGCCTTTTATTAGACCATCATAGCTTTGGGGTTTCACAGAACTTTCCAGCTTTCAAAATGTTTGTTGTGAAGAAAAGTATATCTTTGTGGAGGGTGTGTGGGTGTGAGACAGACAGGACACATACAGAAAATGATGTACATATTTAAATAAGAGTTTGCAGTCCTATATTATATATTATTTAAATCTTACACCCGCACTCCCTCCATATACATATTCATTTATTTTAAGGGTGATAATAAGAAATTGTGTGTGAGGACTAGATTCTGTGACTTATCATTAGAAAATGATTCAACAGGCAGATTTGAAGCTCAGCAATCTAAGAGAGATAAATTCTTAAATTTAGGCTCATGCTTAACTTGGGGTAGAAAGGATTAGTGGAAGCTGATCCATTAGGGCAGATGGCAGACCCTCCAATTGTCCCTATTTTTCAGGGACAGTCCCAGATTTACAGAAGACGTCCCGGTTTCTGATTTGATCCCAGAATGTCCCTCTTTTCCTTAGGATGTCCCTATTTTCATCAGAGAAATGTTGGAGGGTAAGGAATGGGACACCCCTCATCCAGCCCATACCTGTCTGCCTTCTTACAACCAGTCCAGGGCTTGGCAACACTTTCTGAACTTAGTAGGGTGGAGGCTTGGGGCACACCTTGAATGAGTTGGCTCTACCTGTTATTGGCTCTCGCTCTGGCTCCTGTTGGTGGCCCTGATTCCACTCCACCAGCCCAGTGGGCACCAGCTACCACCAAAAACTATGAGAAATGGCTTGTTTTTGTATGAATTAAAGCTGTGGTGAATGATCTCGAGAAGTTGACAAGTGATGTATGTTTTCCTACCATAGACTTTGCTGGGGGGGGGGTTGGGGGGAATGATTTCTATGTTTGCCTTTGGGTAAATTGTTTTCTGAAGCCCATGAGAGCATCTCTAGTAATGTGCCATAATCCATGAGTTGTATAACACGCTTACAGTTTTTTATTAAAAGGCATTTTTGTGGCCAATGTTATGCAGTCATAAGGGTGTCCCCTGCACATGCTCAGTACAAACCTGTTGTCAAAGAAGGTTGTGTGATGCAGGAGGAATAGAATTGAACGTTGAGGCCAAAACTGGGAGCAAGCAAACAGACCACTATGGCTTGAGGTGTTGAATTTCTTGGGCATTTTGTTGCAGGGAGCAGGCGGCTGAAAGCCACCTCTAGATATTTTCTGTCATAACATGTAACATGTGCACATCTTGTTTCATTTCAGCTGCACTGTTTAACAATGCAGCATGATCTAAGACCTCCCTGCTTCCTTCCCCAAGTGCTGAAACCCGCACAAAACAACAGGATATATCTTTGATGGGTGAAAAACAGTGGAAAAATCTCGAGAGACATGTGACAGAAGATGGCACGCAGGGCTTCTAAAAATACCATGTAATGCATCCAGCTAGAGAGTGTCTGAGGCAGTGGTGGGAATTCAGCTGGTATGTGAGAAGGAAGCCGTGCCAGCTACAAGGCCCAGCGGGTCCCACTCCTTAATAAAACATAGTTAAAATGGCACAGGAAGCCATGGCTTGTCAGCTCTGACACCGTACATGGGATTTCAGCAATCATGTGACAAACCATGCACATCTTTTTGGCCAATGCGCAACTGCTTATTCTTCCCCAAAGTCAAGCACACCACTATTCTGTTTGGCTTTTACAATTAATTACAAACTGGGGGGGGGGGGGGATGCAAATGGAAAGAGATTGTTCTAATTTCAGATGACATGTTGGGGGTTTTGTCCTCCCACTTTGGTTGTTACATTTTGCATTCAAAGTTTAATGAAGGTTTCAGTGAGCACTGATGTTAAGAAGCAGGCAAATCCAAACACTAATGCTAGTCATGTTTCTGAGTTGCAGGTCCAATACGCGGCTGTTTTGATATTGGTTTCTAGTGAATGTGGGTCAGGAAGGGCAAGTGACAACATGAGGAGGATTCATGTAGTCTGCTTGTGGGTTGTCACTTTTTTTAAGTACCCAGATTTGCCCGGCTTCTGGAGCAAAACGGCTATCTAAATATGCCACAACCATATGCTGCAGCTCTCCCTATCACAAGATACCCCTTTGGAATATTTGGTAATGTGATGCAAAAATTGGCACTTATGGCTTAGATGCCGTTATCTTTTGCCTTGCTCTTTCCAGGCACATAAAAGCACCATCTCAGAAAAACAAACTTGTTGTTTGCTCCAGAGCCTTTTCCACAAGACCCGCTCTTTAGCGCTCAGTCAGAGCAAACATCGACTCGGGTTTTCCGTGGATTGCTGTTTGCTCCGATTGAGCTTTAAAGTGCAAGTTTCCACAGCTCTGGAGCAAAAAAAAGTGTGCTTGGACGCAGAGCTTTAAAGCATGGAAAGAGTGGAGAAGCCTTCTGTACTCACAGCAACATTGCAGAGCAGCGACGCCGAGTATATGGGGCGGAGGGGGCTTCAGCCACCTCAATATTTTGGGGCACGGAGCTCAGCCTCCCCAATATTGAGTGCTCGGCAGCCGGGCGGGACGCGCGAGGGTGAACCAATCCGTGCGCCCAAACCCTTGCGCGCCGCAGCCTGTCTCCGCCCCTCGGGTCAGGCTTGACCCAGGAACGGAGCAGCCGCAGCCGGGCGCCTCTGCCCGGCCAGCAGCCTCTTTCTGTTGCGGAGGAGCTGTGTGCTTGCAGCCCAGTTGAGGAGAAGGGCGGCACCTCTCTGCCGCCAACTCTTCACTCTGAGGAAGCTCCCTCACACTCTAAAGCCAGGCTTCGATGGGAGCTTGTTGGAGGGAGGGGGCGCCTGGTCGCTCCTTCCAGAAAATGCACCCGGTGGATGTCTGGCGGGGGGGAGGCGTGTCATGCGTGTGACGTCATGCACATGTGACACACACCCCCCCCAAAAAACATGTTGGGCGCAGCATGGCGCTCCTGTTGCAGAGGACCTATTCATCACAAGCATGGTTGAGTACAGGCAGTAAAGCAAGAATGGGAAACCTATGGCCCTCTGGGTGATGTTCGACTCCAACTGTTGTGTTTCAGATTGCTGTTTCAGCCCTTCTCCCAAGAAGACAGAAGCCACTTAGGATCCAAGCCAGGGAATAGGAAGTATAACACTTCTTTTTAGTTTGGAAGAATCTCTTCCTTTCTTTGGTTGTTCCTGATAGTTGTCAGCAGTCCACACCCCTCTACAGATTAGGTTTGGGTGAAACATTCAATTAAAAACAAAAACATTAATAAAACATTTTGTTAGACGATTAAAAGAAACCATTTTACGTCTATGATCCTTTATTGGACACAAGTCTATATTTCAGTATAGTCTCAGTTATTTGCAAAAAGGTGCTTTCTACTTTGTATCTGATTAACAAGTTGAAAATAAAATGTCTACACAAAGCCAAAGGCGAATAAGATTCCAGCCAATGAGTTGCAGGAAACCACAGTGGAATTTGAATAAATATTTTGTCATTCACAGCAGAGTGAATTACAGGCTAGCTGCATCACGGAGAAAGGGAAAACAAAAAATACTGTTCAACAGCTGGTGAAAACTTACTGCTGCTCACACTGCCCATTGATCTGTTTCAACAGCAACAGCTGACTAATGTGAAGCATGAACGTGTATTGCCAGAACCAATCAATAATGCTGACAAAGTTGGGTATTTACTGGAAACTTTTGTTGTATCAACAAGATTCTTTCGGGGATCTTTGATTCAGCTAAATGTGCCACATTTTTCTTCTTCTTGGTTTTTTTTTAATTTTTAAGTCATTGGACTATATATATTGTTTCCTGCCAGATATATTTAATTCATTCTTGCTGAAAAAAATGGGCTTGGAATGTTACTGACAAATTAGCAAAATGTCCACCAATCTGTGAGAAAATAGAATGTTTCCTATGGGAAGTTTGCCCTGAACCAACTTTCCAGCATCTATTGTTGTTTTTGTTCGCCTGGGCATTCCAGGATGTAGTGTAAATTGGTTTTAATCTAGCTGGTTTTATCCATTCTGCTGAACCTTATTACTTTCTTTTGACTGCCTTTCTCATATTTTTATCATCATCACCATCAATTTATTGCAGTGAACAGACCAGAAATAAGATCAAAACAAAACCCGCACTGTGCACCTTAAATACAGCGCAAATACAAAGCAAGGTGCAACATTAATGTCCTTGGTGTAGGTATACATATATATGAGAAATGACCTAAGTAGACTCCAAAAATTATTCTTCCACAAATGTTTATGTTTCTGGTGCCTTCATATATACAGGGTGACTCATAATGAAGTATACAGTTTCAACGCACTATAAAAAAAGAAGAATGTAATATATCTTATGTTAACTGTAACAGAATTATAGGGGAATGTTTAAAGTTTTTTTAGAAGCAGTCACAGATGTTCTATGTGTGCACCCTTTGTCACACAACACACATCAAACCCGTAATCCATTTCTGCCCAGATGCAATGTCATCCTACACGTTGATTTTCCTGGGCTTCATTGAATGACAGTACAAACACTATCAACGACTTCTTCCAATACACATGGTCATCCAGGACTTCTAAGTTTGCACCACCTGTAGTTTCATTTTTTTTATGCCAATCGTAGATACATTTCCTGCTTGAAGGTTTTTTTCTGAATCATGATCAAAAATAATAAATTAATAATAATAATAATTTTTTATTTATACCCCACCCTTCCTGGTTCCAAAAACCTGGTTCAGGGCGGCTAACAACAAATTTAAAACACTTAATTGTAATACAACATATTCTGTCGCACAACTGTTGCACAGCTGTTACAGATTCCGTTTTGCTCAATTCAAAAACACAAAACGTCTTCTCCGCTGCAGATGCAGCTATTTTGCCTGACTAGTCATGTGACACGCGCACTATTGCCTATGTCACTTCCCTCAGTAGCAGAACACAAACTATATGAGTACATCTACCTCACGGTTTGCCGTTGCAGTCCATGTCGTCGCCTGTTACTGTCTTACAGCATCTGGAAACTGTATACTTCATTATGAATCATCCTGTATATCGGTTTTTACCATTTTAACTGAAGGGGTGCCATAGAAATCTTCTGAATACGCAAGAAATGAATATGTATGGAGATGTGTCCTAGGGATCACTGTGTCCTTGCATAATGTTGCTCCATTCAAGGGACTGGGTTCCTCTTGGGTGGCGAGACCCAATGCACCTATTGTTTCCCTAGATATTTACTGTCCTGCAGGAGTTGAACTTCCTAACTTCAGTGACATGTTACAGGGAGTTCATAGAGCTGAATGGGACAATCCTGCCCCTTCAAACCAATGCACAATCTTTGGAGAGCGTGATTTAGCTCAAATTGGGACGGTCAGGTGGTAGGGCGTGTAGATTTCTTTAGCAGCCACCTTACCTCTTCCCCTATAACAGCAGTGGAGCAAGCCAATCAGGCACCTGGGGTGGGGCCAGTTGGGGCAGGATGCTCCGCAGCGTCTCCAAAGTCTGCTTGCCTCCTCCCACTCAGCCACCCTACAGCTGGGGGGGGAGGCAGCGGGCAGACCGTTTGAGCAGCGCGGAGCCTGCATGCACCCAAGCCACTGTGTCTCTCCCAGGAGAGACACGTGGATCGGGCGTGCTGCAGGCCCCACGGTGAGTGCCACCCGGCATTTTGTCACCCCCCCCCCCCCGTGGTGACACCCGGGGCGGATCGCCCCACCGCACCCCCCTTTCTCCGCCACTGCCCTATAATTCAAGCACCAGGTGCAGTCCAGACACAGATTTACCACTTCAGTGTGTAATAGGCCTTGAACTTCTACAGCCCACTTTTTCTCCTCTGCAGTTGCTATGGGGGAAATGTATGAGGATGGGGAATGTGTGGATTTCTCACAAGTGGAAGCTCCCAGTGGGACCCAACTTAGGCTACTCACCTTCCTTGTTTGATCTTTCAAACATGCATCTCCAGAAGGGAGTGAGAGTAGAGAACAGACAACACAGCAGAATTATTATTTTTTAAAGGCGGACATTTTGTTTGTCAATTTCAAATGTTGTGAACCACATTTTGTAATTGAAATTTGACCCCGCAATGTGTCGTTTGATTTGGAACTGAAGTTTGATATCAACATTAGAAATGTGATCCCTTTGAGCTTTAGAGGGTCAATGCCTGGCCAGCAAAAGCAGGACTTGTTGGAGCAGCGTAGCCCCTTGACCACTTCTACAGCCCTGCCGCTGGTGCCAGAGAGAGCAGAAGTTAAGGAGGCAGGGAATAAACTGCCAGGCAGTGGACTTGACACAGGATCTAGTAGATCCCAGGCATTCCAGATAGTGGAGGCTGAGGGGTCTTCAGCCCCCCCCATTTTTCAAGCAGGGTGCTGGGTCCCCCCAAAACCCTGTGGCCCACTCTGCCTCCTCCCCACCAATATCACACGGGGAGGGGGAGGCAGAGTGCAGAGCCCAGCTCTATGCTCCCCATTCCCCACCCGGTGTACAAGCACCAGGACACCTGTGTGTCCTGACCTGGTGAACGAGCGAGCGCACTAGGTGGGGGCAGGATGCATCACATGATGTGTAATGTGACATGTCACCTGATGCGTCCCTGCAATGTGGGGGGCAAGTCGGCACCCTCGGTGGTTCCTGTGCCAGTCCGGCCTTGCCTCTCCCTCTCTCCAAAGTCCCCTATTTAGGGGAGTTCTACTGGCTACTGCTGGTGAGGAAAGTCACCGTTGGTAGCTTCCTCCCACCTACTTCTTGGGCAGGCACATTGGAGTGCTTCTCCATAGTGGGGCTTCCCTATCAGTGGCAAAGGCATACCTCCACTCCATCCAAAACTTGTTCAGCTGGATGTATTAGGAGTTGGATTACTCTGTGAGTTACCCATTCAAGGGTGAAAACCCTATTCAGAAGCACATCCAACCACCTTGGATTCTCCTTCCTGTCAGATTTTCCTGAATATTCTGAATTGACACCTCCAGGACTCACCTTAGCCATGGGATATCTTGCGTTACCACTGGAGTTCCTTACTTCTGGTGTGTCTTCCAGATCATGTGGGGGTTGGTCCTGAAAAAAGCACCTGCAAAGGTGTTACATAATTAATGGGTGCCCCCTAAGTATCCATTTAGTATCTGTTTCATGCTCTGAATAACCCTTCAGTATGCCTACTAATTGCATTTTTACTTTTTCCCTGATTTCCCCTGCCCTAGTTTCTCAGGAAAGATATTCAGGTTGAATTATAATGTGACTGTTTGCTGGTAGATGTGGCTTTTCATAAGCATTCCCTAAGTTCCATCCACAGGACTCTGCCGTTTGTCTAACTTTTCCTTCTCTTGGACTGCGAAGTTTCGCCATGTGTGGGCAGCTTGGTCAGGTATCCCCTGTAGCTTAGCAACTTTCCTCTTGCTTTGTTAAACTAGGCTGTTCAATCTCCTTAATGAATAAGAGAATCAAGCCAGGTAATTGATGCTTGGCTATTTAGCTGATGAATAATTGACCGTCTGGGTAACACTAGACATTTCCTCGATCAGATTGGACAATGGAAGAGCCATGTCATCTCCTGTGCGGAGCTTCTCTCTAGTGTCAAGGAAAGTGCTTTTCAAATACAGTGGTAAAATACATTGCAATGGCTTTTAAAAAAGCCACTAGCTATTTCTTGGGGAGAAAGCGTTTTTTTAGGCTGCAATCCTATGCATACTTGCTTGGAAGTAAGCCTTGTTGAAATCTTTTGGAATTACTCTGAGCAAACCTGCCCATGTGCACCACACCACCAGCAAACCAATTGATCCAAAGTTCATAATGAAATTTTTTCTTCTTGAAAATTCTACTCATGCAGCTGGTTGCAGAGAATCTGTAAGGTGGCAAGGTGAAGTAAAATTCTTTAGGTTAGGAAAGATAGGACCGCCTCTCCTGGTATGCCCCGCTGAGGACCTGAAGGTCCATAAATAACAACATTTTGGAGGTCCCGAGCCTCAAGGAGGTTAGATTGGTTTCAGCTAGGGCCAGGGCCTTTTCAGCACTGGCCCCGACTTGGTGGAACGCTCTGCCACAAGAGACTAGAGCCCTGCGGGATTTGACATCTTTCCGCAGGGCCTGCAAGACAAAGCTGTTCCGCCTGGCCTTCAGCTTAGACTCACTCTGACCCCTTATATGGGACTTGGCATATAAATTTTCCCTTGGCTTTTTTGCTGGCCCAGGTAGGACCAGCATGGATAGCTGGCTCAAGTGAATATCTGATGTTTCCTCCCCTTATGGTCTTGATTTATGGGCTACTACTAAAATGAGGCTGCATTTTAAGCTGTATTTTAAGCCGTATTTTAATTAATTGTTTGTTTGTTGTTGTTGTTGTTGCTTGTTTTTTATTATGTTTTATTGTAATTTATATTTGGTGTTAGCCACCCTGAGCCCAACCCTGGCCGGGGAGGGTGGGGTATAAATAAAAAATTATTATTATTACTACTACTACTACTACTACTACAGAATTTTGTTCAGATCCACCAAACTGAGTGCTATGTTTCCTCAGTTCAAGGTGTGCACTATTTATTTGTGGTGTCATTTCATGCTACTGCCTTGCACTTTGAAGCATTGTGATCTTCTTTCCAAAGGGCAGCACATGAGTAAATGTAGAAAAATGAGAGGGGAATCCACTAGATTTTTAAAATAAAAAGTTATATGCTTTTAACCTGAGAAAAAGAACAATTTGTCAGTTGTATGTGGAATAGTCTTTTAATTACTGGAACTATTTTAATATATATATTATTGATTTTTGAGTATAATAAAGCTAAGAAAACAGTAACAATATTTCCCTGAAGTACAGAGATAGTGTTAAAAAAATACATTAGAAAAAGACTTGCAATAATTCCATACAATGAGAAGAGATCAAACAAAAAGTTAAATTAAATTAAAACAAAATTACTGAAACTAGGTAGGAGATGAAAATGAATATGATTTGATGAGAATTACTACTTGTTTTAGCTAAGGAATGTTACCATTAAAACATTATCAAAACAATCTAGATATCAATACAGATGTGAAACCAGACTCGATGTACAAAAGTCATTCTTGATCCTGCTTTTCTACATAATACACAAGTTAAACAATAATCACAATTTAAATATCAATTTAAAACAACTCCAAACAGACCAAAATATATAAATAACACATATGATTCCATCTTCCAAATGTAATGCGAAAGGACAATATCCAGTTTTCTACAAAATACCTTAACTCCCACTCAAATCTTGATATCCGTGTATAAAATGCCTGCAAATAGCTCATTACTAAAATGTATTCTACATGGGGTTAAACTGTCTCAAAGTTTCATCATCTATACAGTATTGGTAACCTTTGTCTGCACTCCAAATTGTGATAACTAGCTGTGGGGTCGTCACTGGTAAAAAAGAAAGAAAGAAACCTTGCCATTACTTTTCTTGTTTGGGGCTGGGCCCTATCACTGAGGTTGCCCACTGGGTAGGAAAAAAAGGATAAAATTCAGTGTGTTTGCCAATGTGTATTCAGTTACCTGCAATAGTACCATAGTACCCAGTTTAGGAACCAAACTGGCCCCTAGAGCACATCAAGAGCAATAGGATATTGGGTCAGGCAAAACAACTAAGGTGATTTGATGCATCTGATTGCTTGAACAGGATGTATAATGTGTGCCTGACACATGGAAAGAGAAATCATGTCAATGCTATACACTTTGAACTATGAGGCAAAATATTCTGGGTCCCACATTCTGTTGTTTCCTTAGTTGTAAAGTTTAACAGTAAAGGGAGTCTTCCATTATACAACTGCCTGTTTCCTCCTAATCTCTGAACTGGGTCAGATAATAAAATGATTCACGTGAAAAGATCCATAAACTTTTCATATAATTTTGTGTTCAGAGTGAGTTCACTGGAGCATTGTCAGGGTGTTGTTTATTTCCTCCTCCTTCTCCATCTACTCCCTCCAGAAAGACCATCAATAATTTACTGGGAGGAGAATGATCTCTCAAGTTGGTTGCAGCTTTCCTTTTATTCATGTGAACAGAGTTACTTGATGGCCAGCCATCTGGGTCCTTAACTTGTTCCTGTTTATGGTTTTGAACTTTCCTGTTTGTGGGGTTTAGACAAACCAGACGGGGCCTGAAAGGTTTGATTTTATTTTATTTTTTAAACCCCATGCAATAAAGAGTCAGCTCAGTTAGATGGAGCAGTCCATGCCTAAAAAGAAAATCAGTCAAGCCAAAATTCATAAATTCATTCATTCATTCAGGGAGGCAGGAAGCACTTGGGTGGAATTCTTATCAGAAAACAAAGAGTTTCTGACAAGAGATTTGTTCCAACTGAATATCATATCTGAGCTTTCAGTGTTTATCTGGAATGTGTCTTTAAAACAGTGCCTTGTTTTTGAGACCCCTATAAAAATATGCTTTATTAAAATGGCATCTCATCTTATGCCCCGGCCCCAGTAATCTTAGTTAAAGGGACATTTTAAGTCCTTGTACATGAAACTGAAGATCAAGTGTCAGTTTCATTATCTGAATAGATGGCAGCGGCTGGCTGAGCAGGAGAAACCCATTGCTAAGGGCTCTTGTATGCAATCCTACATTTCCCCTTTTATTTATTTACTTTAACTCACAAGTTCCAAATAGCAGGAGGGTTAAGCAAAAAGACAAAGGCCTGTCATTTATCCATCTATTAATTACCTCTAGCATGGTAGGGCCGTTTGTAAATACAGTGCTACTTTAGATAAAACTTTCATGCAGCTATTTAGGCCCTTTGAAATATAAATGATTTCCTTTAAATTTTTTATCATAAATCAAGGCATGGAGCTATGCGACAACACACCGATTCCCCCCCTGTTGGGAGGAAGCTCTCTCTCTCGCTCTCTCTGCCTTTTGCCTTTCAAAGCCTAGTTCATGTTCCACTTCCAATTGCCTGGCTCTTAGGCTTGATGGGAAGTGATGGCGTGATGCAGTCTTGTCATCAGGCCCTCTGCACCTTGGGCTGCCTTGTCATGTTGCCAGCAGATCTAAGGAATTTAAAGGGGGAAAGAAGGGGGGCAGGGAGGTAGCGCTTTAATGGCCCTGTACCAGCAGAGAACAGAGAGATGCTGCTGGACTCACTGTGGAGAGGTGACCACCCCATCCCATAATCCTTACCAAGGCCTCTTTGTCTGGCTTTTGAAAATCTCCCCACACCCCTCACTGGTCCTGCTTCCCACGCTGGGTGTCTTTTGCCTGGCTTGAATGTCTCCTTGAACTTTGATAAGGCCTCTTTGTGTATTATAATGATTTGATCATATGTGTCATCATATGTTTTTGAGGCCTGTTTGTTTCCTTGTGATGATGGGGGCTATAACCTGTATTTGGTTGAGCAGTAAAAACTGATGAAGGTTTAGGCCTCTTGGATAGAGGATAGAGAGCTCGCTCTCTCTCTCTCTCTCTCTCTCTCTCTCTCTCTCTCTCGTGTGTGTGTGTGTGTGTGTGTGTGTGTTTAGAAACTAGCCTACTGTAACCAAGATAAATTTTACCTTTGTGGCTCTGCCCACTTTTGCCACTGGCTCCTCTCACAACTGGTATGTGGCCTCCATAAGGGAATGTGGCCCTCAGGATGAAAAATGTCCCCCACCCCTCTGTTAACAGCACCAGGCAAATAGTGTTTTAAGATTGCCTGGGTCTTTTAACTCTACGTTAGTTACATTAATTTTATGCTGGGATTTTATTGCTGTTGTTTCCTGTTTCAGTATATTTTACTGTACATGATTCCACATTTGGTAAGCTTCTCCAAGAGCTTCAGTTGAAGAGCGGCTAATATGTTTCTGGAAAGAAGGCAGGCAGGCGGCCAATTATACTCAGCTCCTTCCTGGATTTTGCTGGATAGCATGGCTGGTTGTGATCCATGTCCTGTCTCCACAGAGGCCTGAGCAGGCAACAGAGTGAGAACTGGGATGGAGAATGGACCGCTAGATATCCCTCCAGTTTTGGTAACTGGAAATGCTATGTCAGGGAGAGGAAACCTGTGAATCTCCAGATGTTGTAGGACTCTTGCTCCCATCAGCCTTGGCCAGCATGGCCCATAGTCAGGAATGATGAGAACTGTACTCCTGGAATATCTGGAGAGACACATGTTCCCCTGTCTTTGTTGCTGGTGGTGACAATTTAAGATTGGGCAAGCCCCCTACAAGAACATTAAAAAAAACCTCTGGCATCAATTAGTATGAATGGATTGTTTTATTTCTTTGATTCTATAGCATGACAACCAAGGTGGCATACATGGGGCAGGATTCAACTAATGAGTGCAATGGGGCTTTTGCCCTCTCCGCCTTCCACATGTTCCTGCATGCCTGTTTTCCACCCCACCCCCAAAACTGGCTCCGGAGAACCTCCAGAACAGTGTGCAGGGGGAAGAGAGAGGAGACTGTACACTCTTACATTAACCAAAGATGCTTCAGTCATTATTGGCATCCATTTGTCTCTAGAGACAATGGAGTGGACCTCTGGAGATGAAGTCAAACCGCTGCATTAGCAACACCTAAGTGACCTCCCCAGGGTGCAAGCCTGGGCAGTGTGTATGGAGGTCCTGGGTTGCTCAGACCCCCCTCTCAGCCTCACTGATGTGGTCCAAAGGAAACCAGAGCAACATATTTAGCACCAACTTGGCTGCAGGAGTTGCCGGAGGGAGGTGTACAAGACGTCATCTTAGGGACTCCACTCCAAATTTGTGTAGGGTTTACTCCTTAGACTTTTCTTCTCCTGAAGATATCTCTCAAGGCAACAGAGGTTTGGTATCTGATTTTTCATTCTCCTAGATAGGCTAACCTCTTAGATTGACAAGGCCCATCTGCTTCTCACTTCCCCCTACAGCACATGCAGAAACCTCCTTCTTGACCATTAGACCCACTATTGGTCTCGTCCTTTCAATCTGCTGGAGCCTGTCTTCACAAGCAGGGGATATTCCCAAACTCACTGAGGGTTCGAGAACCATTGGCTACCCTCACCTCAGACCGAGGGCAAGTGGCAAGAGCTGCACCCATGGATCCCAAAGGTGGAATGACAGCACCCTGTTGCCCCCCCCCCCATCACTGCTCCTCACCAAGCACTGCTTCTGCCTCCAGGATGGCAACTGCAGGGGCAGCTAATACTCCTAGGAATTGTGTGGTAAAGGGTTGGGTTTGGCTGTGTGGCCTCTGGTAGCTGATCCTGGCTGTACATCTGGGAGTGCACAACTGAGAGGGGGCGCCTGAGAGTGCCCCCTTACAAACCACATGAATTCCTCCAGCCTGGAATCAGACTGTGTTCCTCTTCTACTCTCCCCCCCCCCCACTGCCCCAAATAATTTCTGGTTCCTTTCTTTGTGGTGCTCTGTGCTGGCTCTGAGCTGCTTCCCTTTGCCCTGGTGGCAGCTCTGAACATGTGGTGGCTCTAATGTGGGGCACCTGTTGCGTTACTCTGCTGTGCTCGCTTGCCACACAGTTCCAGGAGTGAGACAGATGGGAGAAAATTTGGACAGCTTTAGTTAGCCAGGAGGGAGAGCTAGATTCCCTTCACAAAAAAGAGGTGATGAAGATTCTCCCTCCCCGCCCCCAAACTCTAATGGGGCAGAGCCTAGAAGTTCCTGGGCAAAACAGGTTCCCACAAGTGGTAGCAGTTTGCTGAATACCCACTGGGATGCTTTTAAGAGAGGATTATACAAATCCTCATGACTCCTAGCCATGATGGCTATGTGCATCAGGGACTGGCTGGGAAGCACCAGTTGGGAATCCCATGGGAACCCCCAGAGGAAAAAGGCTCAGAGCCAGGGTATTGGTGGTGGGACAATGATGCGTGGTCAGGGGGAAGGAAGAGCGGACGAGCTCTTTTCTAGGTTGACCTAACCTGTCCCGCAGTGCTTGTGTACACAGTTGCATAAGTTCCCCATGATCCGTCAACAATCCTTGTTAACCAACCCCCAGTAACAGGTCTCTCCCATCAGCCCATTTTCAGGAGGTGTTTCTCTCTGCGAGGTGTTTCCCCGGCTAAGCAGCCACACAAGTCATCACAGGAAAGTCTACCTACCGTTCAAGGAAAGAGTTTCTGCACTGCTAGGTTTTTAGAAGCCATTAAAAGAATCAGAGATTTGTGGAGCTGTCAAAAAAGAAAAAGAAAAAAGAAACAAAAAAAAGCATTTAAGATCAACGCCTTTAATAGATTCAGGTTATGACACCCAGGAGATAGAAAACATCTGGAACCCATAGGCATTTTTTTGCGGCTGGGGAGAAGAACCGGCAGTGCCCTAGATGAGTGGAGATTTCCTTGGACCTGAGTCAAATTTTGTGGAAACAGGTCCCACTTCATGAAAGAAATATGGGCACTGGTAGCGTGTGGGGATGGGGGGGCAGCTGCCCCCTAGATCAAGTAAAACAATAGAAATACTTAACTGACTGACCAATTACATGAGTTCTGCCCCCCAACAAAGTCCTGCCCCCCCTCAAGAATCCTGGATACGCCCATGACTGGTAGGTAGAGGAGCAAGAGAAAGTGTTTGTTTATTAGGACTTGGGGCGCAGAGCCAAGTTATGCATGCAGAGGCAATGGGGCGGGGTGTGCATGTGATTTAACAAAGGGGGTGTTCGTTAATTCCAAGGTAAATTCTCTTCTGTGTGTAGTTCAGAGTAGTCTTGGGGAGGCTTCAAATCCCCGCTAGGCCAGAATTTGATCCTGGACTGGTGTCTGTCTGTCTGTCTGTCTCTCTGCCGAACCTTACCTCACTAGGCTGTTGTAGCTGTGAAGATAAAAGAGAGACGTAACCTATGTATGTTGCCTGGGAGGAAAGCTATGTTATAATATATCCAGGAGATCTGCAATGTGCAGCACAGCGAAAAGACGCGGTTCTTTTCCAAGCCTCCAAATTATTACGTATTCTGCTGTTGTAAAAAAAATAAAAAATGCTAGCTCAGTTGGCTAGACTGCGAAGTGATGATAACGCCAAAGTTGCAGGTTGGATCTCTGTATGGGACAGATGCATATTCCGGCATTGCAGTGGGTTGGACTAGATGTTCCTCAGGCTCCCAACTCTACAATTCTAGGATTTGAAACCCGGGCCCCTCTGGAGCTGGAAAAAACGCACGGGGCGCCACAACTGGCCAGGTTTGTCGCCTTGGGACGGTGCGCATTTAGCTACTTTCTGCGTCCTGGCCAGTTCTCCCGCCTCTTAACGCGTTGCCAGAAAGGAATCCCCGTCAGAGCCAATGGGGCGGCCTTTTTAAAAAATGGCTTTTGGCAGGATCCTTCCCAGCGCCTTAGCTGGGGACCCCCTGCTCTCCTCCTGCTTGGCTCCCATCCCTGGGGTTCCCCCCCCCCTTCCCTCTTGGCCGGCACCAGCAGCAGCAGCACGCGTGCGCACAGGGTGCTGGTCCCATGGCAGGCAAGGCTTGTAAGATGAGTGAAGAAGCCGAGGTGGAAGCAGGCGCGGGGCGGGGGGGGGGGGGGCGAGGCGCAGCAAGGGAAGCGTTGTCCTTGAGCACCGCTCACTTTGACAGGCGCCCGCCAGAGAACCAAGGCGGCCTCGATGCCCGACGCCGCGTCCCGGCCAGGTGCGCCAAGATGCTGGGCATGAACGCCAAGGCGCCTTTCGGCGTGCACCCTGCCCTGCAGGAAGCCAAGTTCGCCAGCCTGCACTCCAGCTCGGAGGCGATGCGCCGCGTGTGCCTGCCAGCCCCGCAGGTACGTAGACGGAGCCTAGCGACTGCTCGAAGGCACATTTTCTGACAGGCCCGGCTTAATGTTTTTTTCATGTCTCCTGCACAATCTCTCTCCCTCTCTCTCTCTCCCTCTCCCCCTCCCTCTCTCTGATCCACATGTCTGTTCCAGCAAAGCATCTTGCGCCTTCATATTAATTTTTATGACCTGAGCTTTGAGAAGAGGAATCTCTGTGCTTGAGAGAGAGAAAATGTGTTTGAATGCCGACTTGACGGTATTCCCCACTGACGGCGCTCTGCGCGTTCTTGCTTGCAGCTGCAGGGCAATATATTCGGGAGCTTTGATGAGAGTCTGCTGGCCCGCGCGGAAGCTCTGGCGGCGGTGGACCTGGTCTCGCACGGCAAGAGCCATCCTTTCAAGCCCGACGCCACCTACCATACCATGAGCAGCGTCCCCTGCACGTCGGCGGCGTCCAGCTCCTCGCCCCCCGTGGCCATCTCGGCGCCCTCGCACCACCATCACCACCACCACGCGCAACATCCTCACCATCACCCGCACCATCCCCACCCGCACCACCACGCCGGGGCGCAGCACCAAAGCCTCGACGGCGGAGACCTCCTGGAGCACCTCTCTCCCGCGCTGCTGGGCGGCCCCGAGCCGGGCGCGGTGCTGGCCGGCCCCATGCACCCTCACGCGCACCCACACCTGGGCGCAGCCATGGGCCACCTCCACCAAGCCATGGCGAGCATGGCGCACGCTCCGCCGCCGCCGCCTCCCTCGACGGCCCCGGTGCCGGCTCCCCACGCGGGTTTGCCTTGCCTGGGCGACGTGGAGTCGGACCCTCGCGAGCTGGAGGCGTTCGCCGAGCGCTTCAAGCAGCGGCGCATCAAGCTGGGCGTGACCCAAGCCGATGTGGGCGCGGCGCTGGCCAGCCTGAAGCTGCCCGGCGTCGGCTCTCTGAGCCAGAGCACCATCTGCCGCTTCGAGTCGCTCACGCTGTCGCACAACAACATGATCGCGCTCAAGCCCGTCTTGCAAGCGTGGCTCGACGAGGCCGAGGCCGCCTGTCGCGAGAGGAGCGCGCAGGCCGAGCTGCTGCGCGGCGCCGAGCGCAAGCGCAAGCGCACGTCCATCGCGGCGCCGGAGAAGCGCTCGCTGGAAGCTTACTTCGCGCTGCAGCCGCGCCCGTCGTCCGAGAAGATCGCCGCCATCGCCGACAAGCTGGAGCTCAAGAAGAACGTCGTGCGCGTCTGGTTCTGCAACCAGAGGCAGAAGCAGAAGCGCATGAAGTACTCGGCGGGGCACTGAGAACGCCAGGGGCACCAAAGACCATAGATCACATACATATATCTATAGCTATATCTATATAGATCTCTATAGATGTTGCTCGACGGCAACAGGGAGCGGAACAAATGGATCTCTGCAAGGACAGCCCTACCGAGCCACAAAGCCATGGACCTTAACCGACCAACAAACGCTTCCTTCTTTTCCTCTGGCCATCGGCCACCTGGTTTATTTATTTATTTATATTATTATTATTATTATTATTATTATTATTTATTGCTTATTAATTATTTTCATCGTCATCATTCAGTTGGCACAGCTTACTGTTGTTCCTCCCTGCGGGAGCGGCTGCAAATCAAAACTACCAACCGGCCTATCCATCCAAAATAAAACGCGCGCACACACAAACAGTTTGTTTCTCCCCCAACCTCCAAGCCATCTTTCCCCGTTTCATCCTTCTGGGTTTCTCTTCTCACCCGAGTGTGTGTCTTCTGGCGACCTAGAGAGTGTATGAAGCTTGTCATTTTTGTTGGAAGAGTTTAAACTCGAGAGGTACTGATTTCTTTTTAAAAAAAAAAAAATGACGCAATAAGAACGGCAGTGGTAGATGCAGTTCGGAGGGGGAATAAACCGCATCTGGATTTATGCAGAGAGAGGTGGGGGAGAGAGAGAGGGCCGGGAGAGAAGAGAATGAAGATTTATTCAGATTTTGTGGATTTGTATCAGTGGGCAGGGGGAGGCTATTTTCTGAAAGTCCGTTTTGTAATTTGAAGCCAGGTTTGGGTAGTTTTTGTTGCTCCACCGCCTGTTACATGCTTGGTCAATTGCATGCTGTGGATAACTTAAAAAAACAAAAACAAAAAAACAAAAAACAAAACCCGATTCCTTCTTAAAAAGCGGAGGTGGACCGAGCTTTATTTTTAACTGCGAAATGACTTGGTCTTCTGTTTCTCTCTCACACACACGCATGCCTATCTCCAGATACAGCACAGTTCGGTGTTTCCTGGGTGAGGAGAGAGGAAGGAAGAGGGGGTTATATGAAATAAATCCATGCCGAATGGAAATCTTTGTTGGGGAGTAGGGGAGCTTGCATTCCCCACCCCCCATCAGCGACTGGTGGATGCGTTTACTTTTTTATTTCCATGGGTCTTATTTCCAAACACGTGTTGAAAGATCATACTGAGCCAGCAACAAGTAATAGATTTTTGCCTGAGGTGAGCCACTGCATCCACATGGCGTAACGCGTGTGCCCATCCCCACCCCCCGCCCGCCAAAAGGCACCTCATCCCGTTCGATAAGTAAAACTCCCCTTCTAGTAAGGAAAACTTTCACCCGCACAGGACGATCTGCAACACTAACTGCATAAATGCTCATTGGAACTGGAGTTCAGTGGGTCTAGCGGGTTTGAAATCCGAGCTCTTTCACTTGAGTCTGTAGAGTCTGAGTGACTTTAAAAGAAAAACAACAACAGATGTGAGAGTTTTCATTGCACCTCCGAAAAGAATTTACTTTTGGCCCACTGCGGAACGCATTTTGAACTAAAAACAGTCCCGCAGGAGGTTTAAAAATATAGCTGTCAGTTCTCGTCCGGGCTTTGATCTAAACATGTTTTTGCACTAAGTAAAGAGTTCTTTTTGCAAAATGTCTTGTCTGTATTTGTATCCGCCCCTCTCCCTGGAAAATTTATATTTCCTCCCTGTAATTGGGGCATTTTGCCCACTCCTGTCATCTCTACACCTTTCTCTTTGTCACTAACTTTCTGCCCCCGCCTCCCTGGAAATACATTCTGAAATTTCTCAAATAAAAGAAGCTTTATTTTTCAACCTGAACGGAAGTTTTTTTCCTCCCTCCCCCGCCCCCACGACCGTTTTGTGGATTGATCTTGTGGTTGACCTTGTTTTCTGTTTAGATGGAGAAGTGTGGGGGACAGGGAGAAACATTTTGAGGCGCGCTAAAATGTTTCAGTGAAGCGAGTGATATTTGTGCCAGAAAAGAGAGTGTCACATCTTGCCTGACGAAGAGTTCTGGAGAAGGTGAAAGCTTGCCACGCTTTTGTGACATTATGGTTGACCCTAATATAAGTATTGCTGAACTAGATTTTCCAAATATTTTCCTATACGATGTACTCCGAGTTCAGAGGGGCTAATTCATCGGAAAAGCGTTACAGGATTGCAGCGATAGGGGTCAAGCCGTTCCTTAAGGTTATTGTATGTACTGTATTACGTTATACCTAATTTCGGCCCGCATCTTCTTCCTAGAAAACCAGTTCTTTCTTCACATTATATCATACTTTGACTGTTAATGATAACACTTAATTCTCATCCCTACATCTGACGTATTTTTGTTTTGATGCATTTCTTACCGCTGTTCCCACGTGAAAACTTTTTTATTGGATGGTCAATGTTTTGGAGAGAGAGAGAGAGAGAGAGAGAGAGAGAGAGAGAGAGAGAGAAGTACTCTAATATAACAACATCCCTTGCCAAAATCTTAAAAATTTCTTGTGGTAAAGCCTACAGAGCCCACTAATGGTGAAAATAATTTCGCAGTTCATAAAAAAAAATTCAAATTTTATCGCTGTTCATTAAAAAATAAAACAAAATACCGGACTGATTGTTTCTGTAATAAAGTTTAGCCGAAGCCCTTCTCAGCAGGATAAGGACGGAACTTCTTTGTCTGAAGTTCCATTGAGAAGGAAAGAAATCGCTCAAAACAACTGTATCAAAGGTTGATTTGGAATTCTGCTTAAAAGGAAAGTAGGGCTTTTGTTTATAAATCCCCGAAGCACCTTAAAGGATTAAAAATTAATGCTCGAACCGCAGCGATCTTCGGAATGTCTCGCCCTTGCATATCAATGAATATCCAGCAACAAAACTCCGACCACATTCTGCTTCCTTTGAAAAAATAACAAGAAAAGCTCCTTACTGAGTGTTTTTTAAAAAAGTTGTTTTTATTCCCATGAAGAAAATCGTAAGAAAGAGCATTAAACTCTCCTTCAACGCCATGGTTTCATTTTGTTTTCTCAGCGAGCCCCAATGATTTCCCCCAATCAAATGTCCTTTAATAATAAATGCCCTTGTGTCATTACATTATATTGTGGGTTCTGAAATTTTAAAATAAGGTTGATGCAATATTAATTGGATAACGTGGTATAAAAGGGGCAGAAAGCAATGCTGCCTGCATCCTGTCTCTGCTATCCGCTTGGATTTCAAGAAATACTCTTTTCAGGGTTGGTGGCGGTTGTTTTTATTTAAAAAACAAACTAACAGGTAAGAGGCATTTAATGATTTTAACATTCCTGCTTACTTAGCCTGCTACATTGCTGTATTTTGAACGTAGCACCCTGTGTTATTTGGGTTTTTTGTGCCCCCTCCTTCTTTATTATAGTCTGCCTTCCTCTTAAGTCCAAAGGTAGCTTTGCTGCTACCTAGTGCTCCCCCGCTCGGGAGACTTTTCTTCTTCGATTTTCTACTTAAACATCCAGTTTCTATGAGGATTTGCTTTAAAAGTCAGAGATACAGGGAAAGAAATAGAACCGCATTCAGTTTTAAGACAGGCTTAACAAATTCTCTAGTTCTCGCTCTCTTTCTTCGGATACGATCCCGGGAACTGAAGAGTTTCCCCAAAGTCTCATGTCAACAGAAACAGATTTTTGAAACTTTTTTGAAACCCAGTTGGCCTTCCAAAGTTGATGTTCTCAATTTCAGCACCTGGACAGCTCCCTGCATAGACAGACTGTCCATTTTTTTTTTTTTTTTTAAAAACGATTTCTATAAAGCCAACCTCAGGGCATTCCACTTCAAGAACGCAACTTTCTTCTCCACTGAGTTTCCCAGATTTAATCCAGAGGATGTGCTTTTGGAAGGGATTTCTTGATGTACGTCCCTTAAAAAAACCTCATCTTTTATTGATCAACAGCTGTTGTATTTTATTAGCTTCTTCGTTTCTTGTGTGGATTGCCACGAACCGCGCTGCGCTGCATTTAGCCTGTCTTGCAAAGGCAGGCAGGCAAGCAGACTGCTACTTACACTGGGTTAGAAAAGAGGAATGGCGCGGGCGACGGTTTCTCATTGACTGTTGCCGGATATAGCTTGCAGTTTGGTGAGTTATATATTGCCCAACGGGCGGATGTTTCGGGAAGCAAGTCCAGAACTTATTAGATAAAGCAGAACAAAAGCGATTCTGGGAAAGAGAGAGAGACTCAGAGAAAGACACACACAGAGAGAGAGAAAGAGAGAGAGAGAGGTGTCTGTTACCCTTCTTAATTTTTAACACGTGCAGAATAGTGCCAACTGCCAATGTTAAAGGACTTGTAATTGGACAATAAATGTCTTATGCCTGGATTTCGATTAGTTGTCTTGAGGGGCCCCTGTCCATTCTTCTGCTATAGGTTCCCATGCATTTTCATTCCGATGTAAGCACAAGCGGGAGCTTGTCCTTCAGTCTCTTTTTTACCCCAAGTCCCACCGTGCAGAGTGAAGGCTTGTCTTCCCTTTCCACCCACAATTTCCCATGCGGTGATGAAATCAGTCTCAGCGTCTTCCAGCTTCTGTGCACTTTTTGTTTGTTTGTTTACGTGTCCAACATCTAAGTCTCGTACATGCCTACTTAGAAGTAAGCCCCGCTCATAAGGATGCAAAAGGGTTGCAGCTCAGAGGGCCAGAATCTATCCAGCAGCTGGTTTCTGTGTATGAAGAGAAAGAATTCAGAACAACTTCTTCTTCTTCTTCTTCTTCTTCTTCTTCTTCTTCTTCTTCTTCTTCTTCTTCTTCTTTTATCAATTTCTTGTGATGAGCTACAAAAAAACTATGATACGTTCGTTCCTGCCGATATTTCTCGTTCCCCTCAGTTGCTTTATAAAGTTGAAGGAAACAGTAGAATGATCTCTCTCTCTCTCTCTCTCTCATAATATGGTGGCCGATGTGAGTGTGCAGATAGTATTCCTCCCATCACGCCTTATCCCTCTCGCTTTTTCATTGAATAATCGAATTGTAGAGTTGGACTATGCAGGACTCTTTGGCCCAACGTGGGGTCCGAACTCACAGCACTGAAATTAAGAGTCTCATGTTCTACCGACCGAGAGAACCATATACCGAGTCAGACAGTACATGGTCTGCCTCCACTGACGGGCAGCTGCTCTGCAGGAATCCAGGCAGGGCTGTCTCCCAGTCCAGCCCCGCTACCTGGAGAGGCCGAGAAGGAATTTGGGACCTTTTGCATCCAAGAGAGATGCTCTACCAACGGACCAGGGGCCTGACTCAGCAGAAGGAAGGGCTCCTATGCTCCTTCCTCTGTGTGTGACTCTCCGAGTCCTGCGGGCCTGCTTGCCTCCTCCCTTGCGAATCCACTGAGTGATCGCGTCTCATACACCAAGGGGGAGGAGGGCTCCCCCACCCTTCCCCCACCTCGCCCCCCGCTGCCCGGATCAGCCTCTCCCAAGTCACCTCCCCTCGTAATTGCCTCTGCTCCTCTGGGCCAGCCGGGGCTAGAGTCGCGCTGGGGGATCTGATCAATTAGTCATTAAGCGGCTCCATTAGCTTCCTGATAGAAACGCCCCGTGTCAGTTTCCTTGTTTGTGAATGAAAGCATTCATTATGAGCGCCGCGGAGGGGCAGGGCGGCGGGAACCTGATCCGGCCAGCCGGGAGGGGAGCGGGGAAGGGGACCCAGCGCACAGGCAGCGCCATTCCATCCCGAAAGGAAGGCTTCCTTTGACCAGAACTTCCAGCCGAGCGTCTTCTGGTCTCTTCTTCCAAGCCAGACGCGAGAAGAACGAGGCTGCCATCCCCCACACCCCACTCCTTGGAAAGGAAGCCCTGCGGAACTCACAGGGACTTGAGGAAACATGCCCCGGCCATAACAGGAGAAGCGGTTATGGGTTAAGTTAGGACGTTTTAAAAATCCAATTGGACCATTGATTCGTTCTTCGTCAGAAGTCCATGAACTTTGAAAAGGCTTCTTGCTTGCCTGGATGTAGGATAGACTCTATCCGATAGAGTAGGTGGGTGGGTGGTCTGTAGAAACTAGCCTACTGGACAAAGGTGCATTCACTGCCCCCTTTTGCATCCAGTCCTGCCTTCCACTGGCATGTGGTCCCTGAAAGTCGCCCAGAAGGGAATTATGGTCCACCGTCTGAAAAAGGTTCCCCGACTCTGTTTTATTCAATATTAATAACATTTACCAAATAGGTCTATATTTTAGAGAGCAGAGAACTTGCAGGGTTTGTTTTATTTTGATCATGGCGAGTCTAAGTGCTGTCTGAGGCAGAAAATCTTAATGTGGCTCCTATTTCCATTAACTAATGGAACACACCAACACACACACACAGAGAGAGAGAGAGAGAGAGAGAGAGAGAAAATCCACAATAAACCCTACTGGATCTAAGGAGGACTGTGGAAGAACTCTCCTTGGTAGATTGTGCCCTCTGGGTCAGAAAGATCTGTCTGTTGCTCACTCTGCCAAACTTTAGTGGCACCCAAATATGCCATTTGAATCAGTCGCTCTGCTTTGCTTCCTGGTAGAGACTGCCTCTGCTTTTGGTGCTGCTCTTGCAAAACTGAGAGACAGTGAGGTATAGTGCTTAGGGTGTTAAGAGTAAGACCTCAGAGTCCAGGGTTCAAGCCATGAAGCTCACTGGGTGACCTTGGGCCAGGCTCCATATCAAAGCCTAGCCTACTTCACACAGTTGTTGTGAGGATGAAATGGGAGAGAGGGAGAACCAGTTACGCTTCTCTGAGCACTTTAAAGAAAGGGTGGGGTATACATGAAATAAATGAATAGATTGGGAGACACAACACAGAATCTTGTGTATGCCCAGGAGAGTAGTTTCCAACTCAAAGAGAAAACTTAACATTCCCAGTAATGCTGCCTCACCCGTGAGATAAGAGTCTCATCTCCATGGTGGTCGAGTCAATCCTCCAGATGGAGATATGATAGTAGTGTATGAACCTTATAGTGTTCATTTTTCTACTGTTCATGAAAGACATTTGAAGAAAGTGTGTGGCCTGCTGTTTCTTGAATAAGAGAATGAAAGATGTGTGAGTCCTACAAAAGACCAAAGTTCTATACGCATTCCAGGCAAGGAGTTGGTCCATCTGGACATTTTGCTGCTCTGTAAGAAGTTTTTCTTGATGCAGACATGATTACAACATGACAGCAGTCAGGAAAGACTGTGCCATTTCCCCCCTGATCTGACAGGACGAGGGGACCAGAGAAGGACAGGGAGCCTTTTACCCTGTTATGGTTGTGCAGGAATGTGGGCAGGTGCAGCTTGACATGCAGTACAAAAGTGTGGAAGAGGCTCAGATGACACTCACATTCCCTTACCGCAGTCTTCTCTGTTCGTTAGCTCAAATTGCTTGCAAGTTCACCAGCTCTTCACACAGAGAAAGAAGAGAAGTTTGCCAGTTCCGATTTATCACAGTGTTTCCATAATGCAGGGGTTGCCAACAGAGTGCTTGTGGGCACAATGGTGCCCTTGAGATCTCCGCAGATGCCTTCTGAGCTCCCTCCCTCCTTCCATCTCTCTCTCTCACACACACACCTTAGTCAGAATGAAAAGCTGGAGGAAGTTTATTTATTATTAAGAGATTTCTATATCATCCTTCTCCAAAAATACACAGGGTAGTTAACAACAAAATAAAGCAATATACAACATACTACATAATATTATTCACAGGAACTCAATTAGCAGCAGCATAATTTGAAAACGACTTAACCCACAAACCTCTACAAACCTGACCATAAAAGGGCCCAATTTAATGAACATAAAGTTTGGGTGATTCACATTTCAGAGGGGAGACATTCCACAGATGTACAGTCACATGTTTTTCAAGGCTCAGTTTGATTCTACTGGATTTGATCCCTTCGAAAAGCAAAGTGTGTGTGTGCCTGTGTCTATGTGCTTTCCCGCTTCCTGCCTCTCTTTCTCTCTGTGTGGGTGATCTGGAGGAGGGATGATAGATGTGACCAGAGGGACTGTCACCCATAGCACTTGCTCAAAAATCCAAATGTGCCCACAGACCTAAAAAGGTGCTTGGCTCTGCTGTAATGCAGCTTATTAAGAACCCTAGTTTTATCCACATAGTCATCTTTCTGAATTTTAAAGTTTATTCACACACATGCACCTTAAAAGAAGAAAGCATACATCCCTTTAGTTTAAGCTCTCACTTGCATCACTAGCCTCTTTGCTTCTTATGGATGGTACTCTGCTGCTTTCGACAGAACCCGGACAGGCAGACATTTAGCAGTGGCAGGAGTAGAAGAAGCTTTTCCTGGGAAAAGTGATGAAGTGATGGGGGAAACTCCATCTGCTAAATGTCAGGCTGCAGGTAAAAGACCAGGAGCAGGGCCAGCCAAAGAGTTTGCAACTGAATCAAAACTGAATGCCTGCCTTTAATACAAGGAGTGGATTGTAGTTGCACATAATAACTGCTTTGGGATTAAACCCCCTCCCCCCTTTCTTCAGAGAGAGAATTCCTACAAAAGTAAGAGAGCTATCACCTCTAGGCAAGCATGATGGGATGAAGCCAAGAGTTAATCATCAGCTCAAATGTTAGGCTGCAATTCTGGAGAGATCTCAGGGTATATAATTAAAACATAAGACAAGGCAGTCTGCATCATCCTGATTTGGTGTAATGAACCCACTTCATCCAGTCAGATAGACAGTTAACATATGCCTCAATCTCAGGTTGCATTTGCCCCAGAGTCAATTTTTCTATTGATAGGGTTCCTGTATGCTCTACAGCAACATAACAAGTGTACATTCAGCAGGTGAACCTTCCAGGCAGAAGTAGTGGTGGGGGAAATCTTCACCTGCTGAATTTCTGCCTGTTGTGAAGCTATTTGATTTGTCATGCATATCCCATGCTTCCTCCAATGAGCTAAGACGGGTTTGCAAGAGTTCTCTCATTTTAGCCTGACTGTGAGAAAAGTTAGGCTGAGATTCAGCAAGGAGCATGAGGCTATTCAGTTTCATAGCTGAGAGGGAGTGCTGCCATGGTTCTTGAAAGGGGTGGGGAGCTGGCTGGAAAGGTGGCTCATCATCACTGGGCCCAACCATTGTTTGGTCCCCACCACAGACACCAGCTTCCTTGGCAGGAGCAGCTGGATCTGGGAAGCTGCCCACCATTTACATTTCCCGCATTGCCCCCCAAGCAAAGCAGAGTGCTCCATGGCACTGTAGGAAATTTGAGGAGTTGGGTGGCTTCCTAGATTAAAGTGCTGCTGCCAGATAAGCCTGTGGCAATGGAAACAGCTTACCAGGAGTGCCAACACAGGGGCATCAGTCCCTACCAGGAGGTTTGGGCAGGAGAAGTGGTCCAAGAGTATTGGGTGCTGATGGCAGTGCAAAATCAGTGCAAAAAAATGCCATAGGGATCTCAGATGCACAAGTATCAGTAACTCTTACCCCTCCTCCCGTTCCCTAGATGCTTCATATAAACCTCACTGTGTCTCACACCTACACAACATTTGAAATCTCTTTGGAGATTTCTTCATGGTTGCAGAAGCACGGAGAGCATAATGTTGTCTCATACCTGTATTGTTCTTGCTTAAATAGGAAGGATCTCTCTCTCTCTCTCTCTCTGCGTGTGCGCGCGCAGGCATCTGTGTGTGTGTGTGCACGCACACACATGCACGTGCGCGCGCGCACACACACACACACACCTTGCTAAATCACTGGTCATGGAAGCACAGCAAATGGATCTATGGCAATACCTGTGCCATATAAAGCAAATTAAATCAGCTGGATAGCTCAGTAGCTTAGAGCATGCTGCTGATAATGCCAAGCTTGCAGGTTCGATCCCCATGCAGGACAGCTGCATGTTCCTGCATTGCAGGGGGTTGGACTCAATGATCCTCAGGGTCCCTTTCAACTCTACACTTCTTTGATTCTATGATTACTAGCTTGTCCAATGTAAACAGCTAAGAACATAAGGAAGAGCTTATTGGATCAGACCAATGACCCATCTAGTCCAGCATCCTGTTCTCACAGAGGCCAACTAGATGCCAATGGGAAACCCATAAGCAGGATTCAAGCACAAGAGCACTTTCCCTCCCTGTGGTTTCCAGCAACAAGTATTTGGAAGCATCACTTCCCATCATGGCTAGTAAGTCTTTGATAGCCTTTCATCGCCCTCTCCTCCATAAATTTGTCTAGCTGCCAGCAGGAAGCATATTCATAGCATTTGTGGAGTAGCCATTGGTTTTCATTATCTGTAAGATAAAGTGCTTCTTTGTGCATTCTCCTTGCCTTGCCAACCATCTGGGCCAGGACCTGCTGAAAACTCCCATACAACTAAATAAGTTGTAAGTTTCTTCAGCTGGTTGTTTCATCAGTGCTGACAGCTCTACTTTCAAACTGAGTGTTACCTTGAACTTTCAAATTAAACATTACTTTCGATAGACTCTGACATGCAGCGTAAGAGAATAACGCTTCTTTGAAGCACAGAGACCAAGTGAGAATTACCAAGACCTGGCACACTGGTGAATTTTTCAAGATCTGTACAGATTCAGAATTGAAAATAAGAGCCAAGCTGGAATTTGATGATATCATTAGAAAACTTGCAAAGGCTGTTTTTGAGCCTGAGAATGTCTCTGGTGAGCCAGAAGTTTGAAAATGAGCAATGCCCATGTGATGCCAACATAATGGTGGACATTCGCATAACTTAAGGAACACAAGGCAGCTCCCAACTTTACCTGGAGATGCTGGGGACTGAACCCAAGACCTTGTGCATGCAAAACAGATGCCACACCCATCCTCCTTAAAAATATGAATGCACCACCGAGAAAAGATGGGTTCTGTGACTTGTATCAGTAATGCAAATTAAGAAAGATTCCATGTGCTTGATTAGATTCTGTTACTTACTCAGAATCTGATAGTCAGGGATAGGAACTATATAGTGCTCACAATTCAACCACTTATCTCATTTTGAAGTGAATGAACATGAACATGAAATTTATTACAGTCAGAGACCAGCTTGTGAAACACAAATGGAACTACAATCCCAATAGCAAAACAAACATTTAAAACAATATACAACAATGGATTTCAAGTTTAAAAGTGCAATAGGCATATAAACACATAAAAACTTTAAGATGGACTACCTTCCCCAGAGTCGGTCATGACTGGACCTAATGGTCAGGGGTCCCTTTACCCTTACCTTACCCTAGAGAAATGACCCAGAGTCGCCCGTGGATCCGAGTTTGGGAATGTTCTTAACAAACTAGATTGAATCTCATTGGTGCAGTGAGGTAATTTTAGTTAGACTTTGGGGACATCCTGGTCTTACTTGGGGTAGTTGGTGCTGGGGCTCTTTCAGAATGTGGCAAGCCAGCCTGGATGCTTCTGAGGGGCTTCTTGCTCATTCTGCCAAGAGGGACTCTGAGCATCTATCCCCAAGAGTTCTGACCAAATGGCACCATTGTCTTAATTCATGGGAAGGCATTCTGAGCTCTCACACACTTTTCACGGATGATCATTGTCATAATGAAAGATGCAGATGTGATGTCCAAAACCTCAGCCCATGTTGTTTTCCTCTCCTACTATATTATAGGCTTATCAGCATATCAGATGCAGCATATCCTTTCCCTGATATCATTACATGGTGATTTGCCCTCCATTTTAAAAATATTATTTGCCTTATTTTCATTCACTAAAGTGGAGAAAAGCACAGTGTAACGATGTCAGGACATGGATAACTTGTCCTCCACATTACAAAGGAGGTAAAAAACAATTGTACTCCCCAAAATTGTCACTGCAATTCTTTCTTAAATCCTTATTAATTTTGCTGAATCTTTTTAATTTTGCTGTCACATATTGTCCAAATGTTTTTGCTGGTTCATTTAATTGCTGGATGATTTAACAGTATTTCATATTCTGTACTTTCCACCCAGTGATATTTGATACTGGAAAGTTGATCATTTATAGGATTTGGTAGCTAACATGCAATGGTGTATAGTATTTGGCAATATGGAAAGCTGATACCCTGGATTATATTGAGTGGAAAAAAGACTGAGGTGGTTTTAGTCCCCCTGCTGCATAACCCATTTCAGAAGATGGATGGAGGAATGTGACCCTGTTAGTTCTCCTGAATCTCTTACAATAATGATCACATTATAAAATAAACTTTTCTTTGGTGATCTATATCCTGGGCAGGGCCAAGTTTGTTTGGTGTGTGTGTGTGTGTGTGTGTGTGTGAAGGCAATGGATGACATACAGGCAGAGAGTGAATGAGCATTCAATTGAACAGAGGGGCTCCTCTATATGAGCCACTAACAACTGATTCCTCCTCTCCCTGTTCCCTGCTTGTTTCCTAATATCCTGTGCTGTGTCTCCTGAGGACAGCACATGGGGGATGAAAGCAAAGAAAACCAAACACGCCATCGGCGGCATTCACTCAATTGATTTTTACACAAAATTTGCCTTCATGCTCGAAGGATGGAAAAATGATCCCATTAATAATAAATCATGAAAACAAATGTGGGGAGGAAATCAATAGAGGCACATTTGGTGTCATAGGGAGATGAGGAGGAGAACTGGGGAAAGGAAATCTCACTACAGACATCAGATTAGCAGCACTGAGGTGTTGCACTTGTTACATAATGCAAGGACTCTGCCTCTTTCCATTCTATGCATTTTGGGAGTGTGCTCAGGAGAAGAGGCTGCCGCAGCACAGGTAGAAAGTGATGCACACTTCTCTCCACAGGGCAGCATTTCGGAAGCAGGCCAGCTGATCCCACAGTGGGAAGATTCAATTGAGAATGAGTAGAAAAAGAGGGGAGACAGTTAAATCACCTGTCACTTAATTTGTAGTCAAGCCTTGAGGCTGCCGCTTTCTTTCCATCCAAATAGGTAGACTAACAGAAGAAATGAAACTATATAACAGTTCGTTCCCAAGCGATCCAAAACTTTTACATTGAAATAATCCATAATTTGAGAAGATATATTCAGTATCCATCAGTTTATTTGACTATACAGTATTCCGACAATATTCCAGGATTCCAGCTGAAGAGACTCAGCATTCACAGCTCTATCCTTCCTGCTTCAGTTCAGCCAGTGTTGTTGGGTTTTTTTTGTTTGTTTTTTTTTTTTTGTTCTCACTTGTTGTTTGAGCTTAATCAGTCTTGGGACACTAAGCACATTTTGCCACAGGCATAACTGAGCAAACACTGGATATTCCAATCCTATCCACTCTCTGCTGGTTATCCATGCTGGAAATCAGCAAACTGAAGTAGTGTTTTCAGTGCTATTGGAACTTGCAGATATCAGAATTTGCATATGCCAAAGTGTGTGTGTGTGTGTGTGTGTGTGTGTTTAACAAACATTTCCTTTCTGCAACCGAGGATTTGGATGCAGAAATAAATGAGACAAGAGAGAGTTACTAAATGTTCTATAGACAGAGACAGGCATATTCTCCAAGGATGCTCTATTGAAGGGAGTGAGGTCAGATCCAGCAGGGGGACAAGTGCAAAAGAAACTTCACAGCTCCACAGCATGAGCTGTCCTGTGCCATGAAGTCTGCATGATGAGATGTCATGGTTTTGGCATGGAAAAGGAAGTACCTTCCCACACTTTTCTCCACTCTGATTTTATACTAAAGTGGCATTTCTCAAACTTTTTGAACTTGGCTCCTCCCCTCACAACTGCACACAAATACCCCAAATAGCAAGGCAGCATTTCTAAAAGGAAGCAAAGTTCTTTTTATCATTCTCACCGTATGGTTGCTCCTAATCCTATCCTGGCTGGCTGTTGAGTATGTTCCTTATTGTGAGTTATTGTACATAAATTATTGAAGAGTGCCATATATCCCTATTTACTGACAATCAAAATGTACAAGTTAGAAAGGAAAACCTGCCATCACCTACCCAAAGAGAACAGCATTTGGATAATGCAAAGTTCCTGAATGATTCAGTGATGGGTTAAAAGAATAGGGTTTTGTTCTGTATAGTTCTGCTTTGGACTTTCGGGAGAGGCTTGCCTGCCCCAGTCTTCATATGAACATATGCCACAGCTCCAGGCCCTGAAGCCAATAACAATTCATGGGTGGTAGCCAACTAAGTAAGTCATACTCAGAGTAGACCCACTGAAATAAATGGACTTCAGTTACTTATGTTTATTGATTTCAGTGGGTGGAATCACCCACTGAGCATGATATGCATTGGCTATCACCCAAGAAGGTATTGAAAATTGATTTGGCCATTGTCTGAGCTAGATTAATTTATGATGTTTGATGCTCCCAACTGGCAAGCAGGTTGTATGTGCAGGTAGCAAAAAATTAGCCTCTCACCTTGTTCAACATGCCTTACTAGCTGATGGCATAATTTACATACTATGCAGAAATGGACAATTTTTAGGGTGGTTTAAAAATCATGAAATTATATATATATATATATATAAAACCACAATCTTATAAAACAGCAAGCAAGCAAGCAAAAAAACAAAAATAAAACAAAACCCAGGAAAAAAGACTCATCAGTTCAAAACTAGCTAGGTTTGGAAGCCCTGGGAAAATATATACCAGTAGGTATTTGGATGACACTGAAAAGATATCAAATTTAGTGCTCTGTTATCTTTTGGAAGAACATTCCCTATGCCTGGTGCCACCACTGAAATGGCCATCTGTTCTGATCACATCTGCCTAACTTCAGAAGACGGAAGGACTCAGAGAAGGGCCTCTGATAATGATTTTTTTTGTTTTGGTAACTGCTTTTATTTTCATTTCTAATACACAAAAAACAATAACAACAAAGAGAAAGAGAAAGGCTCAAAGCAAATAAGGAAAAGAAATGGGTTACTGCAGATTATCCTGAGTTGTTTCGTTTCCGCTGTTCTTATTGTTGGAAGAGAAATGTTGTAACTAACAAGTTCATAGGAGCAAGTTCAGATACTTCTGCACCCTCTTTTAAATCTGCCATTGCATAGGCCTTGAACAGAGGTTAATACATTTCCTGATACACTGGGAACTGGCATTCCCAGTATGTGCATCGAAAATACTACTTTCCTCTGCTAGACTAGCGAATGCATTTGTGAAAGCAGTCTTTTGCAACTATTCGCATGAGTAAACCCACTAATTTTGCAGACTCTGAAGAGATGGTGGTTTGAGTATGAAAAATGTGTGAGAACTTCATATTAAATAATGACCACAACCAACAAAGATGCTCCACTGTGTAGGGGCAGCAAAGTACTCCAGTCTCACGGTGAGAAGTAGAGACCAGTCGTTTGAGCCTTGTTCTGTAGAATAAGGTTCGTGTAGCTTATCACCCTTCTATGGGGTTGACGTTTAGCTGGCCTCATCATTACGCTTGAAAAGCAGTCAGATCAAATCTTGCCACCAAGGGAAGGTGGGAGAAGATTTGCAGCAACAACAACGTTAATGTAAGTTCCATATCAAGCATTAATAAAACATGTTCCCTGGGACTCGTGTACAGCTTGGATCCTGAGGAAAACATAAAAAGATAGCACATCCTGATCAGACATTAATATATTTGGGCTTCCCCTGCACCACCTCAGTTTAAAAAGGAAGACAAGAAAGGAGATTGTAGGTACTCCTTTCATATGCATAAAAAGCAACGCCAAAAGTAGAGATTGCAGTATTTATGGGAGACAGGCGAACATCTCTTTCATGTCTGGTGTTTGAAATTTCTTTCACAGTTACCTGTGGGAAAACAATGCACAGAGCTCACCCGAATATGCTGTATAATTCACACAACTGGAACTACATAAAAAAAAAAAACCAGCTCAGAAGATAAACCCACTAGAAGAAGAGCAAATGTGATTTAGAAAGGGAAGATTACACGTTTGGAGTTCCAGACACAAGCTAGATGTGCATCAGTCTGTAAAGTAAGGTTGTTCTGCTGTGTATGAGGTTCTAATATCAAAGTAAACTTCAGCTTGTGCTGACAGCAAGACAATGCCTAGGTGACTTAGCCTAGGGCAGGCACGTGGTAGATGGCTCTTTTTCTGCTTTTGTAACATAGGGAAGATCTTTTCCTTTCCTTGTGTACCTGCAGTGCACGCCCTTTTGCTGCCCATGAAGAACAGAGGGTGGAGGGAGGAAGTGGAGCGATTTAACTACAATGATTTAAATGTTAAGTCCTCTAAATTCAAATGCTTTAAATGTTTAAAGGAAGGTAATTTAGGGCCAATTCATGCATTATGAAATAACACTGACTGTGTTGACAAGAGCATCATAAAGCAGAAATGGATAATGTGTGCAGCGGATATTTTTGTGAGCAGGGATATCTGCAAGAGCCCTATGTCGACAATTCCTGCTACGTCTTTTTGTGAATACCCATTATACTGCTCATGCTAAAACAGACCATGCACTAGGGAAGCATGCACACAAGCTGTTATCTGTGCAAACCTGGACTATTTTCTTCCATAGGGCACATGATTTCATGGAGCAATCTAAGCAGTTGGTGAGAAGGGAGAAAAAATCTCCATGGCCCTGGCGTCAGACTTGGGAAGGGTGCAGGAGGGGGAATACATTTTCAATGTTTGTGTTTTGTTTTGTACTGTCCTGCCAAAATGCCCAAGGCAGTCCTGCTCAATGCCAACCTTCACAAATACTTTTGCAATCCTGCCCGGTTCATATCTCTTTTGTCATTACCATTCATTAGAAAATGTTAATCCTGAATTTTTGTTAAATGTTCATATTAACACATCATTTATTCTTCAAAATAATTCACTATGCTATGCTGTTGATTACTGTCGCTTATCCCAAACCTAATCATCTCTCTCTCTCCCTCCCCCCCCTCTCTCTCACACACACATACTCACACACACACACTCACACTCACACACACCCCTTTAGACAGGGCCATCTTTAGCATATGCGCTGCCGGGTGCAAAGATCCACCCAGTGCCCCCAAATTTGGTTTAGCTGCCCCCAATTTTTTTAGGGGGGGGGATGAACTCAAAGTTGTTGAGCTTCTTTTGGGAGGGGGGAAACAAAAGTTGTTGACACTACGGACTAACAGAGCAATGGAGGAGGGGGGCAGAGACTTTCGCTCCATTGCTTTTCACTGCCGCCGATCGAGAGGGACCAGTATACAGTAAGTATACATTTGGTGCTCCCCAGAATTCAGTGCTGGGGTGCACCGCACCCCTCGTATCCCTGGGTTATGACAGCCCTGCCTTTAGACCTCTGTGGCTTATTAAGGAAACAATACAACCTTAACTGCCTCGGTCCTGTATACCTCGGTCCTGTATACCTGAAGGAGCGTCTCCACACCCATCGTTCAGCCCGAACACTGAGATCCAGCGCCAAGGGCCTTCTGGCAGTTCCCTCATTGCGAGAAGTAAGGTTACAGGGAACCAGACAGAGGGCCTTCTCGGTAGTGGCGCCCACCCTGTGGAACGCCCTCCCTTCAGATGTGAAGGAAATAAGCAGCTATCTTCTCTTTAAAAGACATCTGAAGGCAGCCCTGTTTAGGGAAGTTTTTAATATTTAATGCTGTATTGTTTTTAACACTTGATTGGAAGCCGTCCAGAGTGGCTGGGGAAACTCAGTCAGATGGGCGGAGTATAAATAATAATATATTATTATTATTATTATTATTATTATTATTATTATTATTAACTGAGAAGCCATCTGCGGGGTCCCAGAAAGTGGGGAAAGTGCCACTCCTCTGGCAGAGATATTAATGTGTCAACACTCACCAGCAGGAAGTCCCCAGGACTAAGGCCTCAAATTCTGCTGGCATATGTGTTCCCCTAGTCAGTGGTGTTGCAAAGCGGGGCCAGAGGGGTGGTGCGCCCCGGGTGCCATTTCTGGGGGGGGGGGGGTGACAAGAAGGCACCCTGCGGGGGCTCACAGAAGCATGAGCAGCCATTGTGCTGCTGCAGCCGCATGTGGAGGATCCTCTGTTCGCGGCTGCAACCACGAGCAGAGGATCCCAGCGCCGGTGGCAAGCAGCTATGTACAGTACATGTGTGGCATCGCATGCATGCGCTGTACGTAACGATGCCACACATGTGCTGTACATAGCGGTTTGCCGCCGGCGCTGCTCGAGCACCGTACAGATGGCGGTGAGATCCCTCTGTCACTGCTATAGCCACATGTAGAGGATCCTCAGTTCGCGGCTATAGCAGCGACGGAGGGATCCCGGCACCGTCCGTACGGCACTGGAGCAGCACCACCGGCAAACCACTATGTACAGTGCATGTGCGGCGTTGCTACATACGATGCATGCGTCGTACGTAGCGACAGCACACATGTGCCCTATGTAGCAATGCCCCACCCCGGGTGTCACAACGCCTTCATTTGCCCCTGCCGCTAGTGCTGTTCTGGCAGTAGAACAGGGCAACATGACCCAACATGGTCCCAAACTTGGGGTCGAAGCCTAAAGGTCCTGGAGAGCTAACAGTTGCATCCTCAGCATCCTCCGAAAGAATGGTATCCTCATGTCCATGTGGATCTTATACACAATCAAAGACTAAGGCTACATCGACACCATACTTTTAAAGCACTATTTTATTACATTAACAGTCATTGCTTCCCCCCAAAGAAGCCTAGAAACTGTTGTTTGTTATGGGTGCTGAGGGTTGTTCGGCAACCCCTATTCCTTTCACAAAGCTGCAAGTCACAGTGTGGTTTAGCAACCAACCCCTCTTCACAGGGAACTCAGCACCCTTAGCAAACCACAGCTCCCAAGCCATGACTTAAACATGATTTAAATGTGTGGTGTGGACCAGCGGCGTAGCATGGGTTGTCAGCACCCGGGGCAAGGCAAGTAATTTGCGCCCCCTAACCCGGGGCAAGGCAAGTAATTTGCGCCCCCTAACCCCTAACCTGCCGCCGCTGCCAGCTGCTTCTTGCTGCTGCCTGGGCTGGGCTGGTGTGGTTCTCTCCCGCGCTCAGTGCTGCGCTGGGCGGCCGCTGCACTGTCCCTCCCCCAGATAGTCCCTCGCTCTCTCTCCACACCACACGCCTGGAACCCACCCCCTCCACAGTGGGCGGCGACCCAGCAGCTCGGATCTGATTTGCACAGCCAGCACTGCAGTGAGAGAGAGTGAGTGAGCCAGGTAGGGGCAGAGAGCTGCGAGTGCGAGCGCGCCCCTCAGATGTTGTGCCCGGTGCGGCCGGCCCCCCCTGCACCCCCCACGCTACGCCACTGGTGTGGACATGACCTTGGAGTTCTAATTGCCTCTGTCAGTCATAGGCCTGGCAGCATACTTAGGGGATATAGTTAGAGACACATCCCCACCATGCTTTTGGAGGGAGGATAAAGAGGTGTAGACCAGCCTATTGTACAAAAGTAGTATTTATGTCAGTTGTTCTGTCCACTTTTGCTTCTGATCCCATTCCCACCTACCACTGGCAAGGGCCCCTTCAGAGGTTGTCCGAAAGGGAATGTCGCCCACATGCTGGAAAAAGGTCTCTAGCCCCCACTGATAGAAGCGCTTCTTCTATGAGTTTAAGAAAAATGTCAGCAAGCTTATGCTGATCTCCTTAAACAAACGAACCTACACAGAAAGAGGTGAAGAAAGTTTATTTTGACATTGTTTCTTAGGAAGCTTTATTTTGGGAGACTTATTAGGACACAATTTGAGAATCTCAATGACAAAGGTAATTCTCAGGAATTGGCCTCTGTTTTCAATGCTATCACAGATGATGACGAGATAGGCACCCGCGTGATTGTCCCCAAGATGGAGACAGTCAAGATCATTTTACATGAATATACAAAAACAGCTGCTAGATACAGAACAAATTTTGGGCATCAACAATCATGACAGAATTCAGCATTAACAGTCTAGTGAGCGATGAAAGGTGCTATGGCCTATCCATTATCTGAGCCATCCATATCCCTGGATTATGTTTCAGTATAATGATTTCAATATACATTAAAGAACAATTCTGCATCAGCTGAACAGCTGGGGAATGGGGGGCAATTTACGAGGCTTGCCTGCTGAAATCAATAGACTCATTGATAGCATTGAGCTTTAAATCTAGCCTTAGTTGACCTGAAAGATATCAGAATCTTATCTTTGCATGACGTGAAATTATTGTCAGCTAACTTCAGGAACAAAAGCATTTTTGAGCCAATACAGGCAACACTTTTAAAGTTTGAGAGCTTGGCTGTTCCAAAAGAGTTGTCGCATTTGTTTGCTTTTTCTAAACACTAGCATAGCTTAGTTTGCTGTCTTTATTATATAACAAATCAAATTGTTCCCTATTTCATTCTCTTCTGAAAATCAAAACTTAAAAACCCCTCTGATCTGTGCTTTAACCTGCAGCACAGCTGGCTAGTTATGTCCTAGGGGAAAGGAAGGTTGGAAGAAAGCTGTGTTTTGTACAACTGTAGATGTACTGCATAAGCCTGGAATCTGTTCTTAGTGTCAACTTTACCAAAAGCAGTCTACCATCTGGAGTATGTCCACTCCACACCCTTCTTTTCTTTTATAGCAAATTTCCTTATGGTGTCAAAGAATAGCTTGGAAGCATATGAGAAATGCCCAAATAACTGACAGCAATATCCTTTATAGGGTTTTCTGAAGATGCAAGGAAATGAATGTGTGTGTTTTTTCTTAACACACGACTCAACAGGTAGAAAAAACAACACCCCATAATCAATAAGCAGTTTTACTGGAAGGCTGGCCTGCACAACCTGTATCCCACCAAGCTGAATGCTCCCCACCAGCCATGTACAGTGTCCTACCAGGGACTCAGTGAGCACCTTATTTTTTGCTACTGCAAGGGCTGCCAAAACAAAGGGATGACCCCGTGTCTGGCAGCTGCACTGCATTAGGAACATGAAAAGCTGCCTTATGCCATCAGACCATCGGCTTATCTAGCGCAGTATAACCTACATTGACTGGTCGTGGCTCTCCAGGGTTCCACCTAGGGGACTTTCCCAGTCCTAACTGGAGATGCTGGGGATCTGTAAAGCAGATGTTCTACCACTGAGCAACAACCATTCCTCCTTCAGTTTCATGGCTCACGTGTTGCAAAGCATAATTCAAGGAGAGGCTGGAGGGTGTCAGAACAGGGACTTATAATCACTCCAGGCTTATAACATAGTGGATGTCAAATGTATTGCTCTGCCAGATGTGGATTTAGGGGAACATGACTGGTTCGGTTGCACTGCGTGTGGAGCCTTAGGGGCACCATTGGGGATGCTGCAATGATGATTTAGAATGGTGCACAAGAAGCAGAGGGGCGCTGGATTTTGGTGCACAGGAGACGGCTGGAATCTGAGTCCCCAAGATCTGCCACTGCCTCTTCCTTCCCATGTTTGCAATAGCTAATTAGGAGGGCAGATCATGCCACTTCAGCTGTGCTGGCAAACCTCCCTTTGGCTGAGTCAGGTTTTTACCTGCCCTACACCTGTTGTCATAGGTGGGACTTAGCCAAAATGGAACAGGAAAGCCTGGCAGGATTAATTAGGCCATGGGCCAGAGGTTCCCTACCCAAGGCCTAGGGATTCCCACATGCAGATCTCTCACTGCTTTCCTCAACTGTACCATGAAAGCTGTTGCCACTGAAAAATCATACTGATTCTCATCAAAGAAAACACAGCACCTTCGGGCATCTTACAAACACAAGTGTCCTTGTTTTCAGGAATCCTGCACATGTTTTTCTGTTCATTAATTTCAATGTCTTCTCATGCAACTTTTTGTTCCTGTGCTGGTCCCGGGGGGAAGGTTACCGTTGGCGTAGTCAAAGTCTGGTCCTGGGTCACTAGCCTGGAAACAGTTCACAAGGAGCGGGGCGAGGTCCGAAGCAGGAAGCCGGGCGGGGACAGGAACACTGGAGGGTCAGGTCTGGGTCTGGGCAGGAACAGGTACTCAACAACGACGTTGCTCCCGCAACCTGGGCTGACTGGCCTTTATCTTCTCTGAGGCCAGGGGCGGTCCCAGCCCCCAGGAGACCCGCCTCTCCTGGCCTTAAGGCGAGCACTCCTCCTGGGAGAAACCAGTTCCCTTCGCCTCTCTGCCCTGAGCCTCTGCAGTTCAGGAGAGGCTGAAGGGTTACTGGGCCCAGGGGGAGACTCGCCTGTAGGCACTGAGTCCTCAACCACCTCTGGAGCCAGAGTGGATTCACCTGGTGCCTGCTCCTGAGGATCCGGCACAGGTGCAGGCGCCTCAGAATCAAGGCCCTGCCCCAGTTCAGCCGGCCCTGGAGGCGGGGACTCCTGTGCAGGCTGGGATTCCTCCGGTTCACCCTCTGAATCGGATTCCCAGGCCATCACACCATCCCCCCTCCCAGGCCCCCCCCCAATTGAGGGTCTGGACCCGGCTTGCTGGGGTACGCCGCATGGAAATCTCGGAGGCAGGCAGGCGCGTGGACGTTGGCTGCTGGTTCCCAGGAACGGTCCTCCAGTCCATACCCCTTCCAGTCTATGAGATACTGTAGCTTTCCCCTGCGGTATCGGGAGTCCAGAATGCGTTCCACCTCGTACTCAGGCTCCCCCTGAACCAAAACTGGCTGTGGTCGGGGACGGTTTGGGTGGAACTCGTCGGGTGGGGCCACCGGACTCAGAAGGGACCTGTGGAAGACCGGGTGAACCTTCAGGGTTGCGGGCAACCGGAGACGCAATGCCACAGGCGAGACCTGGTCCACGATAGGAAACGGGCCGGTGAAACGGGTGTCCAGCTTCCGCGAAGGTCGAGAGGGGTGGAGGTGGCGAGTGGAGAGCCATACCAGGTCACCGACGTGGAGTTCCGGCCCCACCTGGCGGTGGTGGTCGGCCTGGGCCTTGTACGCCTCCTTGGCCTGGCGCAGTTGCTCCATCAATAGCTGTTGCTGGGACTGGAGCTCCTGAAGCCACTCCGTCACCGCAGGGACCGCGGATGCCAGCAGCACATCTGGAAACAGCCGTGGATGATAACCGTAACTGGCCTGGAACGGGGTCTGCTGGGTGGACGCATTCACCGCGTTGTTGTAGGCGAACTCCGCCAATGCTAGGTGGTCGACCCAGTCATCCTGCTGGTAGCTGCAGTAACACCGAAGGTACTGCTCCAGCACCGCGTTCGCCCATTCCGTCTGGCCATCGGCCTGTGGGTGGTAGGCTGATGAGAGACAGACCTCTGTCCCGAGGGTCTGGTGCAATGCTCGCCAGAACCGGGATGCGAACTGAACGCCCCGGTCGGACACCACACGCTCAGGTAGGCCATGCAGGCGGAAGACATGCTGAAGGTACAGCTGAGCAGTTTCCTTAGCTGTGGGTACGGATGGGCAGGGGGCACAGTGCACCATCTTAGTGAAATGGTCGGAGAAGACTAGAAGGCAGGTACAGCCACGAGACGGGGGGTAAGTCCACTACAAAGTCCAGCGAAACCGTGTGCCAAGGACATGGTGGGACTGGCAATGGCTGAAGTAGGCCGGGGGGTCGCCCGGTAGGGCCCTTGGCCCGCCGGCAGACATCACAACCAGTGACGTTGGCCCTGCCCCAGTTCAGCCGGCCCTGGAGGCGGGGACTCCTGTGCAGGCTGGGATTCCTCCGGTTCACCCTCTGAATCGGATTCCCAGGCCATCACAGTTCCAAGTCAAATAACAGAGCACAAAACACATGTGTATCTTTTACCAATCATTGTTTTCTCATTTGAAATACATGAAACTGGTGGACGGATCCTTTTCTTGGTTATCTCTTCCATGTGTTTTATCCTAAGTCTTATTCTTCCCCAGTTGGTGTGCGTACCCCATTCTTCACCCAATAGATCTGTGTCCCACAGCATCCTATCCTTTCAATAGCTTTTATTCCGTTAATTGTTCCTCCCCCCTCCGAAGTTTTGAAGAAGATGACACCCAAGAGGAGCCGATCACCCAATGAAACTACAAAACAATCATTTGCAGGGCACACCCCTCTCTGAGCTCCATCCTGTCCCTGAAAAAGCAGAATACGTGAATCAAGAAACAAGGGGAAGGAAGGTTCATGCAAATGCAAAGGACAGAGTTATGTCCTCGCTTGAATTCCCCCAGTGTCAGGCATTTGTCATTGCTTGGCAAGCTTCAGAAATGAGAGTGATGGCTAATGATGAGACGACAGCAAACAGAGTCCCTGGTGGTCCGGACAGCTTGTTTCTCCTCCATTACACTGAGAGAGCCTGGCAGCTGGCAGCCAGAGACCAGCACAAGTTGAAGAGCCATCCTATGGAGCTTTCTTTCTGCCTTTTCTTTTTATCTCTTTGTTTGGATGCATAATGAAGTTGAGACAAAATAGGGAAACGAAACAGGGAGGGGGACTTGTTCTGCAGCAGCTACAAACCTGTGAAAAGTTAGCAATGCAGACAAGAGTCTCAGGGTAAGAGACACCTGGGGAAATGCCGTGTTTCGTGCCATGTCCTTGTAGTGTGTGGCATGGTGAAGGAATAGGACTTTAAGCCATTTTGTGAATACTTTTTATTCAGCGAGGTTTATAGCCTGACTACTTGATCAAAAAATAAATAGATCTCCAAGCATTTTACATAAACTAGTCATTAAAAATAACAATTAAAACAGTAACCAAATAAAAAAATGTCAAGCTGTAGAAAAGATCAACAGATTTTTAAAACAAACATGATAAAAACCACTTTTAATGTGCTATAGTCATAGATCTATCTTTTATGAACTTGCATGATCATTTTGAAAGGAGTTTCCAACTCAAGAAATTACTTCTTCCTCTTGGCTTCTGCTGAATCCTGCCCCACTGTCACTCAGCTCTATAGCTCACACTTAGCACAACTTCCCTCTACAACTGATAAACACATTTAACATCAGGTTGTTGTTGTTTAGTCGTTTAGTCGTTTAGTCGTGTCTGACTCTTCGTGACCCCATGGACCAGAGCACGCCAGGCACTTCTGTCTTCCACTGCCTCCCGCAGTTTGGTCAAACTCATGCTGGTAGCTTCGAAGACACTATCCAACCATCTCATCCTCTGTCGTCCCCTTCTCCTTGTGCCCTCCATCTTTCCCAACATCAGGGCCTTTTCCAGGGAGTCTTCTCTTCTCATGAGGTGGCCAAAGTATTGGAGCCTCAGCTTCATGATCTGTCCTTCCAGTGAGCACTCAGGGCTAATTTCCTTAAGAATGGATGCGTTTGATCTTCTTGCAGTCCATGGGACTCTCAAGAGTCTCCTCCAGCACCATAATTCAAAAGCATCAATTCTTCGGCAATCAGCCTTCTTTATGGTCCAGCTCTCACTTCCATACATCACTACTGGGAAAACCATAGCTTTTACTATACGAACCTTTGTTGGTAAGGTGATGTCTCTACTTTTTAAGATGCTGTCTAGGTAGTGACACTAACACTAACATCAGGTAGTGAGACTGAAATTTCCTACACTGGTGTCTGCCTACAGAACATGATTTTATGACAATGAAATCCCCTGTATGCCTGGGTAATTGGCTAGGTCCATTTCAGCAATGCTAACACTGCTGGGAGGAGAGAAATTGCCTGACATAAGTTGGTAGGGAAAGGAGAAAGAGTGGCGCCTGCTGCTCCCTGAGGAAAACATTAAACATTTTTTTAAAAAATATGCTTAATTTACTATTAACCCAGGAGACAGAACATTTCTTCTCTCTCTGGAAAATACTGCACATTTTATAGCTTCTTAGGAAAGACTTTTAATTTTCCCCATCCCACTCTGAACGCCTCACAGAATGTACATTTCTAAAAGCAAAAAGCTATGTTGAATTTTAAAACAACAGACATGCAAAATCCACAGTAGGCAGAAGATGCTTGAGGTAAGGTGGCATGGACAGAGAAATTAATAACTTTGTTTGGCCCCCACCCCGGCTGAGTTACTGCTGTTGCAATGCTGTGGGGATTATTCCTTTAAAATGTCAACATATCCCAGTCAGTTTCATCCATGTATGCGTGTATCTGCTTGAAATCTATGGAGCTGAACTAGCACCATTTTGAACCCAAGCTGGGCCTGGTAACATCCATGGGCTCCAACTCCTTTCCTCTCCCACTTTGCTTCTTAACACCCTGTCAGATTGACACATAAACTGACTGCCACTTGCGATTTTGACGAATGCTTTCCCAAGATGCACCTCAGCTGAAATGCCCTCGAGGAACAAAACAAAGATGAATCGCTTGGCTGAAAGGCATCTAGTGAACAATGAGTTTTATTCATTTGTATTGCAGCCAGGCTTGGAGCAAGCAGAGCAGCAGCACCAGGTTATTTGGCAGCTAGTAGAGGAGGGAAACCATACTACAAGCTCAGCTCCCTGCACTAAAGTGAGCATGGGGTGCACGTATGGAGAGGCTAACTGGGACTATTTTAACCCGCGTTATAGGGCTGTTGTGGGGATTAAACACCTCTGCCCTCTGCTCCTTGGAGCAAGAGCAAGCTATAAATGTGATAAATATTTAAAACATTGCAGCCCCACAGCACATGACTAACATTACCCCTCATTTCAAAACTATTTTACTGTACAGAATAAACACCCGAATTCTGGTATCCCTAATGGCCAATCTAGAGATGCCTGTGTTTATTCAGCACACTCTTTCCCTTTCAACTACAAAATGAGGCGAGACCTTTTTATATCAACCTGAGAATCTGGGAAGGGAAGTGAAACTTGCCCTCTCTCCCACCTTGGATGCTTTAAGCTACATTCCCCCAATCCAGCACACACAATCCAGTACAGAACTAGAAGAAGAAGCTTAAAGCAGCGAGGTGTGGGATCACTCCTGTGTGCTCATATTGATATTTTAAAAATAGAGCCCTCCTATTCCCATAAGTAAATAGGCAACGATGCACATGGCATAAGGCATACCCTGCAACATTTCTCAGATGAAAATAGGGACATCCTATTCAATTATTATTATTATTATTATTATCATTATTATTATTTTATATGCTGCCCATATGGCTGGGTTGTCCTAGCCACTCTGGATGACTTCCAACATGAATAAATCACAATAAAGCATTAAACATTAAAAAAAAACTTCACTTCAGATGCCTTCTAAAGGTTGTTTAGTTATTTATCTCCTTGGCTTGGGGATCACATAGCCAGCTTTCTATGTTCCTATGGAACTCCCTCCAACTGGAGGCAGTGATGGCCATGAGCCTGAATGGCTTTAAAAGAGGAAAGAGGTTGGCAGAAGCATCATTAGGGGTTGAGCCAGTGGGCATAAATTCCAGGTGTCAAGTGCCTAAATCTCCACCCACCTCCAACTAATATATCATCTATATCATCTATATCTAATCTATATCTATATCATCTTTATAGCTGATTATAGGCATCCGATGATAGACAGATGGCAGGGAGGAGATAATGCTTGGGGTTGGACTACTTGACCCTTTGGGTCCCTCCCAACTCTACAATTCCATGATTCTTTGCCAAGTTGGATTATTCTTCCATCTGGTTTAGTTTTGCATACACTTGACTAGTGGTGACTCTCTAGGATTCCAGACAGGGCTCTCTAGCAGTCCTACCGAGGAGATGCCAGGGATTGAACCTGGGACCTTCTGCATGCAAGACAGATGCTCTGCCACTGAGCTACAGCCCTTCTCTAATTTGGTTTGGCTTTTTCCAGTCTAGGACTTGGCCCATGTGCCAAAACTCATTTACAGCGCGACTCCATACATGTTTATGAGTTAGGTCTTACTTCCGTACAACTGTGCATAGGATTGCTGCCGCCCGCTGGAAAGTTACTGTAATTGTGTTTGCCCAGCGATGGGGACCATGGAGGTCCAAGGCATGGAGGTCCAAGAGGCAGTGCACCTCTGTCCCTCATCATGTAGCTTTGCAAACCAACCCAAGGAACTTTAGTTGCAAAAAAAAAAAAAAAGTGTGGCAGGGTGCAAGTGCCACCCACGTCAGCCAGCCGAAGCAATCCTGACATGGCAGCTCTGACAGGCACTAATTAAACTGATCTGGGTTCTACGTGGTGTGATCCTTTGCTCAAAGGAAGGATGTGAAGCAGGCATAAAGAGCAGCACGGCGGAGGAAATGGGAGAGCAGGAGCACCTAGACGCATCAATAATTCAGATAATGCCAGCAGCAACAAAGGGAAAGAGGGACCAGAACTAGGAGAACAGAATATCATAAAGCTTTTTAATGGTCTTTTTCTATTAATGTCAGCTCGGTGACCATTTTTCAAGGGGGTGGAAGTTTTCCAAAACTCCGGTGGAATCTAGCAACGAAAGCTAAACTGCACCTCCCCTCCATGTGGTTGTAATTCATGGTCTCGGAAGTGGAATGTGATTGGTGCTGCTTCAAAGTGCTGCTCCATTTTAAGGAGGGTTTTTTTGGTGTTTTTTTTAAAGGAAGCCTGGGGAATTAATACATTCATGGTGCAAGAAACCAGTGGCCTTGTCACAGTGAGTGGTGGGTGGTTAAGAGTATAGGCTGGAAAGCCTTTGAATTTTCTCTTTATCTCACCTTTCCACAGGCAGGCTCAAGTTAGCTTGCAAAAATCCTCTCCTCATTCTACATGCAACTCAAATCTACTTCAGAGGGTCCCACAGCCCTATATGGGGCATATTCTGAAGGTGAGGGTGGCAGAGGAGAGGAGAGGAAGTTCCACTGTGCAAGTGGAAGTCTGATGTGCAGGTGGAATGGCAGCATTGGCTATACAGTGGTACCTCGAGTTACAAAAGCCTCAGGTTACAAACTCCGCTAACCTGGAAGAGGTTGAGAACTTTGCCCCAGGATGAGAATGGAAATCGTGTGCCAGCGGCACAGCGGCAGCAAGAGGCCCCATTAGTGAAAGTGCGCCTCAGGTTAAGAACAGTTTCAGGTTAAGAACGGTTTAACTGATGCAAAGGAACGAGGGGGATTTGCCCTGCCAGACTTTAAACTTTATTATGAATCAGCAGCATTCTGCTGGCTGAAAGACTGGCTGCTTCTTGAGAACACAGACATTTTGGATCTAGAAGGTTTCAATAACGTTTTTGGGTGGCATGCATACTTATGGTACGACAAGGTTAAAGCACATAAAGCATTTAAAAACCGTATTGTCAGAAAAGCATTGTTTAATGTCTGGACAAGATATAAAGACTTACTTGAAAACAAAACCCCAAGGTGGTTGTCACTGATGGAGGCAAAGGCCCTGAAAAAGCTCAATATGGAGGCCAAGTGGCCGAAATATTGGGAAATCTTGGAGCAAGAAGGAGACAAATTGAAATTGCAGAGTTTTGAGAAACTAAAAGATAAAGTGCGAGACTGGCTTCATTATTATCAAATAAGAGAGGCTTATAATTTAGATAAAAAAATTGGCTTCCAAGTGGAAAAATCAAAGTTGGAAACAGAACTGTTAGATCCTAAAACAAAGATACTTTCAAGAATGTATAACTTGCTGTTAAAATGGAACACTCAGGACGAGACGGTTAAATCTGCTATGATTAAATGGGCACAGGACGTTGGACATAACATTATGTTTGCTGACTGGGAACAGTTGTGGACCACAGGTATAAAATTTACGGCATGTAATGCTTTAAGAGAGAATATTATGAAAATAATATACAGGTGGTACATGACCCCAGTCAAGCTTGCAAAAATCTATCACTTGCCCGACAATAAATGTTGGAAATGTAAAGAAATTGAAGGTACATTCTTTCACCTTTGGTGGACGTGCCCAAGGATTAAGGCTTTCTGGGAGATGATTTATAATGAATTAAAAAAGGTATTTAAATACACTTTCTTGAAGAAACCAGAGGCCTTTCTCCTGGGCATAGTCGGCCAATTGGTGCCAAAGAAGGATAGAACTTTCTTTATGTATGCAACAACAGCAGCAATAATACTTATTGCAAAGTATTGGAAGACACAAGATTTACCCACCCTGGAAGAGTGGCAGATGAAGGTGATGGACTATATGGAATTGGCGGAAATGACTGGCAGAATCCGTGACCAGGGAGAAGAGTCGGTGGAAGAAGATTGGAAGAAATTCAAAGATTACCTACGGAAATATTGCAAAATTAAAGAATGTTAGAGTGATGTTGGATTGAAATGAAGTGGCTTCTAGCTGTACAGGCTTTAAAGTTAATATATAGATCAAGATTAAGGATTAGGATTTAAAAAAAGTTAAAAGAAATGGAAAATTGGCTTTTAATAGGTTAAAATTTAATGTTATATTATATTAAGATTAAGGATTGGGATTAAAAAGGAGGGAAAGGAATTGCTGGACAAACAAATTGAATTGGAATACAAAAGAGGGAGGTATGAGGAGGTCCGGGAAATAAGTTAATGCAAAAGTTATGATGAAAAGAGGGAATTGTTTTTAACTGTTTTTTCTACCTTTTTCTTCTGTATTTTGTATGGTGTATTTCTCTTTCTATTTTTAAATTTCTTTTTTCCCCTTTTTTTCTTTTATTAAGATGTCTCTTTTTATGTGAAACTTCAATAAATATCATTTAAAAAAAAGGATAAATGAAAGAGGGTAAGGATTTGCTGAAAGGATTTTGTAAACGGGAATACAAAAAGGGGAGGTGTGAGGAGGTCAAGGAAATAAGTAAATGAGCCTAAAGATATTGAAAAATGGATTTTCTCTTTTTTAATTTTTCCCCCTCTTTTTCTTTTTTAGCCATCTGTTTTTTGTATTTTGTATTTTCCTTTTTCTCTTTTAGGTCCTTGTTTTCTTGGTATTATCTTAGGTTCTTGTTTTATTGGTATTGGTATTATCCTTGTTATCTTTTTTCTTTTTCTGTTTATGTGTAATCTTTGGTTTAATTTTCTTATGTTTATTGTAAAATCCTAATTAATATTTTATATATATATAAAAAAAGAACGGACCTCCGGAACGAATTACCGTAAGTTCGTAACTAGAGGTACCACTGTAGCACATAATTTTTATTCTGTGCTCCGATTATGATGCATTCTCATAAAACTTTGGGGACCCAACATGGAGTTAATCCCAGATGGGCTTAGTGCTCTGCCTACTCTGCAAGTTTGCAGCAAAATAGTGGTCAGGCACTGAGTCAATGTGACCACCAAGCATCCAAATGGACAGTTCATACCAACTCTCCTTTAAACTGAGTCTCCTTCCTTTAGCAATTAAACTTTGAAAACATTTATAGAATAGATTCAGCATGAGGAGGCAAAACAAGAATTGCATTGCTCACCATTACCAGAAACATCATAGGCACTATCAAACACCCAGCCACATTCTGCACAGCACTCCAAATATCAGTAGATGTGCTAGCTGAGAGAACAGCTAGGTTATTGCAGAAACAAAATACTGCAACTTGAATTCTTGGAATATGCAGTTTATCTGTAACATGAGCATTGTGACCAAATCCTTTATGGCATCTGAATAAAGCATCCTCCAGGAAGGCCCTCAGAGACCTCTGTCCTCCTTGCTTTGTATAGGATGCCAAAGTAGCCGTTGGACTAAAGTTGCTTCTTGTACTGCAATTGCTACAGTTAGGATTGGGCTGCCGGTAGCTGCTGTGTCATAAACTATTTAATAACAAGCATTACATATATATGCTCACACGTGCATAGGCACACGCACATGGCTAATATACAAGAAAATCAATTCAGAAAGACTTGCCAATGATTTACCTAATCATTGCTCTGGGTAACTACAACACATAGCGGGTGGTGGTGGTGGGGATCTTAACAACTAGGACTGAATTCATCCCAAATATACAGGCTAAAACCACTCCTTGTGTTCCTTTCATTTCCTATTCATGGAAAGTGTCTGCTGAGCATTCTGTCATGAATTCCACTGGGACTATGCATTAATCACATTGGCATTGTTAACAGAACCGCACAAAGGCTGTTTTGGTTTGCAAGGCAAGAGATACCTTATAAACATCAAGAGGTGGTGCCAACAGAGGGAAACACGATCTAGTCCACAGAAAATCCCCCCTCCCAGTTTTATCAATTTTAATGATAAAATTCAAGTTTTGCTTGAAAATTCTTGCAGCCAAGCATTGGGAAGGGGAAAGGAAACAGATTATCTGTTAATCTGATTATGCAGATTCAGGATAATCTCTTGAGTTTGGGAGAAATACAGTTGGCCAACTGTACATCACTATTGGACACCTCTCTCACACCCTCTCTCTCCCTTCAACCTTTTCACACCCTCTCTTCTCTCAATCATACACAATTTGTAGTATGTTTTGATCTACCTTTCACCCATTATACCGTTTTAGCCCACTGCATTATGCCAGTCACAGCACCCCAACATCCACCCAAAATAACTGAAATATTATTTTATTCAGGAATTTGCAGGTGTCATATAGTCAGAAAAGCAGGTTGCCTGCATCCCCAAATAGTTGCTCCTCTCTCTCTCTCTCTCTCTCTCTCTCTCTCTCTCTCTCTCTCACACACACACACACACACCCTGCTGTTCTTTCTGTGTTCATCTGCCAGCTGAAGGTTGCCCACAGTCCGAAATAGGACTTGTGGGTCTCCCATGGCAGATGCTGCCACTGCTGTAGTCTGGAGACCCTCCAGACAGCCCAGGGCAAAAATTTTAATTCAGCATCAAACTTCAGCTTGAAATCTGGGAGAAAAAATGACAAGATGTCAATGTCTCTGAACCTATTTAGCTGCGCTTGAAACTTCACTGATCTGGATCAGAAAACTCCAGATAATAGGTTATAATTGTAAGCTTCCTCAGAGGCTCTGAGAGCTTTGTGCACTGGTTCTCATTGCCTTGAAGGTCAATATGACAGGGACTTTAAAGAATTAAACATGCTTCATTTTCACAGGAAGCTAAAGCAAGCAGCTTTGATAGTGACAATAACTCCAAAGGCCCTGAAAAAGAACAAGGGGCTTGGCCCCATAATACCTTCAAGAGACCTGTAAGGGAATCACAGCTGTTTGATACTATTAATGCTTCTCACCCACAGGATATTCTCATCGTACAAAGTGCTTTCCAATTGTGTCACTGTATTTCACTCTCACAAAAATCCTTTTGGGCAAACTGTCACCATTTGGAAAGTGAGTCTTTGCAGAAGTTGAGGCCAGAGGCAAAGACAATATTACAAGCCACCATTCTTTTAGAACTTTGCTCCTTAACATGTAATCAATCATAGAATGCTTCAGCAGCCCCAAAATAATTCAAGGTTCGTCATCACATTTGATGCAGACAGACTTGCAAAATTCTCAGGCCCAGTTTGAAATAAGAAATACATAATGGCGGTACTCTACCATGTTTTACTCAGAGTAGACCCACTGAAATTAATTGAAGTGACTCACTTAGGCTGGTTAATAGGTCTGCTCTAGGTAAAACATAGTTGAATACCACACTTGCTCATGTTCAAATGTGAGGTGATTAGAAGTCTGTACATATTCTTTAAAATGCACTCGTCTAGTGTCGGAGAGAATACATTGCTAGCAAACATGGGGGGGAAAGTAACACAGACCATCTTCTGTCAAAAACCCATGAATTAAAAGTGTAGGTAAAAGAGATGCATGTAGGCAATTGTATATTTGTGCATGTATCACTTGTTTGTATATGGTATTGCCTATTCAGGAGACTAAAATATTATTATGGCTGCAGGGAGCTGTTCCTTTGTTAGGGTGATTGCTTGCTTATGGCCCAGGTGGCCGATAGTTGACATTATTTCAATGGACACTAATGCCTGAGATTATTGTGTGGAGAGCTTCAGAAAGTGCTTTGAGAAAGTGACTACCTTTCTTAAGGGGAGGGGGTCATTTATATGTGCATGTAACACAGGGGAACCCAACATGGGGCCAAGGCTCCTCACTCCTCCCAATTTTAGGCCTTTTCTGGTTTTTGTTTGTTTTGGTTTTGGGGGTTAGTTCAGAGTGTTGACAGCTTTTTAAATTATTTTAGAGTGTCAGTGTTTTGCTTGCTGGTGGGGAGTGGGTTCTGAGCATCGCTGGATTCTCTACTATGAGATGGGTGTTTTCTGGTGCCCATGAGTTCCATAGATTTCCAAATGTGCCCCTTGGTCCAAAAAGGTTGGAGATGACCCCTGGTGTAACATGTAGTTCGTCTCTTAATGAAGCAACAAAGAGCTTTCATCCCTGTGACATCTCTGCTGCAACTCTAAGTGTTGCTTGGAAAAACAGTCAAATACTGGCATATCAGGCTAATAATATTCACCACGTTCTGTTTCTTCATAGTTATGGGAAAACATTAAGCAGAGAACAACTGGATAAGAATGGGTGAGGTCTCTTGCACTTGACTAGGGCCAGTATACCCCCCGGGGGAGAAAATAGGCTTTGCAGATGTTGCACACTCTAATTAATACATTATTAACGTAATTTTGTGAGAACCTGTGAGATATGGGGATTAAAGGTTTTAGACAAAGACAGCCTCACTGTTTGGGACTTAGCTATACCATCCTAAAAATGTTTTAATCTCGGGTCATGGCAATGTAGAGCTGGTGTAGACAGTTCTCACTGAAGTCAGCAGAAGGCAGGTAGTCTGTGTAGACTTTTTCCACCTCCTTTCGCCCCACCCCTTGCAGCTGAGAGGACAGAAACTTCTGTCTCTTCACAAGGGCAGAACCACACCCATTTTTCTTCCTGCTGATCCTTGGAGGCAGCTTCTGAATCTCATCCTCTCTGGAGACATCTCCACCACCAGCAGCAGTATGTCACCTGCTGTATACGTGGCAGCTGATGAAGAATTGGCTTCTGGGACCTGAGGGGCCTCTTTGAATGGCAAAGAGTGGATTGTTCGATCTGCACAGACGACTGACAATCACTCTCTGAGCTGTCAACACTCTTGTAGTGCCAGTGGTTTTAAGCAAAATACATGAATAAAAATGAAAGGAAGCAAAGCATAATATCAAAGCAAAAGGAACAGGAGCGCTGTTTTATCACGGTCCCATCAAACGTTCCCTTAGAAACTCTTGATTGTTGAAAGAAGGCAGCTCCTTCCTGTTGGGAAAAGTGGGGATAGACAGTGGCACATGGAAGAAAACTACACGAGAGCACAGAGTTGGTACAGAGATTCAGGTGTTTGCAGCCCGCAAGCCATGGACAGCAGTCTGTGGAATCAGGCATGAAATTCCTTCCAGACTTTAAGGGTACAGACAACAACCTTTCAAAATACATATAGCTGAAAATTCCAAGGAGAGGTCCAGTCTCCCAGGAACAATATACGGGGGTTCTGTGCCTTCCACAACTGTGTGCTCTTCAGCCTCCCCAGATGTCGTTGGACTACAGCTCCCATCATCCCTGGCCATTGGCTAAGGTAGCTGGGGATTGTGGGAGTTGTAGTCCAACATCTGAGGACCCAAGGTTGAAGAACATTGATATACTGAGTGGCAGCGTCCTCTAGGATTTCAGACTAGGTTCTCACCCAGCTGTTCCTGGAGACTCGAGGGATTGAACCTGCAACTGAGCTAAGGCCCTTCTCTGAATCTCTACAACACTCACCAGTTTTCTTTGTCTGGGTTTTTTTTGTGGGGAGGATGTTGATCTCACTCTTCTCAATCTAACAGGGGCACTCTGGAAGGAAGGTAGAAGCACACCCTCCTTTCTTCTTTGGTACCATGAGCGAGTGGAAGATAGGCCCGAGAATCCTGGATTCCCATCCCTGATTTAGACTCACCATGAAACAATCAACCATCTGTGTTCTAGAAGTTCAGGGCAATGTTTTTGTTGCCATTTTTATTTTCTGGTGTTTGGAACATACACAAACAGGTTTTTCTTCTGCAGGTTCAGTCAAGGCACAGGTTTTGTTTTTTTAAAAAACACCCCACTACTAGTACCACTGAATGAAGTTTTGAACATTGTGCTGTTGGGAGCTTGAGTCTACATTATTTTAAGATTTCTTTACATAATGTTGCTAGGCAAACACATTATGCCTCTTCAAACTGAGCATTTGTCTAATGATACAGAAGAAAGAAAAGGTTCCCAACACATAGGTTTGTGCTATTGACAAAGCAAGCTTATGTAAGCCTTAACAATTTCTGCTCACCCCCACCCCCGCCACATTTTTCCGTTCATAAAAATGGCAAATGAAGTTTTCTGTGCTGTCTCAGTGAACTTCAGGTTGGCTTATATTCTTTATGAAAAACAAGATGCAATTCTGTGAGTACTGGCTTGGTGATACTGCTGTCATTTCCAATGCATGATCTGTAAACAATCATATTCACAACACCAAATCCTCTTTGGGGATACAAATTTAATTTGATGATGATTCTGTACAATAATTTTTGTAGGGGGTGGACAAGCTGTGGCACTCCAGATGTTGTTGGACTCTCATCATCCCTGGCCTTGCTGGCATTTGAAATTCAACATCATCTGGAAAACTTCACAGTGCCTATCTATGCACTATATTGACTTCTGCTCGACTCTGACAAAGAAAACTTGATGGCAGCCCCCCATGCAGAAATTAGGTGTCTAGGCATTAAAGAAGTCAGCTTTTATCTCTTAATATTTTCCAGTTGGCTTGCTACTCTTTGGACCTTTCTTTGGAGTTACCTGTGCTCATAACATTTTTATTTGGTTCCCTAGAGTCACAATGAAAAGAAGAAGTATTTAAGGACACCTTATCTCTGTGCGTCAGGGCCCTAATAAGTGTGGCAATTGCCATGCATTAGCACACGAGGACATGCCAAAGAAATGGAAGTGACTGAATAATTTCAGTATCTTATGCTGTAAAAATAAAATGTGGATCAGAACCCACACATTTCTAACTAAACAAAATTTGACATATCCAGTACTGATATTCTCATAGTCATGTGCGCTCCAGACAAAGCTAACAAATAGCATGGACCTATGCAGAGTTAAGGTAACTACTTTCAGTAGGCTTAGGATTGGATTGCTCGGTTGCTATCTTACATACACATATGAGGAAGTAAGTCCCATTGAACTCAATGGTACTAATGACCAAGTAAATATGCTTGAGGTCGCAGCATTTGGCTGCAATCCTGTGCATGCTAACTTTGAGAGTAAGTCCCACTGAAATCAGTGGAACTTATTAATGTGTCAACGTACATGCGGAGGATCAAGACCTTACTATATCACAAAAGTTATTGCTCCTCAAAGAATGGGTCAGTGGTCAGACAAAATGCCGTGCTAATAAACTGTTTGCTTAACTGTTCTTGGGTGATGGGGCTGACAAGCTGACACGAGGCTGAAAGGGGAAATCTGCCAAGTCAACACTGTATGCCTGAGGCTGATGCTGCCTCTGGCTCCCACAGAAGGCTTCGTGCGCACTGATTCCCAAAGCACCTTGCTTCAATCACAGAATGCAATCCAATGACCTCGTGGTAGCCAGAAAACCAAATAAGCCCTTCCTATCCTCGGGCAATCCTGATGGCTAGGTTTCATGTGGGTGGTGAATTTGATGCTGGCATAGGTTTCCCATAATACCTTGCAAAGAAAAAAAACACCCATCCTCCTTTTTAACAGTGGCATTCTGTCAAAGGCGTGAGGGGAATTATACATTGCTCTCCTTGCTAGAAGGATTTTGACTGATCTTATGGGTGGAAAGATCTTGAGCTTTTGTTGTATGGTTGTATATTCAGTTGAACATGGCAACAGTGTTGACGGTCCCAGCAGGTCGTTCCAGAGTTCTAAACCTAGTTTACGTGAATAAAAACTAAACTAACGAAGCACCATTCAATGGCTTTGTAAAAGCAACAGGTATGAGAGTGGCAATCTAGATTGGGATCCTGCCTAGGTGGGGGAGGGACTTTAGCTCTTTTACTCCCACTGCCATCTCAATCTGGATCAGCTCCCCACTCCAATCCCACCACACCTATTTGCACTCAAAGAAGACATCCCTTTTGGGCCAGCCTGAATTAACAAGCACAGCCCTAAAGTGGACATGAAAAATACAGTGGTACATCGGGTTACACATGCTTCAGGTTACAGACGCTTCAGGTTACAGACTCAGCTAACCCAGAAATAGTACCTCGGGTTAAGAACTTTGCTTCAGGATGAGAACAGAAATCACATGATGGTGGTGCAGCAGCAGCGGGAGGCCCTATGAGCTAAAGTGGTACCTCAGGTTAAGAACGGTTTCAGGTTAAGAACGGACCTCCAGAACGAATTAAGTTCTTAACCCGCAGTACCACTGTATCACTTTTCCAGTTTAAGAAACCTAGCAGCATAGTTTCTTTTAATTCTGCTGCTGCTTTTAATTGCATTGCTCACTATGTGCCACCATGGGCATTTGGTCTGACGCAACAGAATTGCAAGGTTAAAATGTTTTAAATAAATGACTAACAAAGATATGTCTACTTGAGAGTAAGACGCACTGTGTTCCATATGTTAGTATTTCACTCCTCCCATTGCAAGGATCATCTGATCCTATTGTTTACTTTCTGTTCCGTGAGAAAGGAAGCCTGTCTGTGTGACTTCCGTCTCTGGTAGTATTGTACTTTTTTCTTTCTGCTCTCTTGCGACAAGACCTGGTGTCTGTATGAGGGCTGCTCCTCTCATATGTGTTTGTTATGTTCTTTAATCTGTAATTAGTAGAAATAAAGTACCGGTAGGTATGCCCAGCTACCTCCTCACCTCTGTCTGCGTTTTTACTCTGCTAGACCAGGTACTCACAAGAGAGCAGCTATGAACCCCAGAACATCAGGACTCCTTCCTGGGAATGCTGCGTAGCTGTTCCAGTTGCGAGAGGAGGCCATGGGGCCTGCAGGAGTGTTCCATTACCATGGGGCTTACGGCATGCATAGGTTTGCAGGGCAAGTCAATTGCTTCCATGACTTTTAGTCAATGAATGAATTAATCAATTTTTATTACGGCACCCTTGATTTGAGAGGTACAATCTTTTTGACAACCCTTCCTCCCACATGCCAAGTAGAAGGCACCCACAACCTTTTTATTTATTTAAGGCTTTCAGGGTCACTTATAATACCTTTAAAAAGACAGCAAAATAGACACCTAGCGAGGAGCTAGACTGTGTATACACATTTTTCCAACAAGATCTCAGACATCCCAGTGGTTTCTTTTGTTTCTGAACCTCTGGGCCAAAGCAGATCTTACTCTGGCCCAGAAACAGCTGCCAAAGCAGATATCAGTCCTCTTGCAGGGCAGGTCTTCCTCACCTGGACTGCCGCTGCTGCCTCTCACACTTTGGGCTCCCAATGTCCCATCATCCAGGACTAAACGCAGTCAGAAGAACAACATGGTGCAGGCGACACTTCTGCCTCTGGAAGCCAATGGCATATCTTGACCTACTTCAACTGGAAATACAGCAGCTGGTGAGGGCACTTCCTTCTAATCTTTGAGAAAAGCAAAACCATGCCAGTCTTATGTAGCTGTAGCAACAAATCACCCATTACTCTTGATGTTTTGACATGCTCACTGCAGAATGGCTGGGAATATGCTCCTGTTTCGGCGCTAACTCTTTGTAGATCCCCATCTGTGACTCTATGAATATTTGATGCCAGCAGCCACTCCACATACCCACATTACTGATAACTTTTGCCCAGGAGCTAGAGCACAATTATCAGCCGTCAGAGTAAGTTAAAAGAGCTCATTCATTAGTAACATCAAAGGAGCAGATACATGTGTATATATTTGGTTTCCTAGGTGGACAATTAAACAAGGCAGGTCTTCAGCTAGTCACTTGCTCTTTAAAAGTACGAAACTACTTTAAAACAACAAAACACAGTTCAGTTGAGGGCTTCCATTTAACAAGCAGAACCGTCTCTTTACTGCCCCCTTTCTTTTTCTTTTTCTTTTTCTTTTTCTTCTCCCTCTCCTTCTCCTCCCTGAATATTCATTATCCACTCCTGTCCTGCATCATCTAAAACCTGTGCCAAGACAATCTTACAAGTGTAAGAACCAGCTTCCAGAAACACTGCTTGCCTAGAGGCTGCTCAGAGTCAACCATGGAATTTCTCCGAATAAAACAAGCAAATCATTATTAAAAAATGAACATACACTTGTTTTCAAAGGAGGGACTCGTTTTACAATGAGTAACATATTTGGCATTGGGTTATGCTGATTTCCCTTTTTTTATGCTTGCGATTTTAGTCAGTGTGAGCAGCTTTGGATGAAAGGCAGATAGTCAAGATTATATATATTTTCAAATAAAATATTCATACAAAGGCCAGCTCCCAGCATCCTGCTGTACTGTAAAGTGACCAAGAAAGAGAACCTAGGGTGAGGCCAAGCAAAGAAAAGAAAAGGGTAAACTATGTAGACATGAAATTCAGTTCTAAATTGCTACCACTGAGTTTTAAGGGGCAGAATAAATCAGGGTTGGAGAACTTGCAGATGTTGACAGACCACCCCCAACTCCCACAGCATGGCCTGTGGTCACTCAGCAAAGATGAGAATTGTTCTTCAACAATGTCTGGAGGGCTACAACTTCTTGGGCGTCCAACCAAAGCAATGGCAGCCACCAATCCTTATGCATTCCACCCTCTACAGAGGAACTGAGCGCAGGAAGAAGAGAAAACCTAAGCCAGACAGGTCCCTTGTTGTGCAGTTTTGTTTGTTGTTTCAGTTTTGTTGAAAGGGCTGAGTACACACAAACATTTAAAGCACATGGCTTTCTCCAAATAATCCTGAAAACTGTAGTTTGTTAAGGGTGCCAGGGATTGTAGCTCTGCGGGACGTTCTTTGGGGGAGAATGCATGTGCTTAATATGTATGTGTGTATGCAACCTAACCCTTTAGGGGCAAGTGAAAATGTGTGAGAGAACATGGTGTCTTGTTTGCTGGCTAAGTACTTGTTCCTAGGCATCAGACAAGAAACGAGGCCATTAACAAAAGACCTAGCACAGAAGAGACATGAGTATTGCAAACAAGTGAGATTTCATTAATGCTTTACAGGTCAATCTTCAAAGCAATCCACTGGACAAGCTATCAAAGAAACCGACAGCTGTAAAGTACTCCCCAGAAGATCTGCATTGCTACCTTGATGGATAATTCTGTCTACACATACCAAAGCAGCCGAAGGGGATCTCCTAGTGGCTAAAAGGAAGAGTGAAAATAAGAGTTACACTCTGGAGGGGAAAGAACCTGATTAACATTGGTTCTTTGAAATTATATTCCTGTGATGTTTCGATCAACAACAGAAGTGGATTCTGCAAGCTCTTATGATTGTAGAGAGACTTATATGTCAAGGTTAGAAGAATAAACACCCACTATCCATAACTCAGTGGTCACTGTCTGAAGATCTTACTGCCTTTCTCCATTTGAAATTATAACCTATCATACTTGATTGTGTTTGGGTGTCTGCTTGGATTTATGAACTGCCTATATTAATATATAAATTTAAATTAGGATTGATAGAGTGTTCTTATTGCTAACATGAGCTGACATCATTTCTTCTTTTTCTTTGTTATATTTGCAATGAAAAATAGACAACGAACCTTGGCTCTGGAATAAGGTGCAATCCTATTTAAAATAGTAGGACTTCTCTGAGAGTTTAAGTTAGCATTTATGGTCTGCCATTCACCCAATATACAAAAAGTGTAGTGTGACACAGACTCAGCTTCCAGTTTTCCCACTACCCACCAGGGCTGGAATTTTCACTCCTGCGCCTTTGCAATTCCATCCTGATTTCAGAAAGAGGATGTTGTGCTGGTACTACTGCTCCCACAGACACTAACTGTGGCTAGCCAATCCCACAGCAGACCCCAGTAAAAACAAAAGAGAAAAACCAAAAGTAACATCCATTGATATGTCCAGATGGCCAGACTAGACACTCAGAGCTCTGAAATAAGAGTCGGCACTCAAGACCCAACTCTCTTTCTCATCGCCCCAAGCATCTAGTCAAGCCACCAGGACTCATAGCTAGCAACACCCTGACTATATTTGTGATTGGGCTACACTATGTTCATCCAGAAGTGAAAGGTAGCAGCAACCAAAGAAAGTCCTGCTTTTCCTAACTGGTATCTTTTCAGACAGATGCCAACAACAACAAAAAGATCTTTTGTTTTTGAACATTTAAAAGCACAACACTTTCTCTTGCAAGTCAGTGGAGCAGCAAGCTTCTGAGTGGATCTGAGATGGCAGTTTAAGCAGAGGTATAACCTGAGTGGTATTTTGGCTTTAAATTAAAACCCTACTTTTAATCAGCAATATTAACCTTGGGTAACATTGAGGGGCGAACAAAAACTACTCTCTCCCACCAACACAAACAGCAAGCCTTATGAGTGGATATCTCCCCCTCCCCTACCCCAATCCCAGTCAGTATTTGCATTTTATAGTATTTGAAATTGTACTTTTATCTGTAACAGCTTTTGCTTGCTTTTATATATGCAATAGTTGTTTTATATTTTTATTGTATTGTGAGGTCGCTTCAAAATGCATCCTAGGAAGTGATTTGTTAATTAATTAATTAATAATGGATTGTATTTGCATTTGTAATAGCAATTATATTTTAAAATGTTTAAAAATACATTATAAATCATAGAAGGGTAGCATGTTAATCCGTTGCAGCAAAAAAACAAAAAGAATATAATCCCATATTATATTGTCACTCTACATTTTATATGGTGCATTTGTTTTAAAATAGTTAACTGCCATAAATCAAATGAATAAATCTGAAAGTATTTGTTCTTCTTTGGTAAAAAGATCGCATTATCTCTTCGCATGAAATAAGTCCTTAGCAAGAAAGATCCTAAACGTCTCTACCATTTCGGAGAGGACACGATGGAGCCCCACCATAGCTGAACTACATTAAAATGGTGATTTTACTGTATCACTTTTATTGCTCTCACTTCAGACCCCGCGAGGTTGAAAAAATGGCTTCTCCAACATACACCCGGAAGTTCCGTATCAAAAGAATAGGATGCGTCCCTTTATTTTCTTATCTCTGTGGTCAGAGACTTCTTTTTTTTTTTTTTTTGAGGTAAACAAGGTCAATTCCGGGTTATAGGTCACGTGACGTGCAAGCGAGCGGGCCGTAGGAGGGCGCGTTCAAGCGGCGCCGCTTGATGCTCTTTGAGCCAAAGCAGCCAGTCACTACTCGCTTTCCGCCTCTCATTCAAAATCGGCGGCGACAGGCACCAATCGAGGCGAGGGTGACGCGGCGCCGTCATGTGATTGACGCACCCGGCAGCCACTGACGAGGCGGCGAGGCCTGGCGAGGGTGGGCGTGTGCGGCGGCAGAGTCGGCTGGTGATGGCGGAACGAGGAGGAGGAGGAGGAGGCGGCGGCGGCGGCGCGAGTGGCGGAGCAGGCGGCGGCGGCGAAGGGGACGCTGGGGCGGCGGAGCGGTACAACAATGAGATGAGGTAAGGCCAAGTCCTCCTCCGGGAATGGCGGCGGGCGGGGGGAAGGAAGGGGTTGGCAGGAGGAGCCGGGAGCACGAGGCCTTTTGTGAGCGCGCGCGCGAGGGAGAGAGAGAGCGAGCGCAGGGGGCACGAGCGCCCTTCCCGCTCCGCTTTCGCGGCGCCGGGCCCGCCCCCCTCCGTCCTTTCGTCTCGAGGCGGAAGCGGCCGTTCGGCCTCCGCTCCCTCACGGGGCTTCCCCCCCCCGGCCCGTCCGCCCTTCACCTCAAGCCTCGCTCCTCCCCTGGTGAGATTCCCGCTCAGCGCCCCGACCGCTTTAACCGCCGTTATTCCAGAGTAGTACCGTCTCCATGCTCGCTTGTTTTATTTATTTATTTATTTCCAACGGCTCTTCAGCCTTGGGGACGGGATGCCCGTTTTGTCTGTTGGCTGCTCCCCCACACGCAGCCGGCTTTTGCCAATGGCGGCTCCCGGACACACGCTGACGTATCAAGAGCGGCGGGCGGGCGGCCGAGGAGATGCGTGGTTCCCTCTTCCCCAGTTCCTTCTTGAACTGGCGCCTCAGCTGGGGGCCCGCGGCTCAGTAGTAGTTGAGAGCGCATGCCTCTCTGTGCATGTGGAAGGCCTCAGTATTTCAGCAGGAAAGAGGATCTGAGGAAGGCAAGGGGAGGAAATAAAACAACCCTTGCATCTGCAGCAGATACCTGTTAAATCTATTCTGTGCAGAGTTAAATGAAGCCGGGGGCTGCCTCAAGTGTAAGGCAGGATTTCATATGTTCATGTAACCAGACTGCATTGAGGAGGAGAAGCCCCTCAGGGTTCTGTGTGTGTGAAAAACTTGAACTTGAAATGCAAGCGTAGAAGGTTGTCCGGATCACATCTAAAGTTTTATCCAAATAACCAGAAGGAATACTTCACATGTTAACAGTGGTCCTGCCTAAGGAAGCTTTCCCACGTAGGAAATACCGTGAAGCTGACATGTGACATTAATATAGGGTTGTGTTTTGCATGGTACGCTTCTGGCATCCATGTGTTGGAAAGCTGTGTCGAATGGCAGCTTCCCAACATATGGATGCAGAGCAAAACACATGTATGACGATTTTCCGTACATGGAAATACTTATGTGTTTATTATTAAAGTCATTTCTGTACTGCTTTGTATTCCTGGAAAAAGAATCTGTAAGGGGTTTGCAACTTTCCTCAAAGCTTCAAATGAAATACAGTAAAGATCCACCATTTAAAGCAACGTAATTAACAGAAAAATATTATTTGTAAACATTAAGAAATTACAAGTAAAAAAATTTCAAATATGAAAAATGTACATATTAAGCATAATTAGTGACTAAACAGAATAACTGAGATTGAAGTTGTGCCACCACCCCAGCCCTCTTCCACTTAAAACATATGAAGCAGCCCAGTTTAAAGTGGGGAATCTGTACTTGTCTGTGTTGCAGCTACGTGAAAAAGAAGACAGGGCTGCTTCACCTTCAATAGTCATGCAGAAGAAATAATTCCAGCAGCTGGTGAAAGTCTTTTGCACTTCTATTAAAGGTGCAGGTGTCCAGTTTGCTCTTTCACCCAGCTCCCCTGCTTGCATATACTGCATCTTTGGTAATTTGCAGCACAATGTGACTTTCACTGTATCCAGAAATTCCACTGCAAATACTAACAATCATAAGAGTAGTGGAAAAACTCACCCAAATAGTATTTTTAACTTCTAGTGTTCATAGCAGCAGTCTCTATTCCAATTTAATTGTTGTGCATCATAAGAAAAAGGCATTGTCCTTTTGAAATGGCCCATTATGACAAACAAAACAAGGCCTGACTATGCATATATAGTGGACTTGGTACTCTTAGGCCCAGGCTGTTTCTCCAGTCTGTTGCAGCAGTGGTGAAAGCAGTGAGGATTTAGAGATAAGAAGCCCTCAATCCAAGTTGTAGCCAGCCTTTATTCTCCCTCTTACTCCAGACTTTGGGTAGATGGCCACAGTAGTGGATACTGGAGGTAGAGGGGGGGCAGGAAGACCCCTATCATACTAGAATACTGTGCTCTTTAGCAGGCCGCAGACCTTCCTCCTCTCAGAAACCTCTAGAGGAGGCTTTTATGTTCAGTATGAATTGAAATGAAATAACTTAAATGTCTCAGAAATACTAAAAGTTTTGCTTTCTCTTGGATTCTGCCAATTTGTCCTTCCCAGGATGGATGTGGGCAACCAGTTTTTCCCATACACAAATGCATGGCAGAAAACTTTTCAGTGCTTTATTTTTCCGCATAATATTTTCCATTTCACAAGTTCATTATTATCAAATAATGGAGGCCAATTGCAAATTCTCATTACCTATGCATGTGCTGTGATAAAATTCTATCAGTTCTGTAGACAATACTTTTCCAGAACTGGCAGAATACCTTCCTTAGTGAAAGTGTTCAGTCTTGGCACCCCTATTTATAAGATATATTTTAAATGACTTATATTTTACATGTACAAAATACATGCACATTGTGTCAGTTTACATAGCTGCATTGTGGCTTTTTCCTTTTAAAGTGAGCTGTGATAGGAAAAGTTCAGTCCCAAACTTGCTTGAGTTCTAAAGGCATAACCTGAAATCCTTACATATGTGCATCCTTTGTAACTCATGCAATATGCATATATTATGTACTCTTAATAGCTTTATCACAAAAAAAAATCTGCTGTGGCTCTTGACCATCTGAGTGGAGTTGGCAGTGGCCACTGAGTGTTACATCACAAATTTACGAGTTATATACAACAATAGAATTCTTAAACACCTCTGTGCTATGCAACTTCCAAAATTAGAAGGTTGAATATTAAGTGTTGAATTATTTGTCTGTTGTCGTTCACCACCTTATAACCTTTGTTTTTTTCAATTTTGAGTCATCATGCCAACATTGGTATTGCACTGGCACTAAATGGTGGGCAAAATTGTTTTCCTGAGAGCATCAGAAGAGCGTTTGTTGGTTGCAAAGGTGAACGTTTTTTCTATATATACATTTACTAAGCTACCTCTGTAGAGGGCTGGGTGGCACAGTGGGGATAGCATTCCCAAATTCTGATTTAGGCTACAGGTGAAAAGGATGTAGATGTTCCCATCCAAGTGTGTGGTGTGCACCCATTCACATTATGAAACTATTGGGTGCTTTGGTATTTATTAAAATCAGTTGTCCATGTCTTGGATATATATAAATACAGGAGAGATGTGGGTATTGCACCTTGCGTTTGAGGTGACTTGTATTTAGGCTTGTGGGAGGGAAGCTTGTGCAGTGCCTTTCCATTTGAAGTATCCCCAGTCTAGATACTGCTTTCTAAGTCATTTAAATTGTGAGGACAAAGTCTCCCAAACAGTTTGGGGTTCATGATAACTTTGTCACAATGTTTTGGTTCACTTGTAACACCAATTCCCTTCTGTTGATCAAATAATTTGAAGACAAAACTGTTCATTTTGGTTTGCTCACAGAATGGCTCAACAGCAAGCACTGAGATTTCGTGGACCAGCTCCTCCACCAAATACTGTCATGAGAGGCCCACCACCTCTTATGCGCCCACCTCCACCTTTTGGTATGATGCGAGGCCCTCCACCACCACCCCGGCCTCCTTTTGGACGTCCTCCATTTGATCCAAATATGCCTCCAATGCCACCCCCAGGAGGAATTCCTCCACCTATGGGACCTCCACATCTACAGGTAAAAATATGTATGAGATGAGGACAGTATCTCTTTCTGCATGTCCCCCAAATATGCTCTGGATGGTTGGGAGAACCTCCAGAACAGTTCTGGGAGGCATGCAAGGGGAGGAGAAGCTGGGAAAGTTCTGTTGTGTTTGGGGAAGATGTTCTGTGCATGCAGTGATTTAGTTGGATACATCCCATAAGGACTTATTTCTGGATAGATTTGGTTAGTTATGAAGGCACTGTGAATTTGAACATCCCTTGTAATATTTTTACTCTTGCATATGTTTGTAGAGACCACCTTTCATGCCTCCTCCAATGGGAAATATGCCACCACCTCCTGGTATGATGTTTCCTCCAGGGATGCCACCTGTCTCTGCCCCTGGAACACCAACAATGCCACCTACTGAAGAGATCTGGGTAGAAAACAAAACTCCAGATGGAAAGGTAAGATTTATCCATAGTAACAATAGTAATACCGTATTTTTCGCCCTATAAGGCGCCCGCTGGGCGTGCAAGACTTGCGGATAGCTTCCTGAAGCACCGACGCCTCTCGCTCTCCAGGCTTCAGCGAAAGCCTGCATTCGCCCCATAGGACGCACACACATTTCCCCTTCATTTTTGGAGGGGAAAAAGTGCGTCCTATAGGGCGAAAAATACGGTAATTGTTGTCTTGCTGCACTGAAGATACAACAATCCTGGTGGGAAAGGCAGAAGGTGTGTATTTGAAGTTTTCAGATTGGCACCACAGGGGGGTCTGAATTGTTCCCCTCTTTGGTAAAAGGACCAGCCCAGGGGCCTAGTGATTCCATGGCTGGCCCTGCTCTGCATGCCGCACCTTGATTTGGGGCCCCATGTCATGGATAACTTCACAACTGCCCACAGTTTTGGCAGGCACAGTGGTAACCTTTATGGCAGCAGAATCCCCTGCAGGATCATGCTCAGTGGATGGACACATCTGCAGAATCCCAACCCCCTCTAGCAGCATTGATCAGGGGATTAGGCTTGCATCCTTCGCAATCTTATTTGTTAAGGTGGTTGTGTAGTATTGTAAAGCCTTCAGAATACTAAGAAAAATTTCTCACAATTATATTGATTTTGAGAGTTTTATCAGGTAGGAATCTGAAAGGTGAATGGAAAAACTAGGTTATGTACAGTAGCATAAAATTGTCTTTTTTGCCTCTAGGTTTATTACTATAATGCACGGACACGTGAGTCAGCATGGACCAAACCTGATGGAGTGAAAGTTATTCAGCAGTCTGAACTGACACCAATTCTTGCTGCTCAGGCCCAGGCTCAAGCCCAGGCCCAGGCTCAAGCCCAAGCTCAAGCTGTAGGTGGTTCCACACCTACTACTAGTAGTCCTGCATCAGTATCTCCATCTCCATCATCAAATAGTCAGTCGTCTACAACGTCTACTAGTACCACAACGACGTCTGTTTCACAAACAGTTTCCAGTAAGTAAAATTGCTACTGAGTTTAATATTAAATTATTGCACCACTTGGAGGTGCTATAGGATTCTAGAATGCTTACAGTCTGAGTTATAGAGGGAAATATTGAATATACAGTATGCATTATTCTGTGGCCATGCATATGCTGAAGTGTTTCAAAATTTTGCTTTGTATTACAAAGTTTACCTTCACTCTGCAATGGTACAGTGTAGTTTCCTTGTTCTTTATTTTGACTAGGAGCAATGTAAGTTCCTAATACATCAGTTGTTCAAATGACTTTATTTGCTGTTTGATGAATCAACAGAAAACTCATGCCACTGCTCTGGAGGTTTGTTAGGTGCATTTTATGGAAAATGTGGAAATGAAATAAAATCTTAATCCTTTGAAGAAAGCTGAAAAAACCCATTATCAGCTATTTTCAGAAATTTGCCTAGGCTGTTTGAGGTGAGTGTGCGTGTGTATGGTAAATTTTTGCAGCTGCAGAGATTATTTCATTATTTGATCCTTGCAGCAGAAACCTTGGTGACTCCACTAGCAGAGCACCTTGGTAATCTTGGCATTAAGATTGAAGTTTATACTAAAATGAAATAACTTGCAAGTTCTTAAGTGGCCTCTCTCTGTAAACTGTGCATAGTTTTGTAAATTACTTATGAGAGCATAATTAACTTGGCATTATTTACAAGGGAATCTTGGTGAATCGTATTAAACATGGAGCTTATACATGTATGATATAGGGTTTTGGATGTTTGTTCTCTTTATCAGCACCTACAACACAAGACCAGACCCCCAGCTCAGCTGTTTCAGTTGCCACACCTTCAGTCAGTGTTTCAACCTCTGCTCCTTCTGCTACATCTGTGCAGACTGTACCCCAGCCAGTCCCACAGACTTTGCCTCCTGCAGTACCTCATGCAGTACCTCAGCCGACAGCAGCAATTCCTGCTTTCCCACCAGTAATGGTACCTCCATTTCGTGTTCCTCTTCCTGGCATGCCTATTCCACTTCCAGGTAAATTGAGATACTATGACTGTCTTGCCAGCCACATGTCCATGTTGTCAATTTGTTTGCACTCATGTGTCTACTGTGTATGGAATTTGCCTGAATCCTCTTCATTTAAAATATATTCTTCAACAAATTTGGAGTTAGCTGACAGGCTTTTTAGAGTAAAAAAATATATTCCAGAATTTATTTTTATTGGCAAGAAGTCATGTTAAACCCTTTTTTTTGGCATGAATACATATTATACTTCAAACACAATTTATTGGTTTAACAGTTCATGGTTGGAAGAAATTCACCTTGTCTTTGTTACTTAAGCTGCAATCCTATACACACGTACCTGGGAATGCTTCCTTCTGGGTAGACATGCTTAGGATTGCACCCTAAGAATGTGATACTAGGCTTTACTGACTTTAAAATAAGTGATGTCTTGGTAGAAGTAGACTACTGTCTTGAAGTAAATAGCTGCTTTGGTGAATTAACTCTTATCAAACTGGTTAATTACCTATACAAGCTCTTCAAAACATTAGTTGTTGAGTCACATATTACAGTGCAGCTATTAATGTATGCATATTTGTAATTGATAGAGTAAAACTGACTGAGTGCAAAAGAAATACACTTTAGTTGTTACCTTGCCAAGTGGTAATTACCAGATGGAATCAGTAAACTTTCATTGAAGGACAGTATAAAATGAATTAATAAATTCAAAGATAGGGTTTAATTATCTGTCAGTGCAAAAAAGTTCAAATCCATGGTGCCACCTATGGTGTCCTCCCTTTCTTGCCATCACTTGTACCCCTAGAATTTAAAGACAGTGTTGCAGACAGGGAGAGGATTTGGTGGTACTCACATACACAAGTACTTTTTGGCCGGGCCATATAGCTTCATTCTGAAATTGGAATAATTTCAGGCCTATATGGTTGAAGACAGAATCTTGGACCTATGTGGGAAGTGTGTTTGAAAATTTGCTAGTATATAATAACTACTGTGGTCTATTTTATTTTTTATTTATAAAAATTTCTATACTGCTGTTCATTTGAGGATCACAGCACAGTTTACAATATAAAAACACAAAAATGCATAGTAACAAACAAAAAGAATACTCTCCTGCACCCCTGTTTAAAAGGCTGTTGTGTTTAAGCCCTACTTAGGATTCTAGCATTACCAGGATTCTTAAGTCACCTCAGCTGACTGAAAAAAGGTTAACTTTTTATAAAAGCTACATCTAGTGCCAGTGACATATGTGGGCATTTATACAAAGATATGTTTTTCAAATTCATGAAACTCTTAGTTTGGCTTCAGTGCTACTGGCCAAGTTGCCTGTCTTAATAGTGAAACCTCTGAGATCTTAAAATATACAATATGAAATTCCAATAGTTATTCTGAAAAGTATAAACATGATTGGTAAAGCAGTGGAAACTACCTAGCACAGGAACAGCAACAACAGGAGATACAGAAGGAAGGAGGAATTGATGAAAATTCCACCATCTTCTTCCAATGTGAGCAGAACGCTGCTGATTGCAAGTCTTGATCCAATTAGTAGTGTAGTTTTTGTCGTTTCCATAGGCAGAATCCTATGTGCCTTCTTTAAACAGACTCTTTGTAGCATAAAAAACAAGTCAGGTTAGAATACTAATGCACTAAGAAAAAAATAAGAGAGGTTGGAACATCCAGTAACATCTTCAAATACTGAAAATGTATTTTACATTGTCACTACTGCTATTGTACGTGAAGAAGTACCTGTTCGAATTATTTTCTCCCCTTCAGCCTTAAGTGTTTAGTTATAGTGTTTAACTATACAGCCTTAACTAAACAGCCTTAAGTGTTTAGTTATAGTTCATATACTATAAGCTACTGATACATTTTAACATGACAAGTTTGACAGTGGAAATGGCTACTTTTCTCAAAAATCTTTCTGAACAAAAACTTGCCCAGATTCAGTGATCTTTCTATAGCACAATCTTACACATACTTATGCAGAAGTCAGTCACACTGTAATGATACTTACTCTCTAGTAAATCTGTTTAGGATTGCAGCTCTACACTTAATTTTCAGGCATATTCAAAACATGGTTAACAAGATTAACCTCTGCATTCACTGCAAATTTGTAACGTAAATACACCCTAACATATATCAGCAAATATTTTGCTTGACTTGGCAGTTGTGCATTTTGTTCCATGCATGAATAAAGCTTGGGAATATTATTAGAAAAGATATTTTCTGGAAGACTAATGCAATACAAAAACCCATGAATGATAGTTGAATGTTTTTGTATTGGACACTCTTGAAGAAACTTTGTTTTTTTGTTTGTTTTGAACTTGGGATTTAATTTCATTTTGTGCATCTCAAAATATGGGAGTAAAAATATTCTAAACGAAATTTGGGAAGGGTTTACGTTATTGCATTTTCTAGTGTTAGAAGGTACTATAAACTTGGTACCTCTTTAAATTATCTCTTGTCTGGAATGTCCCTTCAACCCTGTTTCCCTCCCCTCCTTCCTCAATTGCTGGGTGTCCCGTCCTATGCAACCTGTCAGTAACATTTTTCAATTGGAAAACAGTTCTTGACTGCTCTTTTCAATGAATAAACTTAAAAGGCGTCCTTTAAACGTAAGCCTACCTTGCCACATGGGACTCTTCTGTGTGGCTAGGGAAGTGTTTTGTAATTTGTAATTTGTTTTGGCTCCGGAATGGAGGTAGGAGTGGGAGAAGGGAGAGAAGATGCAAGGGAGAGCATATATAGGCAACTAATGAGCCATCAACTCAATTTCTCTGTTTCCTTTCTTCTTTTGGAGGGGGCCTGTTACCTTGTCCCTTACTTGCATTCACCATCTTACCTTCAACCTTACCTGTTTTCCCACTTCAGACTGATACTCCTGTGCCTTCTAGTATGATTTGCTTTCTCAAAACCACCATTCTTCTCCCCCTGCTCCCCCAAATACATTCCTAAGGCTTCAGTCCTGTGAACACAATGGGGCTTCCTTCCAAGTAAATGTGCATAGGATTGGGCTAAATGAGCTATTTGCACTAATCCTGGACAGATTGCTGTAATACGGCAAGATAAGTATGACCTTTCATAGCATTGTCTCACAAGGGGGTGGAGAAGCTTGACCACACTGAATTTAAATCCCTGCATCATTCCCTCATTTTTTTAAAAAAAGATGGCTGCATTGTCATTTAAGTCCTCATGTTCAGTATAATCCGAGATTATTGCAGGAACTTGTCATTGATCTGGAATCACTTTACTAAAAGGGAAACGCATTTTAGACCTTCCTGCTTGCTTCCCACTGCCATTGGGAAAAAAAATGGCATGCTAAATTTGTAGCAGGAAAATTGATACTACTCAGATTCCCAGTGGTAGCTGACATGCAGTGGCAGCTTTCCAACATGCTTGCTTATCCATTTTACAGGTGTAGCAATGATGCAAATAGTCAGCTGCCCGTATGTAAAGACAGTCGCTACCACCAAGACCGGTAATTTTTTAAAACCATCTTAGTCTGTTTTGTCTGTAAGTTGGCATGGTAGTGAATGTTGTTGTTTTTACCTTTATTTGCTTTTCCCAAATAACTGGATCTCTTATCTTTATTTTCAAAATACACTTACAAATACAGATTTCACATGTAGTCAGCAAGAGTTTCCCCCAATTAACTGGCTATGAGCTTAATTAGTTTTTTAAAAAAACACTTATGCAAGTTAGACTACTCTGTTCATGTGAATCTCTTCCATAACCATATTTTGTTTTTGCTTTCCTATGTGGGATACAGTGTTTGATTCCCCCCTCCTGCTATTTGTACAGTGATCAGACTTTGTTTGCATGTTAGTGTGCTTGTGTATGTGTATGTATGTCTGTGTCTATGTTTAAACTTACATGTTAAAGGCTGTTCTAGATATATATGTTTTCATGCAAAAAGGAGTTTGTTGTCAGTACCTTACATATTCACAAAAAACTAGAGTCATGCTGCATTAAACCATCTGTTATTTTAAATTTAAAATCCAAAAATCAAAGTTGAAAGCAAAATCCCGGGTTGTATTGGCACCTAAACATGTGATCCTGACTTCTAAGATTGGGTGCTCCTGACAGTGCTTGAAGGAGCTCAGTAAGTGTGCAGGACTCTCTCCCCTTCCATGGCACTGGGGAAGCTCGGCTTGCATGTGTGGGTCTGCTTTGCTGGATCACATGACCATTTAATAGAGAGAACTAAGAAGATTTCCTGATAATCATGCTACATCTGTACTGAAGAAGCTGACTTTATTGTTTTACTACTCTTTGTTAGTAGTTTACTTTGAAGAGCAGTAAATCCTTCCCATTTTCTTTTAATGCTGATTATTATGATAGTGTATGGAATTAGCAATAACTTCATTCTCAACACTTAAAAAATAGTGCAAATTCACAAGATTCATCAAATATTTACTACATTTTGTGCCATCCATGACTGGGTATACAGGGCAGTAGTGATTAGGCAATGTGCAAGTACAGTGTACTAACACAGAACTACAGCTTAGAAGAAATGTCTCAGCTTCCAGTATTGATAGCTTCAGTTTCATTAATAAGCCACTGTATATGCTGATTTCAGTTTGATGCTTTGGATTCACAAAATGTTACTTTATCAGTACTTGCCTTTTTATTGCTCCTTCTTATGTAGGTGTCTTGCCAGGAATGGCTCCTCCTATTGTACCTATGATCCATCCTCAGGTTGCTATTGCCGCTTCACCTGCTACATTGGCTGGAGCAACAGCAGTCTCTGAATGGACAGAGTACAAAACAGCAGATGGGAAGACTTACTACTATAATAATAGGACACTGGAATCAACATGGGAGAAGCCTCAAGAACTAAAGGAGAAAGGTATAGTGTTCAGTTTTGGACCAGCTAATGTTGCGCTTTGCAAAATTAAAAAGACAAATTGGCTGATGAATGTGTGTGCTTATTTCTAGCATTTTTAAACCTGCTGTATGTCGTAAAGGTAAAGGGACCCCTGACCATTTGGTCCAGCCGTGGCCGACTCTGGGGTTGCGGCACTCATCTCGCTTTATTGGCCGAGGGAGCCGGCGTACAGCTTCCGGGTCATGTGGCCAGCATGACTAAGCCGCTTCTGGCGAACCAGAGCAGCGCACGGAAACGCCATTTACCTTCCCGCTGGAGTGGTACCTATTTATCTACTTGCACTTTGATGTGCTTTCAAACTGCTAGGTTGGCAGGAGCAGGGACCGAGCAACGGGAGCTCACCCCTCACGGGGATTCGAACCGCTGACCTTCTGATCAGCAAGTCCTAGGCTCTGTGGTTTAACCCACAGCGCCACCCGCGTCCCTCGCTGTATGTCTTACAATTAAAACAAGAGTCTCTCTGTCTACAGACTCACAATCTAAAAAACATGACACAGAAAGAAAAAGCCATGGTGAGTCAGAAGTTGGGGGGAAGAAAGCTCTTATAATGACCAACATAAATGGAAACAGTTCAGGGACAGAAGGAGTCCAGTGGAGCTGGTCTTTCAGAAAAGCTGATGGGATGATTCAGTGTCCCATCTCCGCTAGTATGCTACTTCTTTTACAGTCTTTCCCTTTCTTACTAGCTCACAGTTGAAGTTCGTTGCTTCTCTTGTTGTCTTAATATGGCACACTGTTACAAAAAGTTTTGCGTGTGTGACTTTGGGCTCCTGGATAGCAGACCTCCACCGCCAGGCTGTGGTTTCTCTCAGCTTCCGTTTGTCTAAACTGAGAAATGCCTATTTTTTTCCTGGAGCCTACCGCCAGCTGTTTTGAGAGTCTCCAAGTATTTGCTTTTTATGGATTTCGTCTTACAGATGGATGATTTCTAGAATTCTATTTAGTAGCTATCTCCAGGTTGCTTCATGTTCTCTATTTAGATTTTTTAAACCATTTCTTATTGGCCTTGGCATTTCTGTTGCAGTGTGAAAAGGATATGACTCTTTGAGAGTCCTTTGTACAGGATGCCTAGCACTATAAATCTGTCACTGATAAGATCTTCTTTTTTGCTCCCCAAATCATGAATTTTAAAAAAGGAATTCCATTGACTCTCTAGGCTTTGACATTTCAGGTGGAAATACTCCACCTCATAAACTATATTACACTTAAGAATAAAAAAATAACCAAATCTGCTCTGCATAGTTATTTTCAGTACCTATCTTATTGTCTTGTCCGTAATTTGTTTAAATTGTATTTTTAAATTGCTGTAACCTGCCCTGGGATCTTAATGATGAAGGGTGGGTAAGAAATCAAATAAATAATTAAATAAAATTAATAATCCTTGGTTTTCCTTAATAAAGGTGAAGGATTTAAACATGAGGGAGCTGAGTCTGATTTCTCCTATCTCATTGTAGCACAATGTTGCTGTGCAGCAACAATCAAATCTTTTCTGCCAGACTGGTTATTCTGAGGGTCTGTTGAAGCTTTCTGGGGCTGGAAATTGAGCAATTTTTGTAACACTTAAGGCTTGGGTTTCTGACACCATCTCATACTATTTCAGAGAAGGAGGCAGGCCCCAAAGGATACCTAACAAAACAGCAACTTTATTGCTAAGAACAAACTAGATTAGAATTGCAGCATAGATAACTGTCTTAGTTTGGACAAAGACATAACAGTAGTCCTGGAGCCAATATAAATCTCCACATATCAGTAGCAAGAGAATACCACTACATTATCTCATCCTTGTTGTGTAAACATTCAGAATTATTTTCTAAAGTACTTGTGGTATCTGCTGATTACAGAAGTGATTGCCATCCTTAACATAGATAACCAGTGTAAGGCGGTTGCATATCCATGGTAATTTTGAAAAGACAGAAAGTATGAAAATATATTTCTTTTGGAAATATAAGTAGAAGACTGTAAATAACAGTTGCTTTAAATAAAACCAGACTGCCTAGTGAAAACAAAGAGCTGCTTCTTCGAACTCCTTGCATGTCAAGGACCGTCTCCAGACTACATACCTGTTCCTTCAGGGGAATGCAGCTGTGTTGGGAATAGGCAGATTGTATTGATTTCTGGACTGGAAAACCACCCACAAGGCCTTCATCTTACCAGGATTCTGACTCAGTATTGGCTCTTGTCCAGTCCACCACTGTATCAAGGCACTGATTGAGAAATTGCACAGCACACTAAAGTTGGATGTAACAGAAAAATAGAGCTGGGTGTAATCAGCATACTGATGATACCATACCCCAAATCTCCTGATGACCACTTCTAACAGCTTCATATAGGTGTTAAACAGCATCATGCAGCACCTAAAAGTGTCTGGGAGCAGAAATATAGCCACCCAGTGTCATTCTGCTAGCTCTGTAATAATTTGTATAATCACAGATACATGTCCATAGTTGAGAAAAATTCTGACAAAAATGAAAACACTAGCATTCATATGTACTTTTCATTATGAATAATTATGCTGATAAGAGCCTTAAGTTTGAATTTACAGAAAGTGGAAGGTAAAAAAAAATGTTTTTCCCTAGAAAAAGTAGAAGAGAAGATGAAAGAAAGCATTAAGGAGCCTGCCGAAGACCCTTTGCCTATGGAGACGGAAGAGGAGGAACCCAAAATTGAACCTATCAAGGAACTTATAAAAGAGGTAAAAGACATGAGAAACCTACAGTTTAATTTTGCTGTATTTAAATACTCTTATGTTCGTTTGTGAAAACAAAGCTGCAGATCAAGTAGAATGAAGTGGAAGATGCAGTTAAGTAAACTGAAATAAAATAGAAAATGTGCACATTTTGGTCTGGATATTGAGAGCATATTGGCAGCTCTCTAACGTGAATAGGTTGTTCTTATATTTAGGAACTAACTAGAAGCAATATTTGATTTTACAAATTACTTAGAAAGTAAAGCATTGTGGATAGTCTTCAATGGCTGAAAAACTTGATTGTATCCAATGTTAATCATACTTTGCGTCAACCAGTTGAATAAGCATGACAACCTAGGTTCATTTATTCAAATGCATATTCTGAGTAAAAACAAGCTGAATACAGTCCACAGTTTTTAAGGCACACATTCAGTGCCTTAAATATTGAAAACTTGATTTACATTTAGGAACATAAACATCAAAACAAAGTGCTATTGCATAGTTTTGAAAGTAGTAAGATAGCACAAACTCTTGGCAGCTTTTATATTACTTTGGAGCAGATTTTGGGGCACATGGGGGTGCAGGTGGAAAGGGGCAAAAAGAAACCAGACATCCCATTTCACAGATGGATTAACCACTGTGCAAAAGCAGGTGGGCATCTTAGGATGTTGCCCTTAGTGTGTGTTAAACATAAATTGAATTAATCATTATAGTTCAGAAACTTTTCTTACACATTGGTTTCACTGATTTCCAAATTACTTTTTATTTCTAATTGATTTTATATAGTTCCTCCTTATCCTTCTTGTCAATTCAGTATAAATGCAACAGTTGGTTTTAAATTACCTTTGATCTCTCACCAGGAACCAAAAGAAGAAGAAATGACGGAAGAAGAAAAAGCAGCTCAGAAAGCAAAACCTGTCGCTACTACCCCTATTCCTGGTACTCCATGGTAAGTAACATTGTTTCCCCTCAGATTGATTAGTGTGAATATATAATAAAAAAATTTCTTCCAGTAGCACCTTAGAGACCAACTAAATTTGTTATTGGTATGAGCATTTTTCGTGCACGCACACAAAAGCTCATACCAATAACAAACTTAGTTGGTCTCTAAGGTGCTACTGGAAGGAATTTTTTTATTTTGTTTCGACCAAGGCAGACCTACCTGTAACTGTGAATATATAAGTACTACTTTTAAATCTGTGCATTCTATTCATAGTGAACATGTTATTCATTGTTTATTTTTAATATAAAATTAATGTTAGATTTACAATGATTTAATCAATCAATAACGTTAGCAATAGGCTTATATTATACATTTCATGTTGAATAAAGAAAAAATTGGCTTTACATTATTTTTGTATGAGATTGACCAGCAGTTAGCAGTAATCGTAAGTCTACTTTGTGTTTATAAAACATTCTGGTACAGACAGGTACAATTAAGTGCTGTTGATCTTGGCTATAATCATATGCACATTTATCTGGGAATAAGCCCACTGAATACAACGTTGCTTATTTATGAGTGAACATGCTTAGGACAGTGTTGTTTTATGGAGTTTAAGAGCATGTGACAAAGGCATTGGGACCTCTGTATTTTATTAACTGAAAGCATGCTTATAGGTTAAACAAACTTTGATAGAGTATTGATAAACCATTGATTGATTGTGGCTTTCCTGTAGGTGTGTGGTGTGGACAGGTGATGAGAGGGTTTTCTTTTACAACCCTACCACACGCCTGTCTATGTGGGATAGACCAGATGACTTAATTGGAAGAGCAGATGTGGATAAAATTATTCAGGAGCCTCCACACAAAAAAGGAATAGATGAAGTGAAAAAACAAAGTAAGAGTAAAAACAGTATTCTTCCTATTTTGTCTTGGTTATTTTGCAATTTTGAATATACTTACAGGTTCATTTTTTTGTGCTTATTCAAAGCAAGAGATATTTTGTGCTTATTTAGAAGCAAGAGAGAACTGCAGTGGAAAAAGTTATTGATCAATGCATGATTTCTGGGACTCAGTTGTGACTAAATTAAATCATTTTTGATTGCTAAAAGTAGGCTAAGCATATATTCAGCATACATTATTGATCAAATGTTATTATTTGTTTAATTTTATTTCATAAAATTAATATACCTATTGATTGTGGGGGGAAACCTCAGAGTGGAATATTGCATTCTTTATTGAGATTCTAATGTGTATCCATAGACTAACTTTGCATGTCTTAATATTAACATGAGATGCATTCTTTACCTTTATGTAGACAACAAGCGAATATAAGTGGTGTGTTTTTCCCCCTGAACTGTACCTATAGGGATGCTAATAGAGGCCTCTCTTACAGTAAAAGAAGAGCATGAAATGCTAGATGAAACAAATGATGATGAACCTATTAAAGCAAAGAAGCGGAAGTAAGTTGTGTATGAAAGGATAGACTGCATTAATTTCTGAGCTTTAAAGTTTTTAAGTCTGATCTGGGGCTCAACTCTTTCAGTGTGGAAAGCTAAGTTTCCCACATTGCACAGTGGCTTTTGTAGTCACCATATTGAGTGAGATTGCTTGTCTGCAGTACGCCGAAAGTATTGTTGTATGCTCAATCATATTTTTTAATTAGTTGTTTGGGGGGTATTGGGCCAAGTTAAATAGTCTCTGGTTCCACTGTGCATTGAATGGAATGCATTGAATGGAATCCACCCTGAACATATGTTAACAAAGTGATGTAAAGCTAAAGATTTAGTTGTATTTTTTTTTATGGAGTCTTGTATGCCTTCACTTTCATAGGAAGGAGGAAAACAAAGACATTGATTCAGAGAAGGAGGCTGCCATGGAAGCTGAAATTAAAGCTGCTCGAGAGAGAGCAATTGTCCCGCTGGAAGCACGAATGAAACAGTTCAAGGACATGCTACTTGAAAGAGGGGTCAGAAACTATTATTGTATTAAGTTCTCTAGAATGTTGCAGACTATATTTTTTGTGTGTGACAATTATCATGCAGTATTGCATCCCTAAATCAGATTGGGAAAAGAAATAGAACTGGAACAACCTTGGTGTTTCCTGATTTTAGCCCAAATAATGGAAAAAGTCTGTTAGTTCCTATATTGTTATTCTTTCACTGACAAGTTATTCCTGCATACTGTCATTAGGATTGAAGGATATTGGTTATCTGTATACTAATAAGATATTCCAACTCTGTATGGTGCTAATGATAAGGATGTCCCGTGCTTTGATAATTTGTTGTTGTTTGATTGTTCAGAAGGCACATGTGCAGAATAACTGGTCAAAGATAAAACTAGTGTTCACATTAAGTAAATGCCATTGGGAAACACACACACATTCTCACACACCTATTCATCTGTTGAAGTTCTGCAATGTAGGATTGTTGCACACAACTAGTTGGGTAGGTGCGTAATCTTAATTTGGGGAGTTGGATAAATTGGGCTTCTGTTCAAATCCTTATACTACGATAGTTTCACATTTGAAGAGTGTGTCTGTTACCTATGTGTGTGTACTGAAGATAAATTCTGGATTTCAGTAGAATATTTTTTTCATGCAAAATGAAGCCCACAACAGTTGTCTTTTTCAGGGGCAGTTTAGGGAAGTGGAGCATTTTTGGCAACTATCATTGCTATTCCTGGAGCCTTGGTATGGGTGGGACAGGAGAACGGCACATATGTTTGCAATTGATTTCAAAATTCTCTAAAGAATATCAGCTTTCAGTGTGATTTTTCCAATGCAGTTTCCATGAAATGTTATAAGTTTGCCTTGTTAACCTGTCTTTTTAAAAGTGCTCCAGAGACAATTTCTGTGCAAAACCTTTGGGTTTATTTGGGGTGGCGGCGGGTAGGGGAGACATTGGATCATTTAGAAAAAGAGCTATGCAGGCAGCATAGGAAGTCAGAGTAGAGAACTTCAAGGCTCTCTTTTGATGTGGCAATTTTTAAATGTCACACAGTAGTGGCTATTTTAATGAGTAATTAGATGTGTGTTAGTTCTGTGTAATTATGTAGACGTTTTTGGAGCCAATTAGTGTGGAAATTTGTGATGCTGACCTCCTGGAGCTTGTCATCTATTAGTGATGAAACTGCTGTAAGGGTTTCAGTTATAGCTCTTCTCTAACAGATGTCCTGTAGGTTTCAAGCAAAATAGCACGACTTGCTTGTCTTTGGGTGAATTTAATTGCTAGGAAAATCAGCACTTTTCTCTCTTCCACTCCACCCCTTTCTATTTTTTTTTAAAAAGGTTTCTGCATTTTCTACTTGGGAGAAGGAGCTACACAAGATAGTTTTTGATCCCCGCTACCTGCTTCTTAACCCTAAAGAAAGAAAACAGGTAAAATAAAGGCCTACAGGTAAACACAACTGGCCTGAGAATTCTGTGATATCTGGAGTTTCAGATAACAAAAGTTTAGGGAATGGGGTGGGGAAAGGGTAAGGTTCCAAGTATTTCTTAAGAAAGAGAACTTGACAATTTCTATAGGGAAATGAAAGCTTCAAACTCAAATGTATGTTTAGGTACGAAGCCCCACACCCCCAAACCATAATTGTCACAGAGATTTGTATAAAAATATTAACAGGAGTATTTGACAAAGAAACCCTGAATACGTTATTCATACCGAAAATATTCTTGTGTGAAATCTTTTACTACAAAGATGAAAATAAATGGGAAATGTAAAATTTGCAAAAGGGATCAATCAGGATTTATGTACTCTGTTTTAATTTCTTCATCTCCAGAGTGATTATTTAGAAGCTGAGACTTGGTAGAACCACCAGGTTCTGAACCAAGGTGGTCAGTTGTATGTCTCTCATATTAAATCATGCACATATATTCTCCTATCCTAACTAGTGATAGGTGTGGATACTGTGTCCTCATGAATAAATGATAATTTGATTGCATTAATATTGCCATAAAACTGTTTCTAGGGTTATTGAGCATTCTTAAATGCTGGCTATGAGGTATGAAAGAAGAAAGAGCTGGCTCTTTTCTGATAGCTTCTCTTATATATTAGCTTCTCTTAGTGAGAATTACACTTTTTGGCTTTGATAGAGAAGAGTATGTCACTGTCTCCGTATGTAGCAGTATCTTTGGCAATACCCTTCTTCACCTCTCCTCCTGGGTGCTTGAGCTGCAGGACCCCCTTGTTCCATGCCACATTATTCAAGATGGGCTTGATCCCAGCTTGAGTGATGACATAGATCTATTAAAGGACATGCCATTATCTAATGAAGACCTCTGTGCAATTTAAAAATACAGAAATTCATCCTGATGGAAGGAAGCCGTTCTTAAGCATCCAACTATTTTACGTTTGGTACTGTTGCTGCTGTGATTGTTACTTGGTGCCCTAAAGAACAGTGTTAAAATTTATGTTGAATGGCTTTACATAAAAGTTTTTATAGAGAGGAATATTTCAGTTAGTCCAAGCTTAGTGAAGTGATACTCTTGGCGTCATATATGGTAACTTCTCATATTACTGCAAATGATGCATCCTAGCCTTTGACTTGTCCTTTGGAGTTCTCGCCACTTACAGGGTGATAATGCTCCAAATGGTATACTCTGGTGTTTCTGTAGGTATTTGATCAGTATGTGAAAACCAGGGCAGAAGAAGAGCGCAAAGAGAAGAAAAATAAAATAATGCAGGCTAAGGAAGATTTCAAGAAAATGATGGAAGAAGCGAAGATTAATCCCAGGTAAGAATATTTCCTCCTACATAAATAATTTTAAAGCTTTTTTCAGGTACTGTGTGTACTGCTAGACTTGGTTTTACTTGAAGTTCAGTACTATCCTCTGCTTGTTTACTGTCATTTAATCCAAATTTTATGACACTGGCTGTTTCAGGATATGAAACAATCCCAAATGCTTGGCAAGGTGTGGAAGATGGATTTATTTGCCCTAAATGTTCACAAGCTATGTCCTCCAATCTGTAGGTTTCCTCATCTTGATTAGCTGTGAAAACACCAACATTACTGTATAGAATATAATAGGGAACTTCTACTCTTTTCCAGCATTATGTAAATATGAAACATATTAGTACCAGAATTGTTTGTGACTTTGAGTAGTATTTTTTAAAAGCTGTCTGTTCTACTTAAGCAAACTACGTATGCAAATGGGCCCTAGCTATGGCAGGCAAGTTTCCATAAGCTATTCCATAGTCAGCATGGGGGAAAGGACCAGGTGGATTCTCTCTACTTAGCTTTGTAATTTTAGGTTGTGAACCGCCCTGAGATCTAAGGAGAAAAGGTGGTATACAAATTGAATAAATAATAATAATAATTTTATATTATTTATTCATGACCAAATAGGTTTCCATAGTTCAGTTACATTGTAAGCAAGACATTGCCAATATATTGTTCAACAGTATGTAGTTATCATTTCCTTTTAAAGTATTTCTTTTTGTGTAAATTAGGTAGGATTTACATTGCATTACATGTTTGTCTGCTTTAGGTTAACACTGTGGTTTTAACCACAGTAAAATGCAGTGAAACACCCAAATGTTTCTTCAGAAATTGTGCTACTTTGCTTGAATTAACTTGATGTCTACAAATGGTTACCCTAAACACACTTATTAGGCAGGGGTGGGCAACCATTTTTCTGTCAGGGATTGCATTCCCCCAGGAGTAATCGGTTGGAGGCCATATGCCATATGTGGGCGGGGCCAGGTCCAGTGGTGGTTGAGACTACATTTTTTCTCTTTCTGATGCCACCTTTTCTCTCTCTCCTCTTTCCTGCCTGTCCAGCAGACTGTCAGGGAGTGATGAGTCACTTTTGCCAGCAGTCTGAACTGATTGCTTGCAAAGAGCTTTTGAAATTAGGCTGTGGGCCACATAAAATAAGGTCAAGGGATTCAGGTTGCCCATCTTTGTTGAACAGTACTGAGCTTGAAAATAATTGCTTTGTTAGTGTAACCATTTTCCTTACTTACTTAGCCTTAATTGTTTCTTACTACTTTTTCGCACCCCAAAGGACACAGAAGTATATATCATTTATATATTATGTTTGTCTTCTTTACCCACTGTTGACTAAAACCAATCTCCAAAGGACCTGCAAGTCTTGTTAACTAATTTCCCTTTTTTAATCCAAGGTAACAGTGCCCATTTGGAAGTTTGCATTCCTTAAAAATCATATTTGTGCTTTGTGTGCTCAGAAATCCATGTCCAGTCTTGCTTTTGCAGCTCACTTTCTTTAGTTTAGGTTTACATTCACTTCCAGTCAGTTGAATAAGCTACCCAATTATTCTCTTGTTTTAATTTACCCTACAGCAACATTAGGCGGGATTGCCCAAGTCTAATTATTTCCATGCTGAGATGAAAACATTCGTAGGATTATAATGTCTCACGTAAACCTGGGGCCAGATTAGCATCAGACCTTGGAAAAAGCACAGTAGTGTTTGTTTTTTTCGAGGTAAGTGGCAGTACTATATCTACTGCACATCTGAGATTTGGAATCTGGCCCTGGAGGTGAGAGTACTGTTAATAATTAAAACTGCAGGGAGAAAGGGTGGGAAACCCTTCAGACACTACTGTCCTTGCTCACAGTATTAAAAGAATCTGAATTTTTGTACCATGCCAGTTCTATTTCTGGCAGTGTTGGGTGGCAAAAGAGCATTGTTAAATTTACATTGCATAATCATGAAGTATCAGGACAGATTGACCATGGAATTTGTCTTCTGCAAGGATTATGTTATATGTGAAGAACTGCATTCAGTGTGTGCAATTTTTAAAAAAATAGTTTTAGCTGGTTCATGTCAACTTTCTAAAAAGAAAAAAGACAAACTTTATGTCTTGGACCTTCAACGGTGGCAAGGATACCAATATATTGGTGCTTAGTGTATGTATTCCAACAGAACCAAAACACAGTTGTGCTTTTGAATATATTTTCCGTCTACAAAAGCCCTGCCAAATCGGTACACTTGCCATTTTGTTACAGAACTACTTTTAGTGAATTTGCAGCCAAGCATGCTAAAGACTCACGATTCAAAGCAATTGAAAAAATGAAAGACCGGGAAGCCTTGTTTAATGAGTTTATCACAGCAGCAAGAAAGAAGGAAAAAGAAGATTCGAAGACCAGAGGAGAGAAGGTAAGATTTTTACATCAAGGATGTGAAAATAGCATAATGGGAGGATTGGGGAAGGGCCCATGCTAGTCTTCTAGATTTGCCCTTCACCCCCTCCCCCAAATTATTTTTTCCTTTTGTTTCCCTCCCCTAGTTTAAGCATTTGTATCTTATTTGGAGGTGTGGGGTTGGTCATTTTACTCTTTTTTCCCCTTAATTTGGAATAAGTTTAATGTTCTAGAAAATGTACTATAATTTTCTTCTAAATTCATATCTAGGTTTTAAAATCCTAGATATATATTTTTTTGGTGGGGGGACAAATGTCTGACTGGTAAACTCCAAGCAGACCTTTACATACCCGTTCTGTCAGGGATGCAAGCAAGGTTTGAGAACTATTTGTGGGCAAATTTCAAAATGCTAACACTTCAGTGGTTTTTTTAATCTTCCAGTAAATGTATCTTAGCATGACTACTTATCAGAATTAAAGGTCGCCTATGAAAGATTAATGAATTTCAAATGTCATTTGTCTGCACTGTCAATACAAGAGACAAAGTGCACATCACTGGGGAAGGTGGATGCTACAAAGTATCTTCAACAAGCGTTAGCATCAAAATATGCAGCAACTTTCCTCAGTGTCCTAGCATACACCTTTGAAACCTAATCATTTTTGGGATTTCTGTTTCCTTACATACTCCTTAAGTGAAGCTAATATAATTTCCTTTCAATAAGTAGCATAGATAGAGGCAAAACTTTCAGGCAAAAGTTACCTGTCGTATAGGAATGGAAAACAGCTGAAATGCAAAAATCTTAATATTGCAAAAAATGATAATCGGAAAATCCTTTGAGTAGGATCCAACATTGTCCGAGCGGACTTTCACCCACGTATTGGGTATTTCACTTCCTCACTGCTGCCCTATTGTGTGAGCAAGCATTTGTTCCACACTTGCATTTGATGGAACCCCTTAGGGAGCTGAAAATAAAGGCAAGTGACTCACATAAGGCCACTCATACTAGGCATGAGATTAAGCCCAGCAACTACTTAATGCACTGCTCAGTCTCATAGGCTGCAGTCCTTTACCCACTTACCTGATATTGAGCCCCATTGTACTCAGTGGAACTTCTGATAGATATGTACAGGATTGTGCCCTTAGATTCTATGGTACATCAACTCTATATGCACCAGAATGATTAGCTTTCTAGAGGTGAACATGTATAACCTAGAACTAGCCTAAATTGCACTCTACTTGTTTTAATCTATAATCATGGCTTAAACATTATTGTTGCATCTTAGCCATTATCAAAATGAATAGTTAATAAGTAAATTCTTTTATGTTGCATGAGTTACATCAAACAAGATTTTGTGTTAAATAAATGTGTTTATCTTTGCATCTGAAACTAATTATTTCTTTTCTCCCAAAGCCTCTTGTAACCATTTTATGTATTCTGTTTTGTAACAAGTGGATAGATTTTACAGTTTTGTGCTGTGCGGCCTGTCAATCAGTTCAGTCTGACAGCTGTCAATCACTGACACGCAAAGTATTATGGGATTCCCTAGTGAGGAAAGAATTGGTATCTCTGTGTGGTGACTTTAGCCTCCCGCAGTTCCGGTACTTTACATTTTTTTCAGTTTTTTTCCTTGTGAAGTGATGAGAGTTGTGCCCAGAATGTGTAAACTGCAAAAAGAGGAGAAAAATCCTCCTAAATAAAAGCAAAGTATTTTCAGCCATACATGCTTTTTGGATTCCACAAGAAACATAAAAGTTGATTTAAAATATGCTTAAAGTGTTAAGTGAAGCTTTCTCAGCCAGTTCTTCTCTTCCCAAAAAGAGGTTTAATGGAGGGGCAGAGAAACCTGTGGCCCTCTAGATTTTGTTGAACTGCAATTCCTATCATTGCTGGCTGGGGGTAATGGGCGTTGAAGTCAAACAATATCTGTAAGGCTTCAGGTTCTCTATCTTTAATTTAATACTATAATTTTGTGATTTCCCACAAACCTTTAAAGTAAGTGATTTGGGTTTTGTTTGTTTTGGCATCTTCCAACTCTGTGGTTCACTTGTTTAGTGAAATTAAAGAGAGAAGATAGCAAAGTTCCCTTAGGACTAGAAATATGACTAAGGAAGAGATGTAAGGCACATCAACTAAACTGAGGATTTTCATCTTTCAGAAGTGTATTATATAGCTCCACTCAGTAAGGTCTAACTAAGCTGAAAGTTGCCAGGTCAGTACCTTATAACTAAACAATTCTGCCTCCCTTCCTTTTCACTAGAAAAACTTCAGCGACCCCCCAGCTACCATGTCCATGTTTTTTTTAAAAAAAAATATAAAGCCAGAATAGAGGGACAGGTACAGTTTCGTTACTGCATTTATGGATTTAGTATCTATAATCTTGGATTTACGCTTTTCATTTTCTACTTTGCTTTTCCTGAAGGGTGACAGTTTTCAAGTAAAATGTGGTGTTCTCACCACCATATGAGACCAGAAAACCTGCATGTTTCCTAAACCCTAGAATTATATTAAAATATTAGGAGAATGGATTGGCTGGTTTTGGTAGAAAAATCCATGGAAGGGTTGCCTTTAGTTGGAATACTGTATGTTCCTGCAGCACTAGGTGGTAAGATCATGCTGGCTTTCAAGTTGGAAAAAGGAGGGCAGCTGCTGGTTTCTAGAGAGACGGGTGCATGCTGTGTAGATGTCAGGCAGGTTTGTTACTGTACCTTCTTTGTGTTGTAATGTTCTGAAGCCTTCTAAATGAATCCCAGTTAAATTATGGCTTGAAGATTAGCTTTGTGTACAGTAGAAAAATAGCAATAATCGATTAGGTGTGCCTGTACAATGACCCTTACTTTAAAGATTTCCACAGAAACACATTCTGTTTTTAATTTTGCAAGTGTTGTTTTCATATATCTGGCTTAGAAAGCTTTCTATTTTGATACTAGTTGCATGCTGTGCTTAAGTTCGACTTTGGAATAACAAATACCATTAAAAAATAGCTATAAGATTACTGAATATCTTCTTAAATACTACTCCGATAGATCTGCCATTGGTGGAGAGAAAAATTGCTCTACACAGTATTGTGCAGCCTTTTCATGATTTTATTTGCCTTTGGACTTAAAAAAATTCATTGTCCTTGCATAATACTGTGCCAAGAACCAAACATACGTGTTGAGGGAGATCTACAGATGATTAGCATTATTTTTATGTAGTAATTAATAATTGAAGGAAGCTAGGATGCAAGTTTTAATTGGCTGGTAAGGCATCAAGGTGCACTGTTAATCATACTTAAGCCATTGGGATTTGGTGTCCTATAATGCATTAAGACTTGGGGTTGCAGGTAACACCCTTTGCATGCATGATTTGGGTTTGGGGGGTGGGAATTGAGATTTATAATATAGCCTGTCTTACAATGGAATAATATCCGTTCTAGAGCTAAAGTAACTATGATCTCTCTAATCTCAGAAAGAAGCTGTGAATGCTCTTAGAGCGATAAACTTGGCCCCTTGGCAGGGCTTAGCCATTTACAAAGATAAGATAACTGGTAAAAGGTTTCTTAATGGTCAGAGGCCTGATTACGGGTGAGCATAAGTTGTTTGTGTGAAGCATCTTCCCATGTGATTGCAGCAATTGTACTCTTACTATCTAGCAGCCATGCATGGGGCAGAGGTGCTGGTGGCAGTGCTAGAATAACTGGGAGGGAACGAGGTCAGGAGAGCTCTGGTTGGCAGTGCATCTGTGGAGCTGCCACCAACTTGGAGTTGCTCCAGCCTTGCCACCTCTCTGTTCAGCACCACCACCTGGAGGACACTCCACTTCTCCCACATACATGCATAAACCACTGTTGATGCTGTCACAACTCCTGAAAAGGTGGGTTTTCACTGCCACAACAACATGAGAAGTTGATTCATCCAAACAGATTATGATGTGCTACTGTGCCTTGTAGTTACGTGATTTTACCCGTCCAGGTGACAGTACATGTGACTCTACCAAAGGCTCTGCAATGACATCCCTGTCATACATAAAATTAAGAAAATTCCAGAATTTCCAAGGGAAGCCAACAGAAAAAAATAACTTGGGAGAGAGGGGGAAGGAAGAAGAGAAAAATAATGCTTATGTTTTGCTGCACTTGTTTATATGGAAGGGAGAATTGTTTCATGAAACATTTCATTGTAGACTGAATTCTACTATTATGATTTATGCTTGCATTTAGCCAGATAACTATGTTTGGACAACTTCTCACTATTTTGTATGAAACTTAATTGTGCCCTTCATAACAAGTTTTGAAATCATTATCCATTGCTAGCTGCTACCAATGGTGTCCTTGGAACATTAACGTGCCCATTTTTATGCTCACATATAAATATTGATACTTTATTCTATGATTCTATTCCTTAATTCAGTGAGTTGGTACTTAAAAGTGCAATGAGAAATCTAAGGGTCTAGCCCACCAAGCATTGCTTCTGTGAACCAACAATCTTCAGTGGATTATACCATGGCTAGAATCCAAAAGTACAGTATACACACGTGTTCTAGAGCTCTGGACTACTTATCAAAGCAGGCTCTTGTTATAAGTGGTGTGGACTTAGACTGCATGCACACACTTCCTTAAGGTGGAAGGATTGCACAAATGAACACATAAGTCCCACGGTGCACATTACACATTTGTGTTTCCCTGCCATGCATGTAGAAGACAGTTTCAGTAAATATGAGGACTAGTCCCATATTTACATTCTGGGTTTCCTGTGCAGTCACTGCAGGAGCAATACCAGTTGTGTATATAATGCACACTCTTTAAGTGGAAGAGCAGATTAGAGCTGCTGTAGTAGGAACTTCTCAAGCAAGCCCTAACTATTGAGATGGTTCTCTTTGACATGTGTAAGCACCCTCTTTAGTTAATGTCCTAAGACTCTCATGACTGTGCAGTAGCCTTAAAGGAATTAGTCACATTGCATTTTGAAGGCTCCTGTATTATGTTTTAATATATAATCAAATCTCTCTTTCAAAATGGCAGTGGATTAAATTTAAAGTATAATATTCTAATGGAATCATCTAGTTTTGAATCTATTAAATTAAAATAGTTTTTGCTGTACGGTGAGTCTGCTTCTTTTTATTTCTAAATTACACTGCAAGCATTCAGAAGTCTAAGTGACTTCTTTTGTTCCCTTTTTCTTCCTTTTGTCTTGTTTTGAAATATAGATCAAAATGGACTTCTTTGAACTGTTATCTAATCACCACTTGGACAGTCAGTCTCGCTGGAGCAAAGTGAAGGACAAAGTAGAGACTGACCCTCGTTACAAAGCTGTGGATAGCTCTTCACAAAGGGAGGATCTTTTTAAGCAGTACATTGAAAAAATAGCCAAAGTACGTGTGTTACTAATGAAGCTGCTTCCATGTTCATAGTATTTCAGTGATGAAGCAATTGACAATAGACTTTGAAATACCCCACACAAGCATAAATCAGTTTTCTTAGCAGTGGTAGGAATTGCCCCATAGTCTCAGATTGGGGTTCTTACTTACTTACTTATTTATTTATATTGCCTTATAAAACACTCTCTTGAGGTGACACATGATATATATTATATATAAAAAAGAACAAGAGCACAATCTGGAAGACCATCCTAGGGTCCATAAGATTCTGCATTGATGATAGAGGAATTAGGGGAAGTTTTGGACCAATAGCCACCCTATTTTCCTAACAAGTTCTTGGAGGCAGGAGAAGGGAGTGGAGTAAGGTGGCCCTGAGGATGTTTTAGGTATTCCAAATGACTTCACTATGTCCAGTGAAATGTTGGACTTTCGCCACTCCTTTTTGAAAGTCCTTGGGATGTTTTGCCAGTACAAGATCAGAATCGGCTTGAACTCATAGAACTAGTCATGCACTTACTTGAATCCTAGCCCTGATTTACTCTTCACTCAGCAGTTCTGACTTTGAAGGTAGTCTTATCACATCTTTTAGTATGCAGTGGGTTGGGTTGGTGTCCCTCCACTGATGAAAGGTTCTTTGATCCAGCAGAACCTTCCAGCCACATAACAGATTTTAAGACGATGGTTAGGAATTCTCCCCCCTTTCTCCATATGCTGTACAGAATTAAGGAACCCTTGTAATATCATGGGAGGGGGTGGGGTGCTGCTGAAGAGGAATTGCTTTGATTCCACTTCATTAATGGAGCGATACCAGTTGGATACAACTCAGTGTCTTTCATTTGTATAGCCCATCGGAGCTTTCATTTGTATAGCCCATTTGTATAGCACATTGGAGCTGTGATAACTATAGTTAACAAACATTCTTAAAAAATTCAATTGAAACCTTACACTAGCAGCAGCAGTTTAATAGATTTTTAACTAGCTGCATTAATTTGCTTTATCAGTTTTTTTTCTTGAGTTCATTTTGTGTTAAAATTCGTAGCTAGTCTAAGCAGAATGTAATGTGTATTTTGGCTTCCATTTCAGAATGTGGACTCTGAAAAAGAAAAAGAACTGGAAAGACAGGCTCGCATTGAAGCAAGCTTGCGTGAACGAGAGAGAGAAGTTCAGAAAGCTCGCTCTGAACAGACAAAGGAGATTGATAGAGAACGAGAGCAGCACAAACGAGAAGAGGCCATCCAGAATTTCAAAGCTCTCCTATCTGATATGGTGAGGTTCCTGTGTGTTGAAATTAACAAGGTCAGGTATGCACTTGTGTATAGAGAACACATTAAATTGTTTCCTGTTGATTTTAATCCCATAAGAGACTGATGTGAGTACAGATGCCTTGCCTAAAGTCCTGTGATTTCAGAAGAGCTAAATTATCCATCTTTCCTTTCCCCCTTTTTTTCCATTGGCCAGTGTAATAATTGGGTGGTATTCAACTAGGTTTTGCTTAGCTACTGAAAGAAATTAATGAACATGACTAGGGCTCCATCTCCATTTTACAGTCATGACCCCCCCCCCCCCAATTTAAACAGTCATGGCTTCCTCCCAAAATTCTGAGAACTGCAGTTTGTTAAGGATGTTGAGAGTCAATAGGAGACCCCTAGTCCCCTCACAGAGCTACAGTTTCCAGAGTTCCCTGGGAAGACGGTTTGACTGTTAAATCACTTGCAGAATTCTGCCAAGAAATAGCAAATGGTAGCAAAAGACAGGAAGCATGATAAGGAAAGGGAGTGTTGCATAGCAAAAAACCAATCCTGCTTCCCTCAAAATGAATAATAATAACAAAGAGAATGTGACATTGATGGTCTGAAACATATGGAAAATACATGGAGATATTTTAGACACAATGATATCTTAATTTCTCTTTGCTTTGAAGTAATTTGGGGCTGTATGTATGTTTGTACATTTTGTATAATGGGGGGTGGGTCACTGTTCCCCCTGTATCTACATAGATAACCAGTCAGTATTTTTAAATCAAGGACTCCAGCTCATTTGTTCAAAGTAATGTGTGATATCCACTGCTAGTTATACTCAGGGGGATTCAGTAACTTAAACCCTTCTATATTTGAGGCAGTTGCTGATGACCCAAATGGGTTGGGTTTTATTCCTCCTCATGTGACGGAGGCAGGAGAGCAAAGAACTCTGGGAGGCAGCCACAGTCTCCTCATTTTTTTCTCTCCTGCCTGATAGATCAGATTGTTTTTTCCTGGCTCTCACTGATCTTTCTTTAAGCTAAGTTCTTCTACTTTCAAATACTCTTTTTTACTTTTTACTTTTTTGTGTGTGGGGCTACTCTTGAGTATAACTTAGTTGGATAATGCTCAATGTTTCCATGAAACTTGTAGGTATAAGTATTGTCTTCAGCACAGCCAAAATCCATACTTCTTATTTGGGGGGGGGGGGCATCCACATAGCAAAAGAGACCACCTTGGGAATATTTTTACATTAATGCAGACATATTTCTCCCTCTTTGGTAGATGTATTTATACCAAAGTAATGAAAAATTACTTTGACACTTGACACATATTTTTATGACCCGGTCTAGTTGTGACTGTAATTGGTTTTAAACTGTTTTTAATGCTGTATTTTAATATTCCTGTAACCCATCCAGGGACTTTATAGTGAAGGGCAAGTAATAAATGGAGCAATAACAGTAATAATCTTAATGCAAATTAACTAAAGTTTTTGAAGTATATATTTTAACAAGCTGTATAGTGATTGAAATTATTCCTTCCATTAGGTGCGATCTTCAGATGTGTCATGGTCCGATACTAGAAGGACACTTCGAAAAGATCATCGGTGGGAATCTGGCTCCCTTCTGGAAAGAGAAGAGAAGGAAAAACTATTTAACGAACACATTGAGGCACTTACAAAGAAAAAGAAAGAGCATTTTCGGCAACTTCTAGATGAAACTTCATCAGTAAGCAGATGCTCTGCAATTTTTATTGGGAACTAACATAGTTTTATGTGTGTTTTATATCTTACTACAAAATATTATTGAGATTAAATTGGATTTTCTACTGTCGTTTCATTTTCCACTGACTTCTGCCTAGCAAATCTTGGAACAAAATGTGTATTTGCTGAATTAAAAAGCAGTCTGTTCAAGCCCACTATTATGTTGTGCCCCTGTTTCTAGATCTGAGCTATGTTGAGCGGGTTGAGAGAGATTTGCAAACATTTATCTGATTCCTTTTGACAAAGTCTGATGGTTGGTAGCAGATCTCAGATACATATGAAAATGTTTATTGGTGGGGCAGGGAATAGGTTTAATCCTACATGAATAAATGTTAATAATTTAGTAGCGGGTGGCGCTGTGGGACGCGGGTGGCGCTGTGGGTAAAACCTCAGCGCCTAGGACTTGCCGATCGCATGGTCGGCGGTTCGAATCCCCGCGGCGGGGTGCGCTCCCGTCGTTCGGTCCCAGCGCCTGCCAACCTAGCAGTTGGAAAGCACCCCCGGGTGCAAGTAGATAAATAGGGACCGCTTACCAGCGGGAAGGTAAACGGCGTTCCGTGTGCTGCGCTGGCTCGCCAGATGCAGCTTGTCACGCTGGCCACGTGACCCAGAAGTGTCTGCGGACAGCGCTGGCTCTCGGCCTATAGAGTGAGATGAGTGCACAACCCTAGAGTCTGGCAAGACTGGCCCGTACGGGCAGGGGTACCTTTACCTTTATTGATTTATAGTCTACCAAGTTAAACATCTCACTATTTAAATGATTTCAGTTTCTCAACTTATTTTATTTTGCAAATCTTGTTTAAAAGTAGCATTGAGTTCAGAAGTGAAAACAGTGTAACAATAGACCAAAACTGTCAGTCAGCACCTTTATATCTCCTTCCCCTCACTTAACATTTGAGCACAATTAAAGGGCATCCCACTTCCTGTGTTGTGCAGCAGTAGTATAGGCTGTTTGTGAGAGAGTGAATCCTTCCCCCTGGACATCTGCTGAATAGAAGGTCCTTTGCTTCTTTGCAGCAGCCTCTTCTACTCTTCTACTTCTCTGATTATGGTTATCACATGTTAAGTCAGAGACCATCCTTTGCAAAAATTGCAGCTTAGTATTGCATGTTTGAATTTCTTACCGCAGCGTGTAATATTTCTATTTTTCTATTTCAAAAGATTACCTTAACGTCAACATGGAAAGAAGTAAAGAAAATAATTAAAGAAGATCCCAGGTGTATTAAATTCTCCTCCAGTGACAGGGTAAGAAGCCTTACAGTGGTCATTCTAGAACACCCATGTGATGTTAAAACCAACAGCAATTTTCTCCCTCATCTATTTTGTTCAGCAGCCCCTAACAGACATTAGGAGATCTATGTTGTGATGGAGATGCAATGTCCAAATTTGCTTCTTTCTTTTCATGCAGAAAAAGCAAAGAGAGTTTGAAGAGTACATCAGAGACAAATATATTACAGCCAAAGCGGATTTCAGAACACTTTTGAAAGAGACCAAATTTATAACATACAGGTGTGTATTCAAAAGCAACACAGAGATGGTTCTTCACATTTTTAATATTTATGTCGAATATCTGGTTAGCTTTAGCAGTTTTTTAAACAGGGAAAAAATGGATTGCCATCAGTTCTTTCCATGAATTTTTCATGGATTTGGATTTCTGGGATGATGCTGTTCAAATTGAGTATCTGTGCCAAGCTAATTTTTATGTACACAAATATTTAGAGATGTATATTTTATAAAATACGTGGCCTGCTCTAGAAAACCCTAGTTCTGAATTTTTACTTAGCAGTGTGAACAGATTGGGTTGGATACAGAGCTGTTCTTCCACTCCCATAAGGGTGTTTCTGACCTAGCAGAAGAGTGTTGCATGAAGAAAGTTGCCCCAAGTCCAGAAGAGTAACCTCTCGTTTTGTGCAAGCTCTTCCTCAAAACCATTTTGTGATCCACAATGTTTATATACTACAACCTGTATTATCATCATTCACTATTTCTTACAGTGTAGCACAACTCCTTCTACATTGTGCTGCTGCATTATGAAGAGTTGCTGAGCTCAGTTAGCCTCTGCCAACCTGGTGTCTTCCAGATGTTTAGGACTACTGCTCTCATCAGCCCCAGCCAACAGTCATGCTCGCAGCATCCTACCAGCACGTTGGCTGGAGCTGCGACAAGTTGTCATCCAAATCATTTGGAGGGTATCAGGTTGGCAAAGGCTACTCTAGCCCCTGTGGGAGAGCTGATGAGAAAGCACTCTTTCTGCTCCAAGCCACTGATTGTTTAGTTAACAGCAGTCCCTACCCATGGATAATTCTATCCATTTACTAAGGATAATTTGACCCCAATAGGTTGTGTACTTTTCTTTTTAGTTAGTCCTTTTGCAGAGTATCTATTTAACAATTTACGTTGTTTATATACCACCTGTATGCTAAAGTGTTCAGTGCAGTTTCAGAAATGTTAACTAACAAAATAGCAGATTTGCCTTCAAGCTGTTAGTGATCTCTGCTGATCTCTACTTGAGGAGCTTAGCTTTGTAGGCTGGAATTCTCTTATTCCTTTCCTTCTTGGTTCTTTAAGTAGCCCCAGGAAGATGAAGAAAGGACTGGCAACAACAGTTCTTGTAGGCCAGTGGTGCTTTATTCAAAAACTGATGGCCTGAGCTCCCCACTCAGGCTTATTCTCTTATACTTGATTATTGCTATTGTTGTCATTGAAATAAAGCACTGTCTTAAATGAATGTAAATAATCATATTTATCTTCGGTTGGTCTGGAGTACAACTGGGATATTGGCATCCATTTTCTACAGGTGTTCTTCAACTGCAGTGTTTAATTTGAAATGTGCTCATTTTTCTTATTTTACATTTTTATAGTTTAATTAGTGCTGATTTTAAAAGGTACTGGCAGCCCTTGAGACTGAAGTCTTCTGTTTACCTGCAGAACAGATACAGCACAGGCAGTGGCAGTGCAAGATTTTTTACATTCACACATCCCTGCCATTTTGCCTCACCCCTGACCTGAAGGGGCAACCTTATAGGTGAGAGGATAGCCCAGTCTCTGTGTCCTTTTGAGCATTTGGCCTACCTGATTGCAATGTCAAGAGAGATTTATTTTGGTGGGTGGAATTGTTACTGGGACACCTGTCCACTAGTATCTTCACCAAGATTCCAGTTCATTTCTGCGGTGCACCCAGCCATCTAATGGTAATGATGACCCTTACACTTAATTGCAGATCCAAAAAGCTGATCCAGGAATCTGACCAGCACCTGAAGGATATCGAAAAGATATTACAGAATGACAAACGTTATCTGGTACTTGACTGTGTGCCGGAGGAGAGACGCAAACTCATTGTGTCCTATGTAGATGACTTAGATCGCAGAGGTCCCCCGCCTCCTCCCACAGCTTCAGAGCCTACAAGACGAACAACAAAATAATTGTGACATACTCTTGAACAAGAATATCTGTTAAGTCAAGAAGATTGCATGAGCCATCTGTCAGGTTTAATCGTATACATTACCATGAACCTATTGCAAAAACCATCCAAGGAGCAGAGAGAAAAGCAACATTTGTGAACATAAAGCAGTCTCTATGCAGAGAGAACATTTGCATTATCGATGCTTTTTCTCTTTGTCGCATGACTGACAAATATTCTAACCATGCAGCTATTTCCAGTGATTTTTAGGTCCTAGAACAATGCGATATCTTTGTACAAGGTGTGAATGTTGGTAGCATTTTGAAGCGTTCTTGGCAGCGTTACATGTGAAAGCCTTGGGATGATTGATATTTGTGGTTTGAAGTTAAGAACAGCAAAAGATACCGCAGATATCCTAATGGGAGAGCCAAGGTCAGGCATTCTTATGATTAAACTATTGACTGCTGAAGACCGCAGTAAGATTATGCCCCTTCATGAACCTGAAAATATAGGGCCTAATTCTCTACTCATGCGTGGCCTTTCCTGTATATAAATCAGGACTAACCCCATTAACGTCAGATCCAGCATGAGAGGAGAATGAGCCTTGCAGTGACCAAATTGAATAAACACCATTTGATCTTGTTCACAGGCCTGCTTTGATTCCCCCCTCTCCTTGTCCTCCCCAGTAGGCACAATCAAGTTGCTTTGCCCAGTAGTCTGGTAATGTTTTTGCTGTAAATTGGAAATGCACAGGAAAAAGTGTGTTCCCCAGGATGGCACGGTTGTACAAATACACTTTTATTTACCATAAAGTGATCTCTACCAACTTCTGGATTAGAATATGAAGTTCCCTTCTGGGTATTTCTTGTAAACTATATTCCTGTTTTGAATGTTAAACTTGTGTTTCTAAAGTTTAATTTTGAAATGTTGGGATTGTTCAGTTTACGTATTTGAACGACAATAAACCAACCCTTTTTATATATGGATTGTACATGCTTAGTAAATGGCTCATTACCTTTGGGCAGAGTGGAGGAGGGAGAATCTGAAGCAAAGGAAATACCATATCCATAGCCCTAGCAGGGTATAAGATGGTGGCACATTTTTCTATTCCCTCTTCCCCTTTTTAGATAGGTAGGTGCTTTTTTTCTTATTTCATTTCCAGGTTTTCTTGTGCAGTGGGAAGGAAAGTAAGTATATTAGTTCCAAGACTGGCATAATTTGATGGCAGATGTTGCCACACCCACAGTGGGAAGACTTATGAGGGCTAACATTCCTGGACTTCCACAGCAATCATAGGATCACATCCTGTTTATTTGATGAGTCAGGCAATATGGAAATCATACAAATAGGCATGGGATTTTTTTTTTGAAAAATCACCTACATGTTTAAAGTAGTCAAAATGCCAGAGCATGGGCATCATAATGGGGGGGGGGGATCATTTTTTACATTTTTTAGGGATTATATCAAAGGATAGTGCTTGCTAAGGGTTTGTAGTGGATTCAGAGGATTCCCAAGCTAATGTAAATTGCTTTAGAGGGATTCTGGGCTTGTCCAAGGTGAAGCAGTATGTATGAGATGCCTCAAGACAAGAATCCCACCCCCAAAGTTTGGTGATTTGAACGCCCAACAAATGCTGTAGAGAACATGTCTCTAAAGCTTACCTTAAAACAAAAATGGCAGGGTGGTTTGAGAAAAAGGTAAAGCACCAAGAGAAATGGGGAAGCTCTTGTGATTGACAGGTCTAGCTTGAAATCAGAGGGAATGATTACTGTCCAGCTAGATTTGACTGTCCAATTCCAGTGCTTTTGGGGGAGGGGTGTGGGAGTAAATAGCCTTAGTGCTGAATAAAATACTAACAGCATCTATATTTTGTTGAATTTCAAGGTAAAAATAAAGTATAGCTTTTATTTCTTAAGTACCACAGAGCACTTTAGCTGCAAATGCTTCTTTTAAAAATGCATAATAAGTATGTGCACATTTCCTCACTAATGAAAGTAAAGCAAGTTCTGCAGGGCTGTTTTCTCTTTAGAGTTGCCGGATCATTTATGATACTTGCCATGAATGGAAAATTATGGTGTTGTCATAGGTTGTATATGCATTTACAAACACCCCCCGCCCCCTATTGCTTGCAGACCATTTCAATGAAAGAACTCGGATCAACATATGACTGGTGGAATATTTCTCCTGTATAATTCCAGAGACATCCTACAGATGCAAAGTATTATACTAGTATTGCTTTTCAGTTTTGTAGTACATTTTAATTTTGTGTCTATTTCTACGGTGCTGGTAAGGTGCGCAATATAAGCCATGTCTTTGGTAAAGACTTGTCTTTATAAACTTGTCTGCTGAGGAGGGGAAAAACAAAAAAACACAGCTTGCTTTTGTGGTTGCATCAAATATACCGTATTTTTCGCTCTATAAGACGCACCAGACCACAAGACGCACCTAGTCTTTGGAGGAGGAAAACAAGAAAAAAAATATTCTGAATCTCAGAAGCCAGAACAGCAAGAGGGATCGCTGCGCAGTGAAAGCAGCGATCCCTCTTGCTGTTCTGGCTTCTGGGATAGCTGTGCAGCCTGCATTCACTCCATAAGACGCACACACATTTCCCCTTACTTTTTAGGAGGGAAAAAGTTAGTCTTATAGAGCATAAAATGCGGTAGTTACTACCTGAATAAGGTGAGCCTGGTGCAGCAGGAGCAATCTGCACACCCACGTCTTATTGCACAAACAGTAGCCAATGCAGTTGCAATCAAACTAAGCGTAGTGATGAAAGATACAATGCTCTGTACACAACCAAGTGAAAATACATGCACTTACGGATACCCAAATGACTTGGAAGTTTATTGAAACTGGCATGTTTAACCACACATAATCTAAGTAGTTGTTCGGGTTGGCAATTTTTTTACAAGCAAAAATACAGTAGCACGTGATCCAAGAGCTGCATCTCAGGATATTTTGCAATGTCACAGAATTACAACTCATATTTGGCAAAATGCAGTGTTGCTGTTCCAGGTTTTGATCCAGTGGAATAATCTGCTAATGTAAAAAGGGGAGGTGATTTCTACCACTTCCCACTCAGCCTGCTTTGCCACCTAACACTTTTCGGGAGAATCTGCCAACTTCCTGAACAGACTTGCAGGAGGACGCAGGAGGAAAGGGTGAAAATTATTTTTCGTTGTATGGTAAAAGACCCTCTCCACTGGATCAACATTTGTTCTGCAAGCAGAAAAGGCAGCACTGGATTTCATCCACAATATACATTGTTACTCCCCAATGTCCTCAGTTCTATTAATGCAGCCTAAGGCAAACACATTGAATCTCACAGTGTAGTAGCCACTAGAGGCAACAGAAATGTCTTTGGCCAGCCCTGTTAACAGTTCTATGCATTTAAAATGTTCCCAGGAACAGTTGTTGTGTACCAATTAAAATGTCATCAATACATCGGAATCGAATAGCTGCAAGATCTGAACTGTAACTTTAATCCCCTGAACTTTTTATGTATGTATGTACAGTTCCACCTTTAAGCACTCAGAAAACCTATAAGGATGAATAGCACTTACGTTTTAAAAGCTAGTTTGCTGGAGTCAGTTTTTCCTTTCATATACAAATGTGCTTCAGCAGTTGTGAACAGTATTGCTATGTGATGGATAATGCATGTTGCCTTGCACTGAAATAAGACTAATCCTGTCCTGCATATACAAAAGTTGTATTTCCAGAACTGTGGATATGAGCCACACCTGATGATAGAACTCAGTAACTCACTTGCTCTTTTCAAAAACAGTATTTTAAATGAGAGCGAGTGAGTCCTCATATGAAGATGAAACATGCAACTGTATCTACAGTTGAGAGATAAAGTAATATATAAATGATGTAGCTTTGGAAAAATATTTATACCAGTTGCATAATAAGGTCCTGGTGCATTTGATGTAAGTGGCTCTTGTTCAAAACTTGCCTTGCTGCCAAATACAAATGTTATATTAATTGCTAAATGACTATACAGTGGAATGGAAGATTTCTACACACCTGGTTTGGAACACTATGCTTATACTATAAAGCTAATTTCTGTTATTCGTGTGAAGTGGCAAGCCCATTAAGAAGGCTGATCGGTTAGCAGAAAAACATGAGCCACATTTTCTTTGAGCATGTTTAATACATATTAAGTGTAATAATGAGAGAACCTGTCATGCATACTGCTTCATTAGTTAAAACCAAATTACACCTTTTGCTCTGCCCTTCTTTTTGAATTGGTCAAAACCTGTTCAAAGCCATAATTGTTCACCCCAAAGCGTGCCTACAAAACCTATATACAGAGTATGTATTATAAATAAGCACAAAGCCCTTCTGTTTTATAGTCATCTCATGCAATTTCAGCTCACTTCTTGATGCAAAACTACTTTGCAAATGTAACCAAATTACTATTTTTTCCTTCCTGAAATTTTAACTTAAATCACCATCTGAAAGTACAAGACATGCATTTTAAGTAAAATGAGAAATAAAAATCTCAGAGCAGAATAACTGGAATAATTAACTGACAGTTGCATTTATTCATTACATTAATTCTGAAGACGTCGATAAGTCCCAAGCACACATGCAAAGGTGTAAAACTAAAGTAGTATACCCAGTTCAGCATTACTCCAAGTAAGCAACAAAATTATGATTATATATATCAGCTTTCTAACTTCAGTTCTGTTGATCACAACCTACTGTCTCTTGCCCTTCATGTTCCCAAGGAATAGGGTCATTGTCTTGAGCATCAGGGACTGCTTCCCTGTCGTGCCAGAATTGTTCAACATCTGGCAAAATGGGCATCTCCTTCTTGATTTCCATGCTTTCTGAGGTTTGAGGGATGGAGGGGGGCTCTTTTTCTTCATCAGGAGTCACTACCTCTGGAGAAGGAACAGAATCTGGGGCTTCCTCCGTGTTGTCAACCACTGTTTCCTCCTGATCTTCTGGGGCAGGGAGAGGTTTCTTCAGCGTAAGCCTTTTCCACAAGCCTTTGAAACCCTCCCTGAACTCTTCTGACATCAGTACAAAGATGAGAGGGTTGGCCGAAGAGATGGCAAACATCAGGACCTGGGTAGTGGCCATGAATCCTTGTGGGGGAGCAGGCCCACCCTTCTTCAGGTGCCAGACCCACAGCCAAGATATCCAGTCAGGAAGCCACATCAAGGCAGAGGTGACAGTAACACTCAGAAGCATCATAGTCAGGCACCTGGATCTGATCTGGTTCCTCAGGTTCTGAGTCTTGGTCCCCCTCCGCTGGCATCTGCCATAAGCTCTCCAGAAATAAAAGAAAGCAAAAGTGAGGGGGGTGCAAAAGACCAGCAGGGGATAAAGCTTGACAAAGGCTGACATAAACTCGTGAGCGTGGGCTGGAATGATCACGATGCACAAAGCAGAGCCTACCTCTGGCTCCCAGAGGCTGCTGAAGAACCACAAAGGCAGCGGGATTCCCAAGGCCAGCAGCCAAATTGCCAGCAGCACAACGCAGATGGTGTGCCATTTGATGCTCACCTGCTTAGCCGGGTTATTTGCATACATGAAGCAAGTCTTGGCAACCACAGCGATGGTCAAGCTCTTGGCTGTCATGCAAGCATGTCGGAACCAGTCGGAGGTTTTGCAAAGAAACCACCCCAGGTACCAGGCTCCTCTGGAGTAAGCTGCTGCCTGGAAGGGCACAACAAAGAGGACAAGGAGCAGGTCTGCCAGGCTGAGGTTGAGGATCAAGGAGTGGATCATGGACGGCTTCCCTTTCTTGGAGTTGTACAGTAGGATCCCAATGACACACACATTCCCTGCAAAGCCAGCCAGGCAGATCACCCCCAAGAAGGCTGGGATCACCACCTTCCACTCCTTGGAATCCTGGGGCTCATAGCCTCCTGCATAATGGATTGGTAAAGCCAGGGAACTGTTCATGGTGCTGAAGGAAGATTCTGTCCACCAAAGCCTCTGTTATTGTTGATGATGCACGCCAATGGGAGGTAAATCCTCCTTGCACCGTTCTGTCTCCTTTAAGCCCTCTGTGGGTGAGGAAAATCTACCATTCTGTAAGTAATACAAAACCTCTGCGAAAAGCCTTGATACAGTACATGTGGTTCTAGCCAGACCCTCTCATTGCTATATACCTGCGACGGCTTTGATTGACAGTCCCCTGGTGGGAGCACGTAGCCTGCTGCTTATTAGCAAGTCTAATAACCTGTGTAGCAGCCCCATGGAGTAATTAAAGTGATTCTTCCATAAATGATGTAAAACTCAAAAATGCTGTGCCCGATTCCTTTTATTACTATTATTATTTTTTTTACAAACGATAATGTGCAGCTAATCTCTGGACATATTTATTAGCGTAAACAGCAGGACTGAATGGTTTTCTGATTTCGATGCTAATTTGAACTTGGGCCATTGGCTAAAATAATTCTGCAATCATGCCAAAAATATGTAGAACTCAAAAAGTTCCACTCCAGGTGCTACAGGTGCAAGCTTCATAGAAAATTGCCTTTGCAGTTCTGAGAGTTAATGACAAGATGGTGTTACTGCACAGACTCTCTTAATGCTTTGATAAACATTTGACGTGGGTATATTCCATGCTCTTTTACTGGGGTTTTTTTTTTTAATAAAAAACTTACCTTTATATTATTTTAAGGAGAAGGGGAAAAAAGAGATTTCTTTATTAATTTATTTTTTTTAAGAAAGGGGGGGAGGGAATTGGGATTTAAAAAGTAAAAATATGAGTAAAAAGTGGCTGCAACAGCAGTGCCCCCCCTTAAAAAGGAAAATATTTAAAAATGGGGGGGCGTGTTTTGTTTTTGTTTTGTTTTTTAAATTGGAAAAAATGAAAAATACTGGGGGTGGGGAACCTAAAAAATAAAAATAGGGTTTTTTGGATGATGTTAAGCTGCGTTCTCTTTTCTTGCACGGAGTCCTCTGTTGTTCTGCTTCCCTCTGGGTCCCAGCCTGCTCTAGGCACATTAGCCACTGTGGAGGTAGGCTTAGGTCGGGCCTGGGCTTGACTGCGTGGTTTTTCGCGGCCTCACTGGCCCTCCCAGTGTTCTCCTACCTCTGTTCTCCCTTTGTGTCATCGGCGGCAGCAGCGACGACAGTAAGCTGGGGAGGCTGGGGCTCCTTTCTCCTTTTTTCTTCTTTTTCTGCTGGCTCCTTAGGCCTCCAGGCCCCAGAGCTCCACCGGCTCATGGGCTGGTGTTCTCAGCCCTGGCTCAATGAGGATCGCTGAGGGAGTGTTTGGCGGCTCCCCCGGTTGACCCGCTGGGTGTCCCCAGTTCAACCCGGTGACGGCGTTAGCGGCAGCAATCCTGGTGGCCCGGGAGCCTGCCAGGCAGCGCAGTTAATGCTGGCTGCCTTCAGGAGTTCTGCTGTGCCATGGCCCGCACCATATTGCCTCCATTTATATTATTTTAGATCATTTCACAGGATACAGATTTTTCTCGCTCCGCATCTTATCCTCACAACCACCTGATGAGGCAGATTCAGCTGAGAAACAGTGCCTGGTGTACAGTCATCCAGTGAGTTTCATGGCTGAGTTGGCATTTGAACCCTGGTCTCTCCAGATCCAAGTCAAACACACTAACCACCACACTTTGCTAAGAATCAGCATTCTACTAAAGTTCAACAGAAATTTATCCTCCCGTAATTTAAGACCGGGACAGGGTGGCGCTGTGGGTTAAACCATAGAGCCTAGAACCTGCCGATCAGAAGCTCAGCAGTTCGAATCCCCATGACGGGGTGAGCTCCCTTTGCTCGGTCCCTGCTCCTGCCAACCTAGCAGTTCGAAAGCACGTCAAAGTACAAGTAGATAAATAGGTACCGCTCCGGTGGGAAGGTAAACGGCGTTTCCGTGTGCTGCTCTGGTTCGCCAGAAGCGGCTTAGTCATGCTGGCCACATGACCTGGAAGCTGTACGCTGGCTCCCTGGCCAATAAAGCGAGATGAGCACTGCAATCCCAGAGTCAGCCATGACTGGACCTAATGGTCAGGGGTCCCTTTACCCTTTACCTTTAATTTAAGAGCATTATATCTAGGCCTGTCTTCTGGGGAAGTTGAAAGCAAGTCCTTGCCTCTTCTATGTGACAGACCTTCTCCTATTTGGAGAGTCCCATCTCACTTATCTTTCCTCCTGGCTGAACATGCCCATTTCCTTCAACTTTTCATCATAGGACTTGTATTCCATACTGCTGATCACCTTTACTGCCCTCTTTGGAACCTGTTCCAGTTAGTTTATATACTTCTTAAAGTGTGGCATCCAGAACTATAGCTAGGTACAGGATGCCAACAAGTTAGTAGGATGTACTTTTTACCATTTAATGATCAATGAGGGTTAATGGGCCTTTGTATTTGATGCTACATCACTGTCCACAAATTTAGTGTCAGATATCCTAGAAATTATGATGGTTGAAAACCAAAACCTCAAATACTTGTCCTGTGTGGAGAACAAAGCCCAGTTGTTGTTGTTGCTGCTGCTGCTATATTTGCCCTATTTAATATTCTCAGCCAGTTCAATCTTACGAAAAGCTTGCATTTGGTATCATGTAGAAAAACAAATGGGTAGAAAATGAAATGGACATGTGCGTAGCCATTATTTTAATAAGGCTGACCATGTTGCACTGCTTTTCCCACCTGTGTGGGTAAGCAGGAAGGAAAAGATTATTCTTTTTGCTTTCTGATCCAAGGAAGACAGTGAAGTGGGTTGTCTGCTTATTATTCACTCACTGTTCCCCAGCTGGTATTACAAATGGGCCACTTTTTAAAGTGACAAGGAGCATTATTCTCATTGCAGCACATTAGTGCATATATAATTCATTTCCTCTTAGAAAGCCTCAGCAGCACTACCTGCTGCTCATTTTTTCTGTGCCATAGTTTGCCTGATACTAAAGATGTGTAGGTGGTGGGAGTATCAGTGATCTTGTGAGAACATGAATCATATTCCCAGGTGTCAACCTGGCTTGCTGATTTGTTGATTTAGCTATTTTCTTCAAGAATGGTGCCAATGTGTTTATTCCTATTTCTCTCCTGCCACCAAAAACCAACACACTGCTCTGATTGCAGATGGTAGGTTTCTTTGTTTTTACAGTGAATGATTTTTTTATGAGTAGCTACCACCTCCGTTTGAGCCTAGCCATTTCCCCTTCCTACTTCTCTCTCCACACCTTCCCTCAATCTGCTTAGGAGGCTTGAGAGAATCCCCCAAAACAGATTGACAGATGTCGTCCCACTCCCACTGACTTCCTTGGTTACATCGCAACAATGGAAACTTACTTCTCCAAACGCACAAGCTGAAAACCACACAAAATGCAATGAAATACTCTGCAGCAATATCCCCCTACAGGTATAACCACCAGCATGGATCCACTCACAAGTAATACTCTGCTGTGGTCCCCAGTATTTGCCCCAAACATGCTGTGTGGTGGTGCTGGGCCTGATCTAGTCTGCTGCAGACTTGGCCTGCCTTCCTCAGGCTTAGCAATGCAATCATTATGGAATACTCCCATGAGGATTTGTGTCTATTTTGAAAGCTTCCATCTGTCAGGGCTAAATGCATCTGATACCAAAGGCTATTGCAATGCCATCTGAGCAAAAGAAGAGCAGGGGATAGCTTCCACCTGCAAATATTAAACTATCTCAGCACATGTAATATTTGAAGCATCAGTACTTTTCTTAACTGGCATGGCTGATCATGCAACTACATTGTTAGCCAAAATAGTGTCTGCCTGACATATGCAGTGTGCAGTTTGTTGGGTTGACAGCTGGGTAGTGCTGTTTTTCACATTGGCAGCCTGTGTTCCAGTCTCTGTTCATCCTTATGAGACGTTGGTGGCCTTTGCCATATCACTGGCTCCAGCCACATACAGCAAGTATACTCATTCGCATTGACAGCTACATCCAGACAATTCAATGGGACGTGAATGAACACTGTCTATCTGTGTCCATAGAAAATCTCTGTATGCAACTGCATACAGCCAGTGTGGTGTAGTGGTTAAGAGCGGTAGTCACGTAATCTGGGTAACCGGGTTCGTGTCTCCGCTCCTCCACATGCAGCTGCTGGGTGACCTTGGGCCAGTCACACTTCTTTGAAGTCTCTCAGCCCCACTCACCTCACAGAGTGTTTGTTGTGGGGGAGGAAGGGAAAGGAGAATGTTAGCCGCTTTGAGACTCCTTAAAAGGGAGTGAAAGGGGGGTTATCAAATCCAAACTCCTCCTCCTCTTCTTCTGCATGTTTCCTTGAGCCAACCTCCCTTGCTGCATCCAACTCCTGGATTTGCTTATCTGTAAAATGGAAGCAATGGCGACCTAACTCATGGGCTACATGCAGTGCTTTTTTAAAATAAAAAAATGTTTAGGGGTACAGTGGTACCTCGGGTTACAGACGCTTCAGGTTACAGACTGCTAACCCAGAAATAGTACCTCAGGTTAAGAACTTTGCTTCAGGATAAGAACAGAAATCGCGCGATGGCGGCAGCAGGAGGCCCCATTAGCTAAAGTGGTACCTCAGGTTAAGGACAGTTTCAGGTTAAGAACAGACCTCCAGAAAGAATTAAGTTCTTAACCCGAGGTACCACTGTACTCTCATTTTGACTCAAGAAAATCACCATTTTATAGTTCAAATTGAGAAAAATAAATACAGTAAATGGACAAAAGTACTAAGAACATGCATTACCTCATATTACACAGCTGACGGCTCACAGTAACTTCCACAATGAGGCCAAACTTTCATCAGTAAAACACCACACATCCACATTCCACACTACTTCACACACTAAAAGCTCGCTTCCATCTGAGACTCAGGAAACACCAGGAAAGGAAATTAAGCCACCATCAGAGGTGGTAACAACAAAACTGACCAATCACCGTGCTAGATTCCAACTCCTGGCTTCACGCATTAAATGCTCGCTTTCATCTGAGACTCAGGAAACACTGTGACAGGAAATGAGGCCACCATTGGGGGTAGCAATGGAACTGACGATTCACCGTGCTAGAGAAGAAACTATTTTTTTTAAGTTTCTTCTCCCGTTAGATTCACAAAATGTTTAGGGGTACACATACCCCTGCATCCCCCCAGAAAAAAAAGCACTGGCTACATGTAAGGATTAATAAAAGACAAGGAAATGGTTTCCACCACTTGTGACCTGGATACAGGAAGGACCACCTTCTCCCACATAACCCTGCTTGTATGCTGAGATTATATTTGGACGGTAGCAGATGGTGTGGTGGCCTTACAGTAAGGTACAGGATGACCAAGGCAGCATGGAAGATGCCCACACAATTGTATGTATTTTTGTGGAAGTAACACCTGGGAGCTGACAACTTTACATAACCAAATTAGCAAGGTGAGGATAATTTATATTGAGTAAAAGCATCAGTGCAGAGTGTGGTTTGCATTGAAGTCACCCCCGCCACCTCTTTTTAGTTTAGTTTGAGTCCATGGATAAGTGTCTGTCTGGCTCACTACCCATTTACTGTGCTCGCAGTAAATGGGTTTTGGGTCTGAGTTTTGGGCTGGACACGCAGTTTTAGTTATCATGACACGACCACTTCAGTTACAGGTAGGTACAGCCGTGTTTGTCTGCCATAGTCTAAACAAAATTTTAAAATGCACACGAAAGCTCATACCAATAACAAACTTAGTTGGTCTCTAAGGTGCTACTGGAAGGGATTTTTTTATTTTGTTATGACCATTTCAGGACATGCTGAACTCTCCTTGAGTCTACTCAGTCGACCTTGCCTTGACAGTTTTGCTCACATGAACAGAAGGCACTCTAGGTCTTTGTGAAGAAAAAATTTAAAGTTTTGTGGCACTTTTAAAGACTAACAATTACCGTATTTTTCGCTCTATAAGACGCACCAGACCATAAGACGTACCTAGTCTTTGGAGGAGGAAAACAAGAAAAAAATATTCTGAATCCCAGAAGCCAGAACAGCAAGAGGGATCGCTGCGCAGCGAAAGCAGCGATCCCTCTTGCTGTTCTGGCTCCTGGGATAGTTGCGAAGCCTGCATTCGCTCCATAAGACGCACACACATTTCCCCTTACTTTTTAGGAGGGAAAAAGTGAGTCTTATAGAGCAAAAAATACGGTATATTGGAGTTTTTCCCCTCCCAGAAGCTAAGAAGGCTACCTTACTGGAATATGTTCTAGGAAACAGTGGGTCTTACATGCAAAATCCACTAGATGGCACAGCTTTGTCATAGATTTGATGCAAAGTGGAATGGATTTCAGATGTGAACTGAAAGCAAACTCTCCTTATGGCTGCAGAGGTGGCTTTCGGAAACCAGACATGTGAGCATATTTTAAAAGGCATAGGAGAAATGCTTTCCCATATTAGCTATGACTAATTCACAAAGGTTCCATAAAACAACGTGGAAGTGGAGGAATTGCCAGCGTTCCCTCGCGCAAAGGACAATCACTTCCCATTTGTGGCTTCTCATATGCCATATTACAGAATGGGGATGCATATGAAACAATACAGGGATAAACTAGTGACGAGGAAACAGTGGTCCTCTCAAACATCACTAGGCCACAACTTCCATCATCCATAACTGCTAGCCATGCTCAATGGGGCTGATAGGAGTTGAAGTCCAGCCACATATGGCCAAGGGCTCCCTCTACCTGCTCTAAGAATTTTAAAGGGGGGAGGGTGAAAGGGTGCTAAGAAAAGCGGAATCCCTATGAGGAGGATGAGTTGATGACGTTGATGCATTACTAGGGTGAGGTTAGAAGCAGGACCAGCCCTACCATTAGACAGACTGAGCTGGCTTCCACAGACGCTTTGGGGCAGAAAAAATTGTCAAGGTGTTGCAGGACAGGGCCGTGTGTGCTTCATCACCTGCCCCCTTTCTAAAACAGTCTGCTGCCTCCAAGTGTGATAGAGGATGATTCCCCATTGTTAGTGCTGAAGAAAGTTTTAACATAACATGGCAGGGCATGGGGATATCTTGCTTTTTGCCTTAGGACCAGCCCTGGTTCACTAGGAAAGTAAAAGAGAGCCCCTTAGCACAAAGATGGAAGATGTTGTTAAGTCTAAGGGAAACTTTCAAGGGCCGCCTGCTGGTGGGGGGCAGAGGCAGAAGCAGAAGTGGGTGGCACAATGACCACACATTTTAGCTTTTCATGGTAAGCTAGCTTGTGTTACACCCACGCCTCTGTCAGAATTCAAGAACATATTCTGGCTGGGCAAAAATGCCCAGGGTGTGATACAGAGCCAGTGAGGGGGGTGGCCTGGGGAGGGGTGAGGTTCCCTGCCTCTGCCTTAGTGCTTCATGTAATTTGATCAGCAGGGCATTATAATTAACCTGAAAAATCCATTTTGCAGTACAGCAGCATTCCTGACCCACCCCATTTTACCTCAAGCTGCCATATAGGGGGAAAGGACTTAATACAAATCTTACTATGCAGACTTCAAATAGTTTATCCAGGTCTTTGAGCTCTATTAGCTGGGTGTCCTCTTTTTAGGGATGTTTGAATTATTTGGAACAAGTCACTGAGGTAAAAATTCTCCTGAATTTACACAAAGACATGCATGTGCTTGCCACAATATGGCCTAGCTGCAGTGGTGGCATCACTATACCCTGCTTACTACACACACACACACACAGAGAGAGAGAGAGAGAGAGAGAGAGAGAGAGAGAGAGAGAGAGAGATTCATGGTCTCATATAGGGCTACTACCATGGCTTGGCTCCTTATTCATTAGTTTCATGATTTGTATTACATCGTCACAGATAAAATGGATGGTGGAAACTGTAGCCCGACATATACTGCAGGGCACTATTTTTAGGAAGGCTGCTCCAACCACTACGTAACACTACTGAGATGTCATTGCCAACACCCGGGAGGATTCTACTGAGGGAATGTTAAATGTACTAGGTTGTCTATTCTGTTCTCTAACATGCCATTTACAAATTTTGAGTACATGCTTTCCCCCTCACACACCTCTTTGATATTTTTCAAGTATCCAGGGAAAGGTTCTTCTGACATCTGAAACAAAGCTATTGATTCTCACAAGCTAAGGAAAATCAGACTGTTTGAACCGAGATGCCTCATTTCATTATTTGCAAAATTGGTGGTGCATGTATAGTGACATTTGGTAACAAAGGATGCAGAGACCCTCCCAAAATAAGTGACAGTTTTGCTGTGACTTCCTACTGGACTAGGGGTTTGGCATTGATTCCATACTTCACATACTAATTCTAATTCTAATTACACACACACACACACACACACACACACACACACACACACAGAAAGAGAGAGAGAGAGAGAGACTAATCAGTGTTCAATTTTAAATACAAAATCTAACACTAAATTGTTAAAGACTAAATGTCCATCACAGACAATGCCAGAGGGGTGAGGTAAGCACCCTCTGAAAAGGAGCTTGCCCCCCATTCCTGAACTCCTGTCATTAACATATGATGTCAATTTTCTTTCTAACCCACCTAGAAATATACTTTGCTCCTTCTGTGTTTCCGCTGCCCTAAATCCCCCCCATGTCATCACTTATGTCCAGTCTTAAGATTCACCTTTGTGAAGTGTGGGGCTGCTTTGGATCATTGCTCAGTCCTGGCTTTAGTGTCTGACCCACAGATTGCGCGTTTTGTTTCCTCATAAAGTTATTAATGACTCGTGGTTTTCTTTTCCCCCCACGATAAATTAATTGGTATCTCTACCCTGGTAGCAAAGATTTCCATCTTGAGTTTATAATTGCAGTCCTTCCCTCTGTGGGTTTTTAATGTCGCCTGTTAATTACTTCCCTGTACACGGGACAGCAGAATCCATACTGGGGGTCCCCCAGTCAAGTCTCCCTCCACCAGTCATTCCTCTCCAGCCGTGCATTTGGAGATAACTAGGGTTGGCATTTTGCATGCTTTTGTGGGCTGCTCACCCAGCTAAATTCAGCCTATTCAGACTAACACAAAGCTCTCTGATCAAAAGTATTGCTCTTCAGCCATTGTGAGATATTTTTAGCATCTACAAAGGCAGAGAAGATGGAAAGCAGGCAAAGTGCAATATCTGTAATCGAATTGCTGCACTTAAAAAGGAACCGTCGAGTACTTTGTCTCAGGTTTGACCTACCATGATGATTCTCATTAATCTGGTCTGATGGAGAAGAGGGGGAGAGAAGGAGAGGGTTAGCTAGGCCGTATAAACAAGGAAGAAACACCTCCTTTTCTTGTTTTTTTTTTAAGATGCATCACACACACCAGCGCAGTCGCTGGCAATGAGAGGGAAACCTCCCCAAGTCAAACAAGATCTGAAGGGACCTGAGCTAAACGACTACATTGGTCGGGGCTTGAGCCTGCCCATACAGACAAGAAGCTATCATTCCCTCCTGCTAAATTGTTGGTTTTTTTCAAACCTTGGTGTAATGGAGGTTTATTTAAATTCTTCCCTGCGGTAGGCTCCGTATGGCATACTGATGTGAATGCAAACAATGGGCTCAAGTCATTACCAAGGCCTAAGTCCTACTCAGTGTAGACCCATTTAAAATTAATGGACATGGCATAAAGTCAGGTCTATTTTCTGACCCTGTTTACAAATGAGTTTTTGCCCGAAAAAAAATCTCATTCATGACCTTGTTGATTTATATAATCACAGTATCCTCAGAGTTACTGTTTGTTTATCTTAATTACTGGGTCAGTTTTGGATCTCTGCTCTTCCCCCCCCCCCCCTGCAAAGATTGACTTTGGTTATTAACTTTCCATTGTGATTATGCTAAAGGAGTCACAATCTCTGTCAGCCCCTGCATTTCTCCTAGGATGACCCTGGATTACTATCGGGTTAACCAGGACTAGTGCTCATTTGAAATGCACTAGTTGAAGGGCAAATCAATTAGTTCATTAAAAAAACTCGTAGAGTTCTATTGCTGATCAGGGACTTGGGTGGTTGCAATCATCTCAGGCAGTGATGTACTGCTAGACAAATAGATCAGTGCCTTTCAATTTCCCATACCCTGGGGTGAAATCCACTGACAATGTCAGGGAACCAGCATTGCATAAATTAGTCTGCCAAACATCCATCTTCTAATTCAGTATCAAAGTATGCTTCTCACCAACTGGTCAAATGATGTTAAGTACCCCCTGCCCCTTTCAAACATCACAGTTGCCCCTGAAGCTAGTCCAAGCCTGGAGACAGACATATAATCATTTAACTTTCTTGTCTCAGAATTGGTTAAAATTTGAGTTCAAAGCCCTTCAGATGACACAGCTCTGAGCAAGGCTTCAAAAGGGGGATTGCAAACAACCAGGAGCCACATGGCAGTGGTAAACAGCACAAGCCTTCTCAGGAGTAAGGGGTCTGCCTCCCTAGTTCGTAGCTTCAGGTTACAACTTTAAAAGCAGGGATGGGGAAACCAGATATTGCTGTACTACAACTTCCAGCATGCCTTGGGGGGGGGGGGGGGACAGGGTTCCCCATTCATGCCTAAAAGCTTAGTGAGCAGTTAGCTTATTGTCTGAAGTCTCTGGACTTGCAGTTAAACCCAGCATTGCTGCTCCTTAATGCAGGATAACCCTAAACATGAAACAAAGTTCTGGCACTGTGCTTTGGAAAGTTGTCTGTAGTGTAACAAAAAGAGCATGGGGCATTCAACTGGAAAAAGCAAAACCAAACGCTCCTCCTTGACCCTTAATGCACTCCCTTCTTAAACAGTCCAGCTGCAGCATTTCTGGACCTACTGCGGCTTCTGAATGCTCCTCAATAGCAGCTGGCTGTAGAGCACATTGCAGTAATCCAGACATGGTGCCAGTCAAGTACTTGCCATCTCTCCCCTTCACTTGCCACTCCAGTCCTTTTGCCTGCTTTCTCCCTTCACTGCCTGCTGTTGGAAACTCCTTTTTCATTGGTCTTCAACAGTAGCCTGACACCCAGAAGTTAAGCAGGTGATGCTTTACCTGACATGGAAAAAAGCGCCGATGCAGATAACTTGAAACACTCAAGGAACAGGGCAGTGGCAGCTTATTTTTTTACATCTGGCTTAGTATGCACAGGAGAGAGAGGCTGACTAAAAAGTGAAGTAAGAAAATCTCACCGCCATGGCCACCACCACCACTGGGGATAAGGAAAAGCAAAGCTTTTGGCAAAATGCCCACTCCCTGTGAAGCTCAAAGGTAGCCCTGGAGTGCCTGTAAACACATTTCTTTCGCTTGGCTTCACACCTCCCTGCAGGAGTTCATGCATTTTTTATCCCTACCTTTAAAAATATGGTTAGCATGTTCATTAAATGAATAAGATTATTATTAATTTTAATTTATCTTGTTTATTGAGACCAGCTGTTCATTAACATTTATTTATCTGCTTATTTTGCAGCTAAACCAATTATGTAAAATGCGCCGTGTTTCATGCCTAGGGAGGCATTGCCATTTTGAACTGCAGAGCCCATTAAAATAAAATAAAATGGTGAGGGGTTTTCATGGTATCCTGCCGCCTGCTGTCCATCTGTGACCATAGGGCAGTCACTTACACATAACCAAAACAAAACAAAAAAGGAAGCCCCTCACCAAAAAAGAGGATAAAAGAGGGCATAGGTTTACATGGTATTGAAATACGTTAATTTATATGTACAGGTGCACATTTTAGAAACGATTGCTATTATTTACATGGAAAAAAGCAATGCATCTCGCTATAGTGGGGAAGGCCACTTGGTCTGCTGTCCTGATCTTGAAACTAGACTCTGAGACAGTCTTTCCAACAGAGGGCTGGTTTCCCCCCCAATACTGTCCTCAGAGAGCCCTTCAAACAGAGGACTGTCCTCTGCAGAGTAGGATCAGTGGTGAAGCTGCATGCTCTGGCACTGGGGGTGGAGAGCAGGTGGGGGCGTGGCTGGTGAGCATCCTGCGGGGCATGGCATGCATCCCATGAGCGCGGGGCACTGCCCTCAGGGGCATGGCGCACTGCTGCGGTGGTGTGGAGCCCCAGCACAGTAGGGGCGCGCGTGGCGCGTGTCTGGGGGCGGCCGCGATGGTACCCCCCTCCCCGATGGTGCCAGGGGCGGTGCACTCCCCCCCCGTTCCTCCGCCAGTGAGTAGGATGCATGGCTATTCCACTTGGGAGTCTCCATGTGCAGAAGCTAAATGCATGCGGAGAAGGGAATAAGATCAAGGGTTCAAGCATATCAAGGGTTCAAGTGTTCCGGTTTTCGAACGTTTTTCGGAAGCCAAATGTCTGAGGCTTCTGCAGCCAATTGGAAGCCATGCCTTGGTTTTTGAACATTTTGGAAGTCGAATGGACTTCCGGAACGGATTACTTTCAAGAACCAAGGTACCACTGTACTACACAATGAATTCATTTACCCATGCCCATTTAATAAAGACAATAAAATTGCAACACACCAGTTTTCATGTACTATCATATGAAAAACTCCACTGGTGATTCCCAGGAATGCTCTACGATGTTGTGAGGAGCCAGGGGGCTGAGCTGAACACCCTCTGAAAGTTAAGGGGGCCAGGCCCCCTCAACCCCCAAGAGGTGGTGCCTATGCTAGGGATAGTTGGGAAGGGCATGGAAGGAATGAGGATGAAGACAAGGCAGTCCAGTATCCCTCGCATAGCATCCACTGGGCAACCAGTGTGGCCTCGTCCCCTTAGTGCCAGCAAGAGATTCTTTCAGCAAGTCTTTATAGCTAAAGACTTTCAAAAGTAAAGAGACCCAGAGCCAGAATGGGCTGCTTTGTGGAGTCCTCTGCACATCCAACAGCAGCTTAGAACAGAGAAGAGGATGGGTCATTGCCATAACACCACTGTCACCCTAATCTTCATAACCTTTTGCAAAATTGCTAACATTTCAGTGCTGTTTATTATTTCTATAGCAATGTCACTGCACATGGCTCTTTACAGAATATGGGGCATTGACGGGTGGGGAGAAGAGAACAAGTCCTTGACCCAATGAGCCAAGAATCTAATAAACTACTAAGTACTGCACTATGTGTTTGAAAAGAGCCACTAGCCTCTGCCTGCAGCAAACATGATCAATACATGCTTCCTATCCAAAGCTCTCTGGGAACCATGTGCAAAGCCTCCTTTTTCTCCATCAAGGCCTTTGCATGTGCAGACTCCATGTGTATGTTGGATCACTTGAGAGATGGGGTTGTTTTTATTAATTTCCCAAAAAAAATATGGAATCAAATTAAGACACGATTAGGCAGACTTCTGTGCATCGATCACACATCCTTGCCTGGTTGCTGGTACATAACGGAATGCAGTCAACCTAATGAGCTCCCATCTGCACAATGGCGATGCTGGGAGCACACGTAGGATTTTAATCCTCGCCACTTTCTCACTCAAACTGGGAAATATCGCCCTGCATGTGGGAGGATCTTTGCCATATCTTTTCATGCAGCATTTCTCTGGAACAGCCATCCATTATTCAAAACGAGTGTGGCATTATCTAAACTCCCCCTAAAGGGAAATAACCTTGCCAGCTCATTCCTTGAAAACCATGGATATTATTTACTATTTCAGTTGTCAGAAATGGTCTAATAGACTGGAATTTAAATGAAACTCACTTTAGGGGAGGAAAAGTCCATTTTGAAAGCAAAATGCCTTTCAAGAGGATCAAGTAGTCGGATTTGCCAGGGGTCATAAATTCAGAGCTTCATCCCCTCACTTAGGCTGGCAGGTCCCTTCTCAGCAATTTACATACTACAGCTTAACAAATCAGTTCCAAACTTCTTCAGACGAGACACTCCAATGTGAACTTGCTAGGATCCAAAAGAGCATAAACCAGCCCAGTTACATCCATTAAAGTTTCGTCCATTAGGTGTCAATGGGAGCTCCAATGAGCACATTGGCCATGATCTAACAGACTGCTGCTGTCAGAACTGTATCGGCCGTTCCATGTTAGGGAGGGGAATGCAAATGTAATAACTAGGAGGCAATCTGTTGGGTTTTATCCAACAAAATCATTGTGGGAAAAGTGGAACAACATCTGTGAACACAATGGAACTCCCCCTCCCAATGCCTCTCAAATCTGTTATGGGGTACAGAGCAGATTTGGGAGTGGGGGAAGGTGCCATTGCTCTCATATTTTGCAGATGTCTTTCTTTGTGTGGAGGGATTTAGCTGGATACCCACAATCTGCGATGAGTGATGTAATGTAGTAGGTAACTACTAGTGCCTTATTTTGCCCCACCCCCACATGCCCAAGGACACTGTCCTGCCACCATCCTTCAACTCAAATTGCACGTTGTGACATTATCATCTTAAGAAGGGGCACATTTCAAGCCATTCAAAGCAACTCCACCTCTCTCTTCCCCTGTTTGTTTATTCAGAAAGGCAAATAAACACAAATGAGCTCTGACCATCTGAGAGAACACAGCCTCACCAAGATAATTTTCTCCCTGTCTCACTGCCACACTCACCAACAAAATTCAAGCAAGCCAAGTCATTCAAGCAGCCCTTACAACTGAACATCTGGAAACATAGGTAGGCTGTGCCTGCAAGCACCTTTGGCTCTGGAATTTGCTCTCTGTCCTCCTTGATTTGTTGCCACACGAAGAGAATGAGAGATCTATCTGCCCATGCAAGCTTTTACCCCAGGGAGGAGGTTATAGGCTAGGCACATAATTTACTCTGAGAGATGCGAGTCTCTAACCGTTAACGTTGGCCAGTGAGTTATGTGCATTAGCCTTCAAATGCCCCTAGGGAGTGACGTGACAGGTGCATATTTCACTTGCAAAATAAATATATCATATTATTTCAAATTAAAATACTCTCTGCCTTTCAGCAATTATAGCATCTGGCCTGTCATGCCCATTTCTCTCCCCCCCTCCCTCCACGTTAGTTGCCGACTAGTCTTCTTAGAGCACGGCATGCACATCCTCTATTAACTGTTTGCATGCACCACACTGCTCAGTGCATCCCAAGTTCTTGACAGTTGCAAAGCATTTGCGATAGAATGAAAATTCTGGTCAATCTGGAAATTCTATAAAGACTGGGAAAGTTTTGGGTGGGGGACTGAATCACTGGGCAGCAGCGCCAATACTGGTAGCCTTAGAACAGACCTGAAAATAGAACATTCAGTGGGCCCTTGTCATGTATTTGAACTTCAAGAAGTAGCCACAGCGGGGCTAACACCTCAGTTATGATAGATTATGGGTACTGAAAACAAGTGGTAAAGGTCTATTTAAGGCAACCATCATATACAGACATTAAAAAGGTAAAAGGTAAAGGGCCCCTGACAGTTAAGTCCAGTCACGAACGACTCTGGGGTTGCGGCGCTTATCTCGCTTTACTGGCCGAGGGAGCCGGAGTTTGTCCGCAGACAGTTTTTCCGGGTCATATGGCCAGCATGACTAAGCTGCTTCTGGAGAAACCAGAGCATTGTTTACCTTCCTGCTGGAGCGGTACCTATTTATCTACTTGCACTTTGATGTGCTTTCTAACTGCTAGGTTGGCAGGAGCTGGGACCGAGCAACGGGAGCTCACCCCGTCCAGGGATTCGAACCTTCCGATTGGCAAGCCCTAGGCTCAGTGGTTTAGACCACAGCGCCACCTGCGTCCCACGTGGCTAAATTAGGTCCCTTAAATTCAACAGGTCTTCTCTGAGTAAAGCTTAATTTAATACCACCAAAATTCTTTGGGGAGGGAGAGGGAGAAGAATTCCCACTTTCAGGATGGAAATAGAAATGGGCAAACCTACGGCAGCGATTCCTATTTTGGAGGGAAATATTATACTTTTTTCTTTTTAACTTCTGTCTTTGACACTATGCTACGTTTTCCACTTCTGTAATAAACAACCCCCTTTCCAAACTACACCACATGCTTCATAATTTTTTGGAGTCAAAGAGGAATTTGCTTCACAACATGAAGGGAAAAGGGTACAGACAACCATAGTTTGCGTCCCCCTATACAGACATACTTGAGAGTAAATCATATTGAACTCAATGTACCTTCCTTCTGAGTATAGGAAATCCAATCCTGGAACCCACCAATGTAGCTTTATAAACAGTCTTTAATATTTCTACAACATGGTCCTCAAATGTACGCTGGCTTTTAGTGTAATACAAATCAATTGCAAATGGTGTGACTGAAGAATAAATGAAGGAGGAATGAATGGCTAGCTTTAAAAGAACACTGTTACCAAGGGAGAAGTAACAAACAAAGTTTGCTTCATCACAAAGTTTGTGAGCTGAATTCAATAATCATGCTTTCTTACCTCCCCCCTGCCTCCCATAGAATAGTCCCACTGGTTCTTGGACTTAATGAGCAACACATGATTACTTACCCCTACTCTTGAAGAAGAGGAGCAAAAGGTTGTTGATCACCCGAGGATATCAAAGAGCTCCAGTTGATTCAGAAGATGGCAAGTGAATGAACAAGGCGCCCCCAGCAGCATCTTTAGGCCATGATACAGAAATAAACAGCACCAACGACAAGGGTCAGTGAACACTCAGCTGATTTTTAGTTCATCAGCTGCCCTGATATGTTGAGCAATTAATGCTCATTAAGGTTCCCATTATTTCCTGATGAGTAACACACAGTGGAAAGAAATTGCATCAACAGCATTTTATGCTCAGATACATTTGGCTAATATTTAGTTTCGGCACTACTTTAGATGCCCAGCAAATGTATAAATGTATTAGTTTTAATTAAAGAGTTCCAAATAGTGCATTAACCTCTGGTTGACCTTGGATACAGATTTTGCATCAGTGGCTAGAGCCAGTCAGTTTAAACTCTCTGGCTATGCCAAACTCACTGAGGAATTCCTAACTACAAATTACAGGCCTAAATGTTTAACTAAAGCCTGATACCCCACTTTTACCTCAGGAAAGGATGCAAGGGGGTGGCTTTGAATGGGAGAGTGGTGGCAGGTGTGGGGATTTAACCCTTCCCCTACCTGTCTTTATTTGCTTCAGATTGTCCCTCCCCAATCTTGGCTACCAATTTTCAAATGCACAGCTGCCAGTAAGTGGGTCTGCTCTGCAAGTGCTTGCTGGAGTCATTCCTCCAGCAGCTATGCATAAGCCAGGTGCACAATGGAGCTAATTATCCACAGGTTGTGACAATCAGAACTATAAGTTAGCTGAGGAAAGCCTTACAAGCCAGTACTGAAACAGAACACAGAGTAGTTAGCTGAGAGTTAGTGGAAGGACACCTCTGTCTGAAGGTAAGTAGCTCATTCTGAAATACCTTGTGCAATGAAAAGCGGGTGAGATATGTTTAAAATAAATAAATTTGCCAAATGCAGGTTATGTACAAAGGAACTCAGGGTAGTACAGGGTTGCCTTACAAAAGAGGACTGGGTGCATGGCTAAGTACTAGGTTGGGGTTACCAGAAATGTAGGGCTGGGCTTGTACAGACAGGATTTTACCATTATTTAGTGTTAGAGCAATTGTATAATTGACTTTAAAACCTATGACCAACCAGAGTTTAAATTAGCATGGTACCCCTCCTACATTTGAATGCCATTTCTATGAATGCCAACTTTTGTTTGGATACCTGTCTGGACATTTGGATGGTATGAATTAAACTGTATGTGTAAATCAAGATGGATGTATGGATGTTTATTCTATTGGGAATGTGAGCGAGTGATTTTGTTTTTGTTCTGTTTTTCCTGCCCCCCCTTGTTTTATGTTTAATACATTTATAATAAATATGTAGGAATATCATGTTTTGAGTTTTACAGATTGCCAGTCATGGTTTATTTTTACCTGCTTTTATCTTTTGGTAGATGAAAACAAGTGCTTTTTCCCACCTGCTTTCAGGTTTTTGTTGAGTTTAGCCATTTTAGGTGGTCTTGGTAAATGCAGAGCATAGCTATATTTAAGGGTGGCTGGATTAGACAAATTCCCATCTGCGTTTGTTTCATTAAGACATTCTTTCTGCCCCATTTTTTCCTCACATATACCTGGGGAAGGGGATCAGTTTGAAAGACATGTAGATTTCACTCCCCACCATGTGTGCACAACCGACTTCACAAATCTTCTTGGGAGGGTGGGAGGAATGCCCAGAACAGATTTAGGGGATGAGGGAGAAGCAAAGGGGGGCATTCCTGTTGTCTATGCAGAAACCTTTGTGCTGACAGGAAGGTTGCTTAGAACTGTGTAAGACACAAACCTGGCTCTCCCCTTTCCATGGTACACCTGGTCAGGGTGGGCCACTGACTTTTAGTTTCCCTAATAAAGGAGGCACTTGCCAACTTTGCCAGAGCTTCTAGCCCCATGACCTCATTCCCGTCCAAAACCCCAATCCTACAACAGTGCAGATGACTAGAACATTTCCATGCAATGCAAGATTGAATAGTAAAAGCCCAACAAAGAGAACGAACAGATATCAGAGAGTGCTTGCCATGTTGAATAGCTGAAGAATAGCTGAAGAGCAAGCTGCCCTTTTTCATGCATTGGTACTCTACTGCTACTCTGTTGTTTATTGCCCTTCTCAGGAAAGCTAACTTGGCGCCAATGTTACTATTGTTTTGGCACCAGGCAAAAACCTTTTTTATTCACCCAGGCTTTTTAAGTATGACATATCTGTTTTATTGGCTGTTTTTATCTCTGTGTTTTATGGTGTCATTTGAGTTGTATTTTTCACTTGTTATATTATTGCGAGCTGCCCTAGAATCAATTTTTGATGAAGGGCAGCATATAAATAATATTTTAAATAAATTTTTAAATAGAGGAGGGAGAAAATAACACATCTAGAACAAAACTCCAACCCATCCATCACCACAGCGAATAGGTTCAGAAAGCACCAGCTTGAACCACCGTGGCCCCTGCTGTACATAATAGCTCATGTATCTTTTAATGATTGCGTAGAAGAGGGAATTGCCGAAAGCGCAGGGGTGCTTGTCGTGCAGGGGTGAGAACCTGGGACAATATCATTTATCAAAGGCACGGTGTTGCTGATCTCATTACTGTATTTGTATCCCTGAACTGCCTTAGGCCAGAATGCATGGAGTCACCCAGTTTTATCCTGTGAGCAGGTCTGGCCCAGCACAGAGGATTTCTGGGCATCCGCCTTGGTTGCTGACATTCCAATGTTTCCTTCCTCAGCTAATAATTGTGTTAGAGTCCCTGTCTGCACTTCTGGTAGAGATCCACACAGGCAGGTTGTGTCCCTTGCCTTCAGGGAGGCCAAAAGCAGATTAAAAAGCCTGAGGGGAGGAGCAGGTCTTTCAGGCTTCAACTGGCACTGAAACATTAAGAATCATAAAATGGTCGACTCCTGATCGCTTAATGTCCTATTGTCAGCCTGCTTAGCCTACAGTGAGACACAAGGGCCTGAGCCTCCCTCACAATTTAACATCCCTAAGGCAGTAATATTCAGTTACAGGTAGGTAGCCGTGTTGGTCTGCCATAGTCAAAATAAAAAAAATCCTTCCAGTAGCACCTTTAAGACCAACTAAGTTAGTTCTTGGTATGAGCTTTCGTGTGCAAGCACACTTCTTCAGATACACTGAAACAGAAGTTGCCAGATCCTTCTATATAGTGAGAAGGTGGGGAGGGGTATTACTCAGAAGGGTGGTGGGAATTGGAGATTAGCAGATAGCTGAGATGAGCCTGCTGACGACTCTTAACGACTGTAATAGGTCTTACAGGAAAAGGCAAGGGGTGAGAAATGGCTTAGTCATGTATAATGGGATAAGAATCCAATGTCTTTGTTCAAACCAGGTCTCTCTATGGTTTTAAGTTTGGTAATGAGTTGCAATTCAGCAGCTTCTCTTTCCAGTCTATTTCTGAAATTCCTTTGTAGTAAAACAGTTACTTTGAGATCTTGTATAGAATGTCCTGGGAGATTGAAGTGTTCTCCTACTGGTTTCTCTGTTTTGTGATTCTTGATGTCAGATTGGACATAAATCTGACATCAAGAATCACAAAACAGAGAAACCAGTAGGAGAACACTTCAATCTCCCAGGACATTCTATACAAGATCTCAAAGTAACTGTTTTACTACAAAGGAATTTCAGAAATAGACTGGAAAGAGAAGCTGCTGAATTGCAACTCATTACCAAACTTAAAACCATAGAGAGACCTGGTTTGAACAAAGACATTGGATTCTTATCCCATTATACATGACTAAGCCATTTCTCACCTTCTCACCCCTTGCCTTTTCCTGTAAGACCTATTACAGTCGTTAAGAGTCGTCAGCAGGCTCATCTCAGCTATCTGCTAATCTCCAATTCCCACCACCCTTCTGAGTAATACCCCTCCCCACCTTCTCACTATATAGAAGGATCTGGCAACTTCTGTTTCAGTGTATCTGAAGAAGTGTGCTTGCACACGAAAGCTCATACCAAGAACTAACTTAGTTGGTCTTAAAGGTGCTACTGGAAGCAGTAATATTCAGTTGAACAGGCTGGGCCTGCCAAGAAAGGTGAGATAGGCTGAGTCTGAGGTGGGTCCAGGGCAGTGGAGGCTGCTCTGTTAGAGTGCATGGGGCCCTGCCCCTGCCCCACCAACCTCAGACAGCCCACAGCAAGCTCCCAGCTGCCTGCCTTTTTTATCTGCAACCACCAGCCAGGGGGTGGCTCAGCCTGTCAGTAGCCTCCACCTACTGTTGATCTCTCTGACTTCAGTCTTACCAACTCCCAATGGACACCAATCACTGCTTGCCATGCAATGTTTTAGGGTCCATAAATGTAGACAAGAGGAATAAGGACTTGTGCAGAAGAATGTCAACCTGCAGAGTCACTCAGCAATTTACGCTATATTCTTTGGCCTACTTTTGCCCCACAGGCTCTTAGGGTATGCCCAAAAATTGTCATTTCCTTTCAGTTGTTGCTAATGTCGGGTCCTCAGGTACACATGCACTCAAGAGATCTTTCTCGGTGCGCCCACAGGGTCCCCTCCCCACGCCGAAATAAAGACTTGAAAGAAGGATTATGTGGAAGCCATTAGAAGAGGTTGCAGTGTGTGCTTAATTGTGGGGTGGGGTATATATGCCCATGACAGTTTATCTTGTTTGCATGTGCCCACAGGCTGAAAAAGGCTTGTGACCCCTGCTATGTTGTTGCTGACTAGTGAATGGAATGCTTTGAAATTATAAATCTAGCCACAACCTGCCTCAAGTATGCTTCATAGCTGAGACATGACAATGATTCCTAGATGTTTTGAGGCACCATGCAAAAATAAAAAATGGAAAAAGCAGCACAGCCACCACCCACTTACAAATCTAGTAGACAAAACTAGTACAGTAGTTCAGAACTCAGTGCAACACCCTGCTTATGGATTATGGAGAAGAGGCTTATGGATTATGAATTTTTTAACTTAGAAAAGAAAAACTACTAATGGTTAAGAGTGAGGATAATGTGGTTATGAATAGTTCATACGTCAAATGTTAAGGATACGTTTCTGCTTCTGCCAAAATAATAGAATGTAGGAAAATCTCTTGTTTTTTGTAATAGCAAACCATAGTTCATATATATATACCTGTGTGTGTGTGTGTGTGTGTGTGTGTATACATATATATATATCCATCCCTAGATAAATTCATGTACCATAGCAATATTGGTGGCTTTTGTCCAAATGCACTGTTTAGTGATTTGATCAGATGTCACAGTCCTATTGGCTTAGATGCTCTTGATGTCACTGAGGGGCAGGTAGAACAGAAACAAGCAACTGAATGCTAAAGGAAAACCAGGAACTGGAAATCCTGAGGATGATTGTTCTTCAACTCGATTCCCTTTTATGCCATAAACATATGTATTTGAACAATATATTTTAGGTGCAAAACATTTAGTGGCAAGTAGGTGGCTAGATGGATACCACTGGGATACTGCTAGCATGGATGAAATGCTGTCATGAATGTAGCCCTAGATCAGAGGTGCAAAGCACAGAAACCAGCAGCAATAGTACCCATTTGTCAGAACACCTGTATTGATTTCAATATTCAAGCACTCCTAATCGAATTGCATACACAATTACCACAGATTGTTGTGCTATCCAATTCACTGGCCAGTCTAGAACCACAGAAGCATGGATGAGGCTGAGCATTGATGGAAGCTTCACACTGCCCTATCCCCAGGGTTCTAATATTTTTCCTTCCTCTTGTTGTTCAGTCCTCCAAGTCTCCCTTCCTTTGTTTGCTCTGTCCAAAGCTACGTGACAGGCAGATTGACATCATGATTACAGGGCTTCCTGACCTTATCAGGATTCTCTTTTCTAAAAAAAAAAAAAAAAGGCTGCCCTGATGGTGCAATTTCAGCCAATCATACCTTATTAATCCATGTCCTCCAAGGGGAATTGCTCACCTATAAGCCAGCCCTAAAAACTGTTAACACTGTTGTTTTATCAAAGGTAAAGTCCTGTTTATTTGCAAGCAGCATCTACAGCTCTCATTCCATTGTCTTCTCTCAGTTTTAGCAGAGCTTTCATTCATTCATGCATGCATCCATTCCTTCAGTCAGTTCATAACTGATAACAATGCACTGGGGAATTAAAAATACAAATAACAGAAATATAATAGGAAGAGACACTGAGCCCACTGAGATACAGGGACCGAGGGCACTGATGGACTCTTTGTGTTCATGATTCTATGAAATGTGAGTTATTTGCATAGTTTAGGGTTGATGTTACAGGGAAAGTGCAATTCTTGTGGTTTTAACAGCTGGGTGGCAAGCAGAAATTCAACAGGTTAAGCCTCTTCTAGTTTGGAAATACAATAGGGAAACTTTCCCTTGTTCACATTCTGTGTCAGACATTTTATTACTGTGTGGTCAATGATTTATTTGGGGGGCCCTCCACTCCACCTGCAAAAAAGGACAGAAGTTTGCATATGACCCAAAGCACATGCAAATCTGTGCCCTCTTTTGCAAATCGGGTGGAAGGGGTCAAAAATAAATTATTGACCACACAGTGTACTAGGCCCAGAAAATCTTGTTGATGCTGTTGAAAACTAAACACCTATGAATACACGTGTAAATAACATTCACAGAACCTTCATGGAGACTTGTATTGCAGAATAACAACCCTACACTTTATTCTTCCCAGAGTCTCATATTCTTGGGAAGCCACAAATGGTCTGAAGAGGACACTGAAGCCACTGCAGCACAGCCAAGGCAGGACAACACACTCACTTGGTTTCGAACAGTTAGTGGGTGGTTGAATAAGACTTGGTCTCAGACCCCTTTTTAGCTGTGATGTCACTGGGTGCCCTTAGCTTGCCACCTCTTTCCCCTTTGTAAAATGGATTACTTACCTCAATACTTAGGAACACAGTATTTGCAAAGCACCTGCTCATTAAAATACTACAGTCTTGATTAGCAATAATAATACGGTGGGTGGCAGTATTGTAATGGCCCTGCCCTTGACATCTTGGGATGAATGATGCACACTTTCCAGTCTCATCGCTGCAGCAACTTTCGCTATTAATCTCTTAATTATTTCTCTATAACAAGACTCTGATATCTTCTTCTCCTTCTGGTTATCAATCTGCCCCAGGTCCATCTGGGAGTCTCGTTTTCAGCAAGTTTCAGCTGATGGAGGCGCATGAGTGATTTTTAATTAAATACAAGTTATTTGTTTCCACAAATATAGAGCCCTAATTAAAAAACAAACAGCATAAAACTTCATCTTTACAAGCACCCGGGCAGGAAGCAGCGCTGTCTGAAATGCTGACATTCAACGAACAAATTAGAAACATTTATCAGCTCAGGATGCTGCTTGCATATGCAAATTGGGCTTGAGCAGGCTAGCAAGAAGTTGGAGCAGGATGGACTAGTAACTGGTACTAGGGAAGTTTGTTTTCAAGGGGAGGACTAGACAGAGTAACACTGTTTGGTGGAATTGGGTGGAATCTAGTGGGGTATCACTCCTTGCCAGAGTTGCTTAGTGACACCTCTGCACCCTCTCACATCCATGTCCCCCGGATTCCATTCTTGACTCATTGATTGCACTGACACCTCACTTTTCCTCCAAGGAGCTCAGGAGAATTTAGAGGTTCAAAGGCGACCTGCCATTCAGACTATGTACAAACAACATTTTGTTTTAGAAGCAATGGAGAATCAGCACTTGTTTTTTCTAAGTAGTCCTGTTAAATTTATTACCCACCCTTCACCAGGGCAGTTCCCAGGGTGGGTTACAACACTTTAAAATTCAGAATTAAAAACAGTGAAAACATCTAGATCTGTTGCATTCCACCCCCCCCCCCCCGAAAAACGCTTATCGAGAAACATTAGGAAAATAAAAGCTCATTGCAGATTGATTCTGCAGTGTGTCCATTTGAAAACAGATGTAGGAGGTCCTAACAGTGAGGGTGGTATGTATCCACACCTGCCCAATGACAGCGTGGATGGGCATTTGTCAAGATCACAATCCATGTTTCTTTCTCCATTCACCTGGGGCATTTGCAGGGAGAAAAGGGCATGGGAGACCTAATCAAAGGAAGGTTTTTCAACCACACATCAAGTAATATCTTTTTTTGTGTTAGATAGGGTTTAATGTGTACTCATCCTTAGACACCCAGATCTGCATAGCTTCAGTGCTAGAAATAAATCATGTGCTTTGGGGCCATTGAATTCCATGATGTCACTATTACAGTATAGTCATACCTTGGTTCTCAAACTTAATCCGTTCTGGTAGTCCTTTCGACTCCTGAAACCATTCGAAAACCAAGGTGTGGCTTCCGATGGGCTGCAGGAGCTAACTGCACTCAATTGGAAGCCATGTTGGATGTTCGGCTTCTAAAAAACTTTCAAAAACCGCAACACTTAACTTTCAGGTTTTCAGCATTTGGGACCAAAACGTCCGAGTACCAAGACATTCAAGAACCAAGGTACGACTGTACCGTGTGGTCTTCTCTGTTACCTACTTTGCTCTTCTACAAAGCAACTCTAAAGGGCTCATCAATGGGAATTTAAAGGAATGGAGCAATTACTCTTATAAGTATTACTCATGCACAAAAAAGACAATAACAAGAATCAATACCTTGAGTAATTTTTCTGACAGTGAGGGTGGGAGAGGGGGTGACGAACTGAGCCTTGATGCTACCTGCGTAAATGAAACACTTGATTCAGCCTTCATTGCTGGAGAGGCATTCAAGGGAGCTGATTCATGCTGAAGTTTGATGGGCTTAATGCACTTTCCCGCTGATGGTATGTCTGCCTCGAAAATATCCCCTCACTAAATTGTTTTCAACAGAGAGAATAATGTGAGCTGCTTGTCTCAGCTAGAGATATTTCCCAACAGGCTCAACCAATATAGTCATGCCAATAGTTGGGAATAATGGCAGCTGGAGTTCAGGAACATCTGGGAGGACAGAGGTTCTCCTTCCCTCATAGGATTGTTTCTCAAACTTTGGTCCCCAGTTCTTGTTGGACTACAACTCCCATCTTCCCTGCTAGCCAGAGATGATGGGAGTTGTAGCCCAACAACAGTTGGGAAGCCAAGTTAGAGAAACACCGTCTTATATAGTATCTGCACAGTATTTGCAGTCACGGTGACTGCATTAGTTGGAGGACATTTCATTCGGCAACAGACTGCCGCAGCTTGAGAGCTAGCAGAAAAAGAAGAGATATTCAAGGTGTTAACTCAGGCGGACGACAAATGAATAACAACTACACATTTACTAGATGAACAAAAGCGATTTCATGGCTAGCTTGTAAGAGTCAATCATTTCCTTAATCCACCCTCCCAGATGCGAATATTCAGAAAACATTACTAAAATGAAAAGGATGCTGGCCAGTGAAACCAAACTGTCCCTCTCCAAGCTGAGTAATAGCAAAGAAAGGCCGTCAATCTACCATTTTTTTTATCTGGCAGGGCAGGGAGAACAGCAAGCCATAATGGGCGGCAGGGAGCACATACATCACTAGGCGTAGCAGACATGGGATTCCCTGGGGAGTCTTAACAAGGTGCTGCCTAGCCTAAAATCCACAGAAAATCTGACTGATAATATTGCATTATGATAAGGTCCTTTTGTCAGCCCAAGGCTGTGTCTCTCCACCGCCCCGCTCCCCCCATCCCAGGCCTGAAAGGTGTCTCGCTTTCCCAAACCCATCCCCTTGATCTTCTCGATGGACAGCAATTGGGGCTTAAGCCTGATGGAGAGGGGAGTGGGAAGGTGGAGGGAGAGAAGAAGCAGGCATTAAAATTGATAGCTCAGCAGCTCTGATGATAGAGAGCTTAATACTTGTTATGTGGTATGTCACTTATGGCTGGCGCAGCAATCTTACTCCAGTGACAAATTGCATTAAGGGAGGGATGAGAAAGCGAAAGCCTGCAAATTAAAAACAAACCAGTGGTGCTTACAGCATTCCTGTCATTGATGGGTGACGGACCTCCTCAGCTTTAGGCTAGGGTGTCAAGTGCAACAGAGACAGCCAGCTTTCACATTAGATTAGCCATGGAGATGCAGGCTGCATCCAGGCAAAGGGAATGGCATTGCCAGAAGCAAATGAAGAAACCAAGAGGTGGTCTCCAGGAGGAATAAGTCTGAACGGATTATATCAAGCTAAGTTCATATTAGTTCTCCTGCTGCGGGTGGGGCGTACACAGCAGCTTTCCTAGTCAAGGTCTGTTTTCTCTCAAATCCCAGCAGTTTCTGCCTGCATCCTTAGGAATCCCTCGTGTTTCAAGCCATATGTGATTATTCCGCAGGAGCACCTACTTTTCTATATTTGGTTTTACTATCTGTCGGTGCTTGGGAGTACAGGGTGAGAAAAAGTGGCCCATGCGGGATCCCATTAATTTCATAATGGCCTCCTTAGCTGCTGCAGGGGGCGTGATTTGACTAAGGGGGGGGTTAGTGGGTGGAGTTTGTGGGTTTCTTTAAGGACCTGCCTTTCCTTCTATGCTTTGAGCCACTGCAGTAAAGGACCATTTGTTATAACCCATTACATGAGTTTAATTGTGAAAAAACACAAATCCTTTTGCTTTTTTAAAACATCTGCTATCATGAGGTATATAAAGGAACCACAACCAATAATTTTAATACACACTTCTTTTTTAGTAATTTACTTTTGAATAAATCTGATACGTATCCCTTCAAACCTTCTCCTCACTAGTCTTGCCATACTACTGCGAACCCTGGTGTGCTTCCAGGGCCCAGCTCTGGAACCTCTTCTGAATGCCAAGGATCAGTCCTGGAAGAGGGGAAGTAATGGTAACATGCTTCTGAGCACATGCATTGGTCTTTCCCCATGGCTCCTCAGATCAGAGAGTGCAGCTTCTTTCCAGGCAATAAATTAACAATTACTGTATTTCCCCCCACCTATTCATATGGACACCCCTAGAGGTAAATAAGAAAAAGCAAACCAGGCCATAGGCTCTATAGCTCTTGAAATGGTTTCTACGATTCGTGTGAGTGCCCCCGAATTCCCAATTAGACCAACTGTGCTGTCTGTACTACACAATTTTTAATTTTAATTTTAAAAACGTACACAACTTGCTTGTTTTGACCTTGTCAGACAACCATTGTCACGTATTTGTTTATTGTTTGATTTAGCAAAAATTATATACGAGTTGATTGTATGAGAACGTGTAAGTGGTTACAAAACTATTAAGATGCTTCCAAAAACCACCTCCAACATATTGTGATCCAGATATTTATCTATATGATATGCACAAATCCCATCACATTTCTCAGATGACCGTGTGCTTAACTGAGACATAATCTCTAGTTGGAAAGGAATGTACTTTTGTGTCCTGTGTGACTGCAGAAGACTTAAAAATTGCGTAATGCCACAATAAATGCAAACTTGTCTTTAGTCATACATCTACAGCACCTGACTCCTGTGAAAGGATAAGCGTAGGTCCCGAGAAGTGATGGGATTGCCAAAGTGACGTAGAAATAAAGTAATTAAAAATAATATAAATTATGGGTTAACAGGCAAATGAGTGCATAGTTGGTGATATAATTTTAAATAAATGTTCTTGGATACACCACTTTAGACATCCAGGGTTTATTAAGGGTTCTGCCAAGAGATCATCACGAATGTCTTTGCAGCCTTACACTGGAGTATGTGAATCAAAGAAAATGACCTTTTAATGAGGCAGTGTCAGAGAGGGCAGGTGGGGGCTCTTTGAAGTCGTCTATAATTCATTCATTTCTCTTCCTCCCTCCCCTGAATCAGCCCCTACCCCTCAAGAGAGACAAAGAGTGAGAAAGTGCACACACATACAAACGTGTTGCATTTCTAAGGCATGTGGGTAAAGACTGGATCCAGTAGAATTAACCTGAGCTTGGGGGGGGGTGAAAGGTAAAGTGGCAAAGGGCACCATTCTTCCAACTTCATCCTTCAGCTCCATATACTCCTCAAGGAGTACATCCCCAGAACTTCATGACCAAGAGGGCAGTGAATAAGGGGAGGCTCAGAAGCTTTGTGGTCACCAGAAGACCACCTATTGGTAACCACTGCAGTACATAGATGAACCAATGCAATTTTATGTTGTGATCTGCCGTAAGATCTATGGGTGTAGGGCAGTATACAAATGTAATAAAAATAATTATTATCATGACCCCTTTTCAGCTTGCAATTTGGGGGCTCTCATAACCCCTTTTCAGCTTGCAATTTGGGGGCTCTCATAACCCCTTTCCATGCTTATAACTATAGCATTGGAAGGCCAGTTGGGCAGAGATATGTGCCCTTGGCAGCAGTGGCGTAGCGTGGGTTGTCAGCACCCGGGGCAAGGCAAGTAATTTGCGCCCCCTAACCCATGGATTTGCGCCCCCTAACCCTAACCCCCAGATGTTGCGCCCGGTGCGGCCGGCCCCCCCTGCACCCCCCACGCTACGCCACTGCTTGGCAGTGTCTCTGAATCAGATACTGGCAACAAACAACAGGGGAAGGCTTTTCTCTTGATGACTTCCTGATGATCTTCCCATAGACATCTGGTTGGGAATGGGATGCTGGTGCTCTGCCAAAGCCAGTTTGCACCCAACCCTGGTGTTGCTGTTGCCCCTTACATGTGGTGGCTTGTAAATAATGGGGTGCTATGTGGCTGCTTCCCACCCCAGTGAATTCCCACCCCTGCCGCAACCTGGCAGCTGTGCCACTATGGTGCGCTCAGAATATACAGAGTGTCAGCAATTCAGCACATAGTAATATGCAAGGCCATTATGTTCAGCGGTGCTACTTTCCAAGAGATCATTTTCTCATCCATTAGTAATAGGTTTACTCAGTGCACTCTCAAAATCAGAAATCCCACCCAAAGTCAATGCAATTCTCTGACCAAGGATACTTGAATTAACATGGCCCCATCTCAAGTGAATCTTATGCCACTTGATCCAAATGCGGTTAATTGCATAGCTTACAAATGGAATGGATTTTGGCCCTAATGCAATCTACATCTTATTAATGTAACAAGTGAATGTGCCCTCCTATTTAGATATATGGGAGCAGCTCTGGAATGTAGATTTGCACACAGCTAGCATTGCATAGGGAGGATTTTTCAGTGCTACTATGGCTATTTCAAGATTTCATTTGAGAATGCTGTGGGGTGCAAAAAAACTAGGGACTGCTCATTTGCACACCTTAAAAGCCCTTATACATTCAGAGATGTTTCTCTTCCCTGGAGTCTGATCTTATACCAGGCCCTGTGTGCTGCTGCTTCGATGCAGCAGATTTTAACAGTTTCTGAAATTGATGCCAGAGGGATAGCTTGTTCTCTTACTCTGGTGCTGGGGATCCAGCCATCCCTTCATCGTGGCACGGCATCATACATCAGCACTGCCACACAAGTGTAGCTGCGCAAGGGCTTGCAAAGTCAGGGGGGTCGAGAGAGTGCAGGTGCACTCAGGCAGTCATCCAAAGGATTTGAAGTGATGTAGATGCTACCCAACCTCTTTTGAGGTGGACATAGTTGTGTCTGACCTAACCAAACCTTCTCCCCTCATCTCCCACTTCAGGCACTAGTAATCCCAATACTACACCTGAAAAGGGGATTGTAGGCTATATCTATTGTCACCTGTGATCGTTCTGGCACCAATGCTGGTGTTGCTCCTTCGCCAGCAGCGGGGTTTCTGCCGCCTGAGGTGGTTTCTTCACTGTGCCTAATAGACGGGCTAGGCCTGACGTTGCAGGGCATCTTGGGAAAGACGTCATAAATCATCATGGCTGGCCATTTGCTTTGGAAAGCAAACAATTATCCTCACACAGTTACGTGTGTATGCTTCTAGATGTTCCTTTTTCAAACTGGGAGAGATAGTGGTTGGAAAATGTTAAATCGCTGCAATCTATTTTTTGTAGGGTGACCCCCTAAATTCAAGGACTTAGGATTCAGCAGATTTCCTCAAAGGTGCCCTGCTCCCCAAACGCCCTGCTTCCGGGGTTACCACTGCTTGCCACTGGTGAGAACTTGCCACCCGCCCACAGGAGGCTGGGTAACCGGGGAGGACAACTTGCCAACAGCATCAGATCTGGTGTGTTCCATTACTCTTTTGCTGTGAAGAATGACAGTAAACCAGGTAATGTTTTCATCAATATTAAAAATGGGCATGGAAGAACTTACGTGATAGCGATGGAAGCAAAGCAAGGAATAACTATTGGGACAGAAACCATTAATCAGGGCAGTTGCATTATAATTGCCAAATTCAAATTGTTCTAATTGTTATAAATGAATACAGATCAGGAAGGCAAACAGTTCTTACAAACATATATTCCCCAGGGACACAGCAGGTAGAATTCCAGGTGTGTTGTCTGATAGATGAAGGAGCAGCTTAGAAAATAAATGTTTCCTTATTTGATTTGGTGTTTGTGTACTGCCTCTATATTACTTTACAATGCACTAATGTAAAGAGGGCCATCTCACACAGGTCCTGCTAGCAAGCTTCTCGTTGGCATCTGGCTGTGAACACAGTGTGGGGTACTCAATAGGAGTGGTGTGCATCAGCCACAATATTTAACTTGTATCTGTAGCTTAGGGGAATTGAAGAACTCACACACACCCCTTTTCACAAAAGCGAATGAACTTTGCAGGCAGAGTAACCCCTCCAGAGTGGATTAATGCCATTTTGCCATATTGTAGACAAAGTCATCCCAGTGGGTTGTATTCCAACAACGTCTGCCTTTTAGCACATCATTGCATTCTTATCACTCATGCCACTTAGCATGGTAGGAAGGAGTGGCCACAAGGAGCATTCCAGGTTGGGCTCCCAAGGGTTGTGTGTGATGCATTCTGCATGCAAACGAGGTCTTCCAGAGCTGCAAATCTGTATGCACTTACCTGGGAGCAAACCACCTTAAAATCTATAGAAATTGTTTGTCAGTTGACATGCACAGCAAAGCATCACTATGTTGGAGGGTATGGAGTTATGCAACCCCTGAGCCATCAGAAGGCAACCCCATATAGGGAAGTTTTTAAAAAAACGTTTAATGGTTTTTTATGTTTTTATATATGTTGGAAGCCGCCTAGTCAGTTGGGTGGGGTATAAATAGTAAAACAATAACATTAACATTAACAATAACTGAACAAGACATCCCTATTTGTATCAGAGAAATGTTGGAGGGCATGAAATGGCACCCTCCTTTTCTGGCCAGGGAACTAGGAGTGAGTGAAGATTGACATCACAAACGGGGGTGGGGCAGATAAAGATCTACATTGGGAACAAGGGTGTGGGGAGACCAGCAGCACCAGCCTTGAGTAAAGATTGGAAGGTTGGAACTAATATAACACACATTAGGGAGCCAGTGTGAGGATAGGTCAGAGATAGGTTGTCGAACGACTTGGCTCCCAAACAAATCGGTGTGGCGCTCACACAGGGTCCCCGGACATTTCACTGTCTACTGATCCCTGTGCCACCACTTTATTTCTCGCTGCCACCACCCAGGCCCTACCTGGTACAATACTGAGTCCAGTCAGGGTTAAATTAGGACATAAACTTCTGTTTATTTATTGCAGTTTAACAAGCGTGTGGTTTCATAAACGGTATCGGTCAATTACAATCATGGGGTGCCTATCCCGACCTATAACTTCCATTACCTGCTCTTACTCACTAAACCACCTCTCACATATTTACTTGTCTTCCTAGCTCCTAACTGTTCCTGACTCAGCTTATTTCGCTACACTAACTCAACCTACCCACAGACTCTCTCCCAATTCACTCCCACTCCAGCCAACCTCTCGACAAACTCTCCCCTTCACCCCTCCCAGAGCTGGTTTTATAGTGCCTCTGACTCCACCCCCTGGGTTCTGATTGGGTGAGCTGTTTAACTATTTCATTTTTTTTTATATAAAATATTTATTAGGATTTTACAATAAACATAGGTTTAAAAAAATTAAGAAAATTAAACCGAACATTACACATAAACAGAAAAAGAAAAAAGGTAACAAGAATAATACCAAAAAAAAACCAAGGACCTAAAAGAGAAAAGGGAAAATACAAAATACAAAAAACAGATGGCTAAAAAAGAAAAAAGAAAAAAGAAAAAGAAAAGAGAAAAGAAAAAGGAATTTAGAAAAGAAAAAAATCAATTTTTCAATATCTTTAGGCTCATTTACTTATTTCCTTGACCTCCTCACACCTCCCCTTTTTGTATTCCCGTTTACAAAATCCTCTCAGCAAATCCTTACCCTCTTTCATTTATCTTTACTCTATATCTTAACCTATTATAGCTATATATTTTCATCCATATAACAATCTATATTTGCATATTCTTATTAACCTTATTACCAAAACCACTTATTTACATTCCAACATCATTTTAACATTCATTAATTTTACAGTATTTCTGCAAATAGTCTTTAAATTTCTTCCAATCTTCTTCCACCGACTCTTCTCCCTGGTCACGGATTCTGCCAGTCATTTCCGCCAATTCCATATAGTCCATCACCTTCATCTGCCACTCTTCCAGGGTGGGTAAATCTTGTGTCTTCCAATACTTTGCAATAAGTATTCTTGCTGCTGTTGTTGCATACATAAAGTTCTATCCTTCTTTGGCACCAATTGGCCGACTATGCCCAGGAGAAAGGCCTCTGGTTTCTTCAAGAAAGTGTATTTAAGTACCTTTTTTAATTCACTATAAATCATCTCCCAGAAAGCCTTAATCCTTGGGCACGTCCACCAAAGGTGAAAGAATGTACCTTCAGTTTCTTTACATTTCCAGCATTTATTGTCGGGCAAGTGATAGATTTTTGCAAGCTTGACTGGGGTCATGTACCACCTGTATATCATTTTCATAATATTCTCTCTTAAAGCATTACATGCCGTAAATTTTATACCTGTGGTCCACAACTGTTCCCAGTCAGCAAACATAATGTTATGTCCAACGTCCTGTGCCCATTTAAACATAGCAGATTTAACCGTCTCGTCCTGAGTGTTCCATTTTAACAGCAAGTTATACATTCTTGAAAGTATCTTTGTTTTAGGCTCTAACAGTTCTGTTTCCAACTTTGATTTTTCCACCTGGAAGCCAATTTTTTTATCTAAATTATAAGCCTCTCTTATTTGATAATAATGAAGCCAGTCTCGCACTTTATCTTTTAGTTTCTCAAAACTCTGCAATTTCAATTTGTCTCCTTCTTGCTCCAAGATTTCCCAATATTTCGGCCACTTGGCCTCCATATCGAGCTTTTTCAGGGCCTTTGCCGCCATCGGCGACAACCACCTTGGGGTTTTGTTTTCAAGTAAGTCTTTATATCTTGTCCAGACATTAAACAATGCTTTTCTGACAATATGGTTTTTAAATGCTTTATGAGCTTTGACCTTGTCGTACCATAAGTATGCATGCCACCCAAAAACATTATTGAAACCTTCTAGATCCAAAATGTCAGTGTTCTCAAGAAGCAGCCAATCTTTCAACCAGCAGAATGCTGCTGATTCATAATAAAGTTTAAAGTCTGGCAGGGCAAATCCCCCTCGTTCCTTTGCATCAGTTAATATTTTAAGTTTTATTCTGGGCTTCTTGCCCTGCCAGACAAATCTAGAAATATCTCTCTGCCACCTCTTGAAACAATCCATTTTGTCCAGAATTTGTAGTGATTGAAACAAAAACAGCATTCTTGGCAATACATTCATCTTTATAGCAGCAATTCGACCCAACAAGGAAAGCTTCAAATTTGACCATATTTCTAAATCCTTTTTCACTTCCGACCAACATTTTTCATAATTGTCTTTAAATAAGTTCCCATTTTTAGCTGTCATATTAATCCCCAAGTATTTCACCTTCTTAACCACTGTTAAACCTGTCTCATTCTGAAACCTCTCTTTCTCAATCGGTGTTAAGTTCTTTGTTTAACTATTTCACCTCCAGCACTCTCATATGTTAATGTCACAATCGGCTCCCAAACGCCGCAAACCCAGAAATGGATGTTCCAGTTTTCAAACGTTTTTCGGAAGCCGAATGTCCAACACAGCTTCTGCGGCTTCTGATTGAGTGCAGGAAGCTCCTGCAGCCAATTGGAAGCCATGCCTTGGTTTTCAAACCATTCTGGTAGTCAAACGGACTCTTGGAATGGATTAAGTTCAAGAACCAAGGTACCACTGTAGTTATATCTACCACCAATGAAAATGTTGTACAACACGGCAGCACTTTATAAATGTTAAACAATGCTGGTGCAACAACAGTGAGTTACTCTGTTAGCAAGGTATGTTAAATAAGAGGACTGGCATGGGCAAATAAAATGAATAATCACAATTAATTGGCTAATAAGTGATGGGGCAGAATGCTGCCCCAGGGGCTCCTTATTGCTACCACAGAGCAGTGTCAGATATTAGCTGAATAGTTTAATCGCTGCTCAAGTTATTTACATCACTGCAATTTGTACCTATCGCTACCCTTTTTAGCAAACATTTCTCAGTTCTTACCTACCTCTGCCTTGGGGAATCTGGTATTGGATGACCTGGGGCGGGGAAGGGACAGCGTTTTGGGGGTTTATTGTAATGCCTTGGACTCGGACAGCTTTGGCAAATCAAGTCAACTCACGACAGTGCATCAAACTACTCCCTTTCTTGTGCAAATAGCAAATGGATATTAATTTGGCAGTACAGTTTATCATTGCTTTCCCTTACGTACCCAAGACATGATGCTTTAAAAAAATCATAATCTCCACTTGGAGGTTTCTTCATTAAGGTCATGCAGACTTGCTGCAATAATATTGACCTTTGCCTTGGCAAAAATGAAAATGCTCTTGTGTTCCAATTCTGCTTGCATCTGGTCAGCCACTGTGAGAACAGAATACTGGACAAGGTGGATCATTGGCCTGATCGCTTTCTATGTTTTTATGAGAGGGCTGTCAAGTTATCATTGGATGTTCCTGCTAGTTTCCTTTAGCTTGTGTTTTTTTTAAATATAATGCTAAAATGTTACAATTTCTAGTCCATGTGTTATATAGGGCTAGATTTTAGGTGCAACATACTTGCCTATCCTGACTGGTCAGCCATGTTCTATGATAATATTTAAATAAAATAATATTTTTTTTTTTTACATTTTTATATACTACCCTGAAACACATATACACAGGGTGGTATACAATATATTATTTATTTATTGCATTTCATATAAAAACGAATTGTAGAGTTGGACAGGACCACAAGGGTCATCTAGTCCAATCCCGTGCAATGCAGGAATCTTTTGCACTAGGTGGGGCTCAAACCCACAACCCTCAGATTAAGAGTCTGATGCTCTACCAATTGAGCCATGTTCCAAGGTGCTCAAGGTGATGCAGATGGTTCTCCACTCCTCCCTTAATTGCCACTAGAGCCCCTGTGAGTTAGGTTAGGCTGAGAGGCAGTGAATAGCCCAAGGTCACCCAGTGAGCTTCATTGCTGAGTGGGGTGCCAGAATGTCTTGGGCCGGCTCATAAAATAGGCCAAAATGACACTTGAGTATGCACACAAGGAAGGTGAAAAATGTTGAAGGATTATTATTGTTATATATAACTTATGCCCTTGTGAAGTTGCTTTACAGATAAACCTTAAGCGTTTCACGAGGTCTAGTTAGTACAGTGGTACCTCGGGTTAAGTACTTAATTGGTTCCGGAGGCCCGTTCTTAACCTGAAACTGTTCTTAACCTGAAGCACCACTTTAGCTAATGGGGCCTCCTGCTGCCGCCGCGCCGCCAGAGCAAGTTTTCTGTTCTCATCCTGAAGCAAAGTTCTTAACCTAAAGCACTATTTCTGGGTTAGCGGAGTCTGTAACCTGAAGCGTATGTAACCCAAGGTACCACTGTACTGCCCAGCCCATCTTGTGCAGTTCCCCTTCATTTGCATGAGCTGGCCCTAGACATTTTGGCACCTAAAGCAAACCACAAAATAGCTCCCCCATCCCCACCAGGGAAGAAGGGGTTAGTGAAACTGTGAAGTGGTGAGTGCAGACAGAAATGGAGCCCAAACATGGAGAAACAACACAGAGGAGTCAGCATGCTGGAGGGGACCCCAAGGTTTGCAGAAGTACAAAAAGAGGTCAAAAAACAAACTCAGGGGACAACCCTTCCTTAGTTACCACTGAGTGTTGAGCATCAGCTAAAAAAGGAAACTGGGAAACAGGGCGGAAGATTGTAATGGTATATTCTGGAGGGAGAGCGTGGGTGGCTGTCACCTTGAACAGGAGCATCCCTGTTAAGGTGTGCAACATTTTGCTGCAAATCTTACTTGTTGCCATTCTCTGAAAGAAAAGAAGCCTGTATTACTTTATTGCAACCTTTTCAGGCATTCAGTTTAGTTTTTGTTCTGCATCTGTTGTAAGGAAGGCAGATGATTCCCTCCTCTGCACTCTTTAATATCTCCTCAAATATTTGCTATGATCTCTGAACTCTTGTGTGAGGTGGCAAATTGTGGTTGTCTGTACCCTTTTCCCTCCATGTTGTGAAGCAAATTCCTCTTTGACTCCAAAAAATTATGAAGCATGTGGTGTAGTTTGGAAAGGGGGTTGTTTATAACAGCAGTGGAAAACATAGCATAGTGTCAAAGACAGAAGTTAAAAAGAATAAAGCATCATATTTCCCTCCAAAATAGGAATCACTGCCATAGGGTTGCCCATTTCTATTTCCAACCTAAAAGTGGGAATTCTACTTCCTCTCCCTCCCCAAAGAAGAATTTTGGTGGTATTAAATTAAGCTTTACTCAGAGAAGACCTGTTGAATTTAAGGGCCCTAACTTAGCCATGCTCATTCATTGCAATGGGTCTACTCTGAGTAAAACCAACCCTTTGTCTTAATTTTATTTACAAGTTGGAATTAGTTTCATTAGTGACATTTCCCCCTGTGTGGTTCCAGTTAAGCATCCTTCTTGTGAAAACTGCGTCGAAACAGGCAGCTGAAAGGTTCTGCAGTGAGGACCACATAGGCACTGGAATTTCTGAGCTCATTATGCTTATCCATCAGATGTGCAATTTCACTTTCTCTCTTAAACATTGAAGTCTGCAATGCGGAGTGTGTGTGTGTGTGTGTGTGTGTGTGTGTGTGTAGGGGGGTTTACTTCATTATGATCCTGCTCCAGCTGGGTATGATCTTTGATTATTTTTTTCCTTGTGAAGGAGCCCGCATGCTGATAGGGAGGAGAAGCCAGTCTGGCTGCTATATGAAACATGAAACGAGCATTTTACACAACTGCATGTTTTACATTTGAATGTATTTGCTTCTGTAGCATCTGCATGCAGGGGTCCTTTGCCATTTTAATCATCCTGTTTGTTGGATGGCTGTGGCAGGAGGGGAGGCATCCACAGTCATGCTTCAGGCACAGAACAAGGGAGGCAGAACTACAGTCCTCCAGGGCTCTCTGGACTTTCCAGAGGCAATAGCAGTCAGCAGGGCAAGGTGGTGATGCTGAATTGGCTTTCCAATGCCAGGGTTGCTCCTGGTTATCAAGAAGGAAAGGGGGGAGGAAGCAAGCTCAGCACATTGGCAAAATCTTGGCCCCATCCACCTAAAAGGTTCCCCGGTGGGAAGGAAGAATGCAGCTGAAAAAGGCTCCCCACGCCCAGCATCAAAGCTCCCCCAAAATGGGTGTCCATTTTAAATAGGCTTCATAGTCTTTAGTGTCCAGCGTGGAATGTGTTATTATGCTTGTGCATTTTGTTCCTTGCTTGAGAATTGGAAACTGAAAGGCTGTGTCATCAGTTTCCATAGCAAATTTGGATCCTGGCTGGTGGATACATCTTTGCATTCCTTCATTAACCTTTTTATGCTTACTATAAAATAATGAAAGGCTTAGACCTTGGAGCTACAGTTAGACTGCTGCCATTGCACAAGCCTTCCTATGAGCATGCATAAGGAGGTAGGCCAAGCAATAGTAGGCACCAGCGGGTGGGCAGTCACTGGGGCAGCCTACCCAGAGCCCCTGAGAAGCTTAAGCCAATCCTGTATATTATTATGGTTGTGTCCTATATCAATTACAAAAGGAGAAATGAACATTAGACGTTGATCAGTGACTAGGTGGTACTTTGGTGATTCTATTTTGAGGGAACACACTCCACAGATTATGTCCAGCTCTAGTGGTGCAACAACAAAACTGCTAGCAGAGTTGCAAAGCTAAGCAGAGTCCAGTATGATTTCAAATTAGATGGGGGACCAATTTGAATCCTGAATTGCAGAGGGTTGGACTAGATGACCCTCAGGACCCCTTCCAACTCTACAATTCTATCTGTACTATTGGGATTATACTTTTCTAGCTATATTATAAACTCTACTTCAGAAATTATTTTGTATCATGATCATATTTGTCCACGAAAGTTCACAGTAAGGGCTCATCCAGGTTTGCCCTTGCCCAGCCAGTTCCCCATGAGGAAACCCAATCTTTACTGCTGAACTGGAGCAAACTTCAATTGGGTTTTCTCCTGTTTGCTCTGATTTATTGCTAAAGTTCAGGTTTTCCCAGGAAAAGAGATGGGGGCAAGGGCAAAATTTCTCGGACTCGTGCCTGTAAAGCACAGAAGTGGAGCACAGCTTGTTCCTGTGCTTTTAAGGCATGGGACAAGCAGAAGTGTGGAGGAGCCCTCTATTATGACAAGCAGGAGATACCAATAGTTGTAAAAAAGGATTTTGAATGTGTCTGTTTCAGCATTTTTCTTTATATCAACAGGACCTTTTAATCCCTTGTAAAACGGTATGAATGATATAAAGCAAATGCATATAGATTTCACAGGCTTTTTAATGGCCATCCCTTGTGTTGTAGACTTGATTAGCTTTGATTTTGTGTGGAGTAATCTGTGCTGATTGTCTTTTATGACTAGGTTATAGTTTCTGTGATAGATGACCTTTGTTCAGAATGCAGACACCAAGACCAAAATAATAAACCCATGCTGGGAGAAGGTTTCATTTATTAGAGTACATTTTCCCTGATACATTGAAATCAAAGTTCCATCTTTTAGAAGATGATTACAAACACCATAAAAGAAACCCCACATTTCACCTCTCTCATCAACCAACGTGTTGTATGGCAACCCAACTAAATAGATCTGCCAATCCTGGCTGCGTTAGGCAAGCACTTGACTCCTGCTGCGGGATTATGAAGGGGCTGAGGAGGCTCCCCCTGATAAAACTCAAATGGAAGATTTTTTGGCAGCTCGGCTTTTCAGAGAGGTTTAGACTGTGGGTTAAAAATAATAGCCCTTGTCACTTCACATAGCCTTGTTATTGGAGATATTTAGTGCTGAGGCTGGGCTGTGGGGGTAGTATCTAGGATGTGATCATGTTGCTTCCTGCATCAGTGAACACAATATTGATTGTGAGCTGTCATGGCTTGGGCACACTTTATGGTACTCCAGCAGGCTGCCTTCGACAATGAATCATGCCACATCTCTCATGCACTGCATTATCTTAAGACAGCCGTAAGAGCAATAGGGTGTCCTTCCTTAATAATACACCTCTCAAATATCTCTGTAGCTCTTCTAAAATAAGGCAAGCATCCAAGAAATTAGCAAACTAGCTCCTTAATGCTGCTATCATTTATTTATTTTTGGATTCTGAAATCCATTCAAGCCCATGGTGGTGAGCCAGAGTTTCTTGTCATAAAGCTTACATTTTTCAAAAGTGAGGAAGTGAGCATCACTAGGACAGAGTGAGAAATCTCTCTCTTTTTTTTTTTTCTTCCCTTTGCCTCTCTAGCCAAGCCACCAGGCTCTTTTGAACAGGTCACCTCTAAGCAGAGCTTGATGCCAACATACCGTTGGAGCACGTGACCCAGTCACTATATTATAAAACCTTGGAAAAATCTCCAGATGAATCTCTTCCACAGAAATGGTTGATTCCCTTCTGAAAGTTCAAAAAGTGTTATAGCTGTTTGGTCTGTCTCATACAACAAATCAGCTTGTCCATTCAGTAATATGACAAATACAATTGGAAACTGCAAACAAAAAACAGCCTATTACACAAATATTGGATGGGTAGGTATGCAGCTGGATACTATGCTTGCAGCTTTAAGCGCGCCGGGGGCAGAGGTGTTATGCACTTATGCCCCTCTCAGATCCATGGGCTATACTCCTGACCCTTTGATTCACCAGTTATTCCTTCAGGTTTCTGAAAGGTGAACTCTTTTCAGTCTGTTCTCCAAGCATTGGCTCCTCCCACCCAAGTCTCTTCCTTCCTGCTTCCTGTTCCACTGAAAACTCACTCATTAGTGGACCAAATTCAAGGGCTCACCCTAACCAGCTCTGTGGCCATCAGTATTGCCGCACAGCCCTATTGATTATTAAAGAAGACCTTTAGCAGAATGTGGGGTGATGCAGTGGCAGCAGAGATGGCTCAGAAACAATCCTAAGCACTGTGAGGCATGTGTTGGCCCTGAGAGGAAAGGGGGGCACCTTTTGACATGTGTGATCTACTCAGCTAGAAGTGTCCCACCTACTGAGAAAGCTATGCCAGATTAAATTTGTCTTCTAGTCTGACAAGAACTTTCTTAATAAATGTCAACGTAAACTCTGGTGTAGCTGGCACATGGGAAGGAGTTGGGTTGTAAAGCAGGGCATTGTCATGGAATGACAATAAGGAGAAAGGAGTGTGAAAGGAACTTCACATTCTTTGGCATTATGATGCCCACAGTCGTATGGAAACCATCCCTTCCCAGCCTATGGTTGTCTATCCTTGGAGTCTTCCTAGTCACTGACTGCTTATGTGTGCTATGCTCTGTGGGGTCCCTTGACAGGAAACAGATGATGGGAGACAACCTGAACATAGAAGTACTTGGTGTGGGTCACAGTGCAAAAGCCTGGCTAGCAGCAAGTACCGTCAAGGATACACTTGAAGGATGCAAACCATAGGATGGTACTGTGAGCTCTTTCCATGCAATGGGCTTTCCAGCTCCCGTAAGTATTCTGACAAGAGCACTGCACACTGTTTGATAAGCTATTATTGAAACTCTTAGGAGTGTTTCCGTTGTGTTTTATGATGCAGCAAGAGAAGGGAGATCTGAAACCCTGATACATACATCCAAATACATTGCTGGATCATAACCGTAAGCATTTATGCCAGCATCTAACCTTGCTGTACTGAGGTGGTATATTTCTGAACACCTAAGGCTGGTGACAGACAGGGGATGGATACCATTTTCATTGCCCTTCCTTTTTCTGAGTCTCCTCAGGGGCATCTGTTAGTTGCTGAATGCTGGACTAGAGTAACCTTTGATTAACCCAACAAAGAAACCTTTCCCTTAAAAGCTGTCACCTTTATTCTCTGCTCATAGAACACACATGAGACCAAAGTGAAGCAAGAGATTTAGTCTAGAATCCAAATTCTAGACAATGTTCTTTGCGTGAACGAGCCCTTTGAGTCTGCCATTGGGTGACCTTAGTGCCAATGGCATAGGGTTGGGATCCTCACTCAAATTTGGAAATTAGCAACTCCACACCAGAACATTTTGGAGACAATTTTACTTCTGATACCAGAGTGCAGCCTTTCTTTACATGAAGAAAAAAAAAAAGACATTTTTTTTAATTAAGAAAATGACTCATTTACTCCTGCTATTTTTTTTTATCATTTTGTTTTTGTTTTTTTAAAAAAGAGGTTACTCCTGAAAGCCATTACTTGTAATAAATTTATAAGCCAGCATACTTTTTTTTCCTGTAGTCATTCCTTTAAACAAGGCAAAACATCTAATTTGCCCCTGACCTGAGCAGTCTCATGAAGAGCAGGCAGGGAGTTAAGTAGTTTAATAACAATGAAAAAGCTTGATTCCAAATATCTGAACTTCCTCTTGCTCCCAGGACTATCAAATCAGTGTCCCCTTCCCTGGCTTCCGTGCAGCCTTGTAGTATTTTGATGTCTCTTGAGAAAGCTGCAGGCAAAGTCTTGCTCATAAGGTGTAAGAGGTGGTCAGCTGGGCACAGGAAAAGGCTGGGCTTTTAAGATTCCTTTACCCGAGAGGGTGTTTAGAAATTCTTGTATGCTTCACGGCAACAATCACAAAGGTTGGAGCTACTGCCCCACTTTTCACAATCAGAGGAAACAAGAAGCACATTGATCTTCAGATATCCACCTTGTCAGAGAAAGCACTGGTTTTATTTCTTGTAGGGTCTGTTCTCTGATCATAATTTTATTTACTTGTTTTTATTATTATGGTAGTTTGTTTTTTAAAAAACCCACCCTCCCAAACCAATCAATTGTTCAAGAAAGGCAAGACCTAGATTAGATCCTTGTAGTGGAATAGGATAGTTTACCATGCAAAAACGAAGAGCTAATCTTCATATTGCGGAACCATGGACAACCTCTCTTAGAAAGCAGCCAGGCGAGGAAAGCAATACATGTTGGTTGGGTGGCTATTTTTCTGTGTGTGTGTGTTTCATTTAAATTCCATAAATTAGCAACTCAAGAGTTCGTTCTTTTTAAGAGGAGGAGAAAAAAGAACAAATGTCTACTGGAATAAATAAATAAATAAACAATATTTAAACACGCACTACTAAAAATAAAAAGGAGAGGGAGGAACCCTCCCTCCCACACACAAATACATATTTATGTCATGCAAGAGATTGAAAGAGAACATTTTAAGTTCTCTCAGCCAAAGCAAAGATAAAAATTTAAAAATAAACTCACAGGAATTGCAGAAGAAAGCTCAGATTTGTTTTGGTATGCAAAAAAGTTGCATATTGGAAGCATTGGGTTTCTTTTTTGTTTTGTTTTGTAAGGTATTTTGTATACCAGCAAAAGGCACCACAGGATCAACCCAGCCAAATCCCTATGAGGACATCTGTGGGGTGTGATGAAAAAAGGTAAGAGCCCTCAATAGCACACATGGTTCTTCATGAATGATGAGTTGAAATGTCTGTACTGTGTACCTGTGTTTTCCGTGTCTTGGCTTTGCTTTTCTTCTGTCTGAAGGCCTTTCCAGAAAACAAAAATAGGGCTTAGTGATCCTTAGAGTAGCACTGGCATCATGTCCGCATGCAATGATGGAAGGACAAAGTGGACTTATTGCAAGTGGGACAGCGACACTTCTGTGGGCTGGGCCTGGGCAATTCACATATTTTTCAGCTGGGGGGAAAATTAAGAGGGTGGATTTGTGTTCTAGCACGGAATGAGAACTATGGACTGATTGAAACTAAATTTAAAGGCAGTGGGGGCAGAATGATGGAATGTCACAAAGGCTGTGGGCTGAGACACTGCTGTCATGTGTAATGCGTTGGTAGCAAGAGCTTAGGACTTGCCGCTCTTTGCCATTGACAAAGAACAAATACAATTTTGTATGAGGTCACTGGCTTGAATGGTACAGAGGGGGGAGATTCAGCATCTCAAACACTCAGATCCAGCCAAACATAAGCACACAAGCACTTTTGCAGTCAAAACATGTGCTTGTATCTGTCCCATTGAGATCAATGGTGCTTAAAAAAATATTTAGATTATGCTGGATTGTACCCTAGGAAACATTAAGTTAATGGCATAGTCATGGTAGTCACCACAGGTGTCAGATACCAGCCAATAGGAGGTTGTGACACCTGTGCAACATAAAATGGCACGTAAAAATGCAACAAGTCTTCTAGCTGGAAAGAACAGGGCTGGGGCGGGGGGAGCAGAAATGGCATTTCACCCAAAGCAAAATCTTGTGGTTTTGCAATGCATTAGCTAGCTTGGGCAAAAATACATTTGTACCTCTCATAACAACAGTGTTACAGCAAAACATTTATTGTGTGACAAATATGCACAATAAATGATAATCTGGAAAGGCCCTGAGTTGATAAAAGGTAAATGCCATTTTTAAAAAGGGGAAAGGACAATTAGAGGGGGGGGGGGATGAACCAGCAAAGGAAACTGAATTCCTGTTTGGGGATGGCTGTAAAACCCAAAGATCTCCAAAACTGAAATTGGGTAACTTAATCTTTAGATACAGTAATACATCATTGTATTTTATGGCCTTGCTTGCATTTTTTCTTGTAAATATATTACTATAGTCTTAACTTCTGTATAAATTGGCAGATGTCTAGAACAATATTTTTAAAGAAACTAAAAGCTACTACTGAGTACTGGGGAAAAATAAAGCGCAAATAATTCAAGCTTGCTGTTGAATTAATGGTGTCACTTTGTAGGTCTCAATACTTGGAAGTCAAATGTTCCTAATGGGCTTTGCCAACCCAATTTCTTAAGGTTTGGGGGAAAGCAATAGACACTGGAATCTGAGTGCTTGCCTCTACATAACTAATGTCTGCAGAGGAATAACAAAACAAATAAGGAGGAGAAGGGGAAAAATTAAACGGAAGAAACATTTTAAAACTTGTGTTTGCTAGTTAGTACCCAGTACGTAAGATTCCTAAGGAACATCTCCCCCACCCCTTCCTAGTTAACCTTGTCCTGAAATATATACAGGTTATTTGTTGCTGCCACTGCTATGATATTTTCTGAAGGATGCCAAGCTGTATGCAGGATCTTCTTGCTAAAGTCCAGACTGTCCACACTAATTTCATCTTTTCTCCGTTTGCCCCCCACACAAACTTTGCGGGGTTTCAGGATGGCACGGGGTTTGCTGTTTTCCCTTGAGGCCTCCAGGGTCACATCACGCTTGGTGTTGCGATCAAACATTCTGAAGAAATTGTTGTAGGAGCCGGTCATGATGACACTGAGGAGCAAGCAAAGAGAATGGGGTGAGAACAGAAATCAAATCAGGTGACGTACCCAATAGAATTAAAACCTGTTTTGTTTCCCTTCCCGTGCATTTTCTGCCATACCCAATGATGATGGCATTAGTTTAGCCTTAGATAAACACTCCAGGCCCCTTTGACAGAAAAAGAGGCACTGAGGTGTAGAATAATGAATGGGGTGTAGGTGGAATTTTCTGTCCTCCAGATTTGTTGACTGAGGTGAGGTTTCACTTCCCCTAATGGTTGGGCTGATTCCAGCCAGCATGATTGTTTGTACAGCTGAGAAAAGTCTCACTGCTTATATCCCTGCAGCTTCAAATCCTATTTAACAGGTACTGGGAATTGGGAGCACCTGGCAATGAGGAAGCATAGTGCAGGGAGCCCTATTATACTCCTCCTCCTCAGATTCTTACGTTTTTCACCCAATCCACAGATCCATGAGTGGGGAAAACATAACAAAAAAGCTTTTCACATCAAAGAGGAACCGTATTTTTCGCTCCATAAGATGTACCTAGTTTTTAGAGGGGGAAAGCAAGAAAAAAAAATTCTGTGCAGAGAATGTAAGCCGCTCTCACTTTTCTTGCTTTAAAGCAAGCAAAGTGAGAGCCACTTATATGGCTTCTGTCCCGCTTTGCGCAGCTCTCACTTTGCTTTCCCATCCCTCCTCCCGCCTCCCTGTAAAAGAGGAGGAGGAGGAGACACCGGAACAGGTGCTTTGCTTGCTTTACAGCGAGGCAGGAGGAGGGATGGGCAAGCAAAGTGAGAGCTGCGCAAAGTGGGACAGAAGCCATGTAAGCAGCTCTCGATTTGCTTGCTCCCGTCCATCCCTCCTCCCACTTTGCTGTGAAGCCAGCAGAGCTAGAGGCGCTGCACAGCTCTCATTCTTACTCTGCTGGCTTCAGCAGAGAAGCGCAGTGCCTCTTCAGCAAAGCAGGAGGAGGAATGGAAGGGAGCCCTTACACGGAGCCCTTCCGTCCCTCATCCCGCTTCGCTGAGAAGCAAACAGAGCAAGCTGTGCAGCTATCACTCTCGCTGAAGCCGGCAGAGCAAGAGCAATAGCCACACAGCGGCTCTTGCTCTCCTGGCTTCACAGTGAGCGACGGACAGGAGCCATGGCTCCGGCTGCGGAGGCATCACTCAGCTCGCAACTGCAGCAGTAGCCAATTGATCCCTCTGCCTCCCAGTGCATTCGCTCCCTAAGACATTTCCCCTTACTTTTTAGGAGGAAAAAGTGTGTCTTATGGAGCAAAAAATACGGTAATCAGCCAAATCTGGACTTGCTGTATGCACTTAACCATCTCAAAACAGAAAGATACAAATATGGGCTACAATGGGATTCCTTAATCTGGTTTTCTATCAATGTTATTGACTTTCAATTCCCACCATCTCCCATCATTGGACAGGCTGGCTGAGGTGATGGGAGTTTGAGTCCAATATTTGGAGGTTATCTGCTGACATGCCATCTTTTGTCATGCTTTCAGGTGTCTGGATCAGAGTGACCACTACTTCCACAAGGCTATGCAATTTTTCTCTTCTGCTAATATCCTGGGCATAGAGAAGAAATACTCTAAGCACACTTCAGTCTTTATGAGATCCAGGTATGACTTAAGAATCCAGAGCAAAATCCCTGTCCTCAGACCCCCAAGTAAGAGAAAGGAAATCTGTGACCCTCCAAATGCAGCTGGACTCCAAATCCCATCAGTACCAGCCATCATTGCCAGTAGCAAGGGATGATGGGAGCTGTAATTTCCCATCCTTGCCCTAAGTAACAGTTGCAAGTCCCTTTGGCTGTCTGCAAATGAAAATGGACAACAATGACAACCAGCAAATGTCATGTTTAATTTTACACTGCAGATGAAGTGACAGATTTTGGAAGGCACCTCAGTCACTAAATTGAGAACATGAAACATCTTTCTGATAAGCAATATTTGAAAACTACATAAGCATGGTGTTTACAAATAAGCTGACAATTTAGTTAGCAATATTTGTCAAATCATAGCTAGAAAAACATCACAACTCATCTCCGTTCCATTTCTAAAGCGGAGAGAATGCTCCATTTGCAGGGCTGCCTCAGCTGCATTTGCATGGGGAGTGAGGGTGCTACCTTTTCTTTCCAGGAGAAAAAGGTAACCTACTTGCCCCCTTGAGTGTCAGTGGCAGAGGGACTCCCTTCCTCCCGGTGGTGGTAGGAGGAACAAGCTGCATTGGCCTCGGCCATGTGAGGCGCAACCTCCTTGGCTCCCTCAGTGGGAGCAGTGGCGTTTCCCCCCTGGTGGGCCCAAGGCCAATGTAGCTTTCCCCTCCCTTTCAACATTGTGGTGTATCGCCAGGTCGTGATGTTTGCCTGATGATACATCGCAATGTTGAAAATGTGGAATTGCCCAGCCCTAGCAGTGAGCAGAACTCCACTAGGGGAAGCAGACGTGTCGGCTGTCACAGAGACGGGGATGGTACTTAGAATGCCTCTGAATCCAATGCTGCGCTGCTGGAAAGGACAAGCCCCTCCTGAGATGCAAATGCTGTGATCTTTCTGTCTCCATAAAACAAGGTGTAAATAAACTACATTTCTAAGACACTGCAGACTCTCTGTGCCTTGATGTTCCAATGGAAAAACAACCTTGGTTGAGTGCCACAGCTTTTTTCCCTGCCTGCCCCCCGGCTGATGAACAAATGTCAAGTTTCATTCAGCTTCACAATGATATCTACACCGCATCAACAGGGGCATAGCATTGGGGGTGGAGGTAGGTTGCCAGGGCGATTGTCCCAGGCAATTTTTAAGAGGAGTGTTGTTCAGATCACCCTCTCTTAGCCAGCCCTATGGTGCTTTTGCAAGGCTGGGATCTGATCAGATCCAAGCCTTGCAAAGCAGCTCAGGGAGGCAGCCTGAGAAGGATGCCATGCGCTATTTGACCCCAGCTTCACCCTCAGGGGGCTGGGATCAAAGGGCACGTGTCCTTCTCATGATGCCCTCCATGAACCAGCCCTGTTTCTGAGGCTCACGACTGGCACACGCTTTCCCCCTCAGCCCAGTAAACACACACTCTGCCACTGCTCATGAAGCAGAAGAAATGCAAGATCGAACAGTGCCAAGAGGCAACTAGGGGTGGGATAGCCAAAGTAAAAGGAGGCTTCTTACCTGTCAGACCCATTCCACACACATTCAAATTTATCAAAAATGCAATCGTTCTCGTAGAGGGAGCACAGCTTGCTGCGGAGGTAATCATGAACCTAAGGATTGAGGCACAGACAGAAAGGGTGATGGTAAAACAAGGTTCAGTGGGAATCATAATCCAAAGCCTGATTTATAAATCTTGTGAACCAACACAACATAATATCCACTAGTTCCCTACAAGCTCACCTCTTACTCATTTAGGTTATCAGATACATTAATCCTGGAGACATCTTCTACAGTGGATACATTAAGCTCTTCATTACTAATCCAGAAGCATGACTCAAAAGAAATGATGTTCACAAGGTACTTAAGGGAAGAACACAGCAGTCCCATGGGAGAAGGCTGCTCCATTACCAAAGAGTGGGAAAAGACAACCTCAAAAATCATCTATTAGTATGGTGATGGGGGAGAGACGTGGGTAAGAAGAGCACTCAGCAACCTTATTTTCATAACAAAGATTCAATGAAGGGTGAAGCTGTCCAAGAATCAATGCACATACTTGCTTTGCAAGCTCCAGTTATCTGTTCCAGTAGTCTGGGTTTAATGTGTATAGGGAGAAGTCCACCCTGGCATCCAAGAACAATGTTGGAGGATACAGGTTTAAGGGGCAGGCCCAAGACTTTATGCTGCCTGAAGCAAAGGGGCAAGATGATGCCTTCCCAATTCCACATACAGAAGCCACTTGGGTTGGCAATCTACTCTTACTTCAGCACTGGCGAAGGGGGCAGCATCCTCCACTGCATCTGAGGGCAGTAGAGCAGAATGACACACACAGTGCTCTGCTCCAATACTTTTGTAATTCCTGTCCACCAGCCAGCACGTGCTACCTCAAGTGGTTGCCTCATTTTACCTAATGGTAGGGCTGGCCCTGATCCCTCCCCTCCACCTACAGAGTGGAATTCGTATAATGAGTTCCATCAGCAGAAGCCCTGCACAAGGACTTCTGCTTGCACAACAGGGTCATTCTGCATGCCCTGCATACCTTTGAAATTGAGCCAGGGGGAAAGGGAGGGTTAGGAGAACCACCAGAACAGTATGCAGGGAGAGGAGATGGGGAGGTGATTCTGCCTGGCAAGCTGAAACGCTTGCACTGATGGAATGTTTGCAATAGCGTGATGCTGAATTCCCCTTATAACGATCAAAGCAGAACCTCTGCCCAGGTAAGAAGCATTACATCCAAATAATTCAGAGCAGTCCTAGTTTATTGGTGGAGAGTGTGCTCTGCATGCAGAAGGACCCAGGCATATCCAGTTAAAGAGTGTCAGGTAGCATGCAGCAGCAGGAAGTGCCCCATTCGCTGAGATGTTGAAGAGCTCCCAGCCAAAGTAGATAATAGTGGTCTACATGGACTGATGGTCTGCCTCTATATAAGACAGCTTCGTGTATAGTTTGGCCCCTTGGCCTTGCTCCTGAAAGAGACAGTCTGTGTTCCCTCAAAGATCCCTAAAGGCACACCAACGTTATTAGGCAAGAGAACACAAGTATATTCCAAGCCTCATCAGCAATTTCATTACTTTGGATTTTTTGACAAGCAGCCTTAAAATTATGCCATTTTCCATGAGATCATATGCAACAGAAAAAACAAAACGCAAGTATCATTCTAATTTCAGTTGGAATGGAAAGGAGCATCCTAAACAATGAGGACTTTGCCTGGTAGTTCAAAGAACTCATAACAGTAGTTATGTAGCAGTTTTGAATGTTCAAAGTGCTTTACATAGATTGGGTTTGGCCCAGACTTCAGTAATATTCAGAGCAGAATAACTGAAATCAAACGCGTTTAAGTTACAGTGGTGCCCCGCAAGACGAATGCCTCGCAAGACGGAAAACCCGCTAGACGAAAGGGTTTTCCGTTTTTGAGTTGCTTCGCAGGACGAATTTCCCTATGGGCTTGCTTCGCAAGACGAAAATGTCTTGCGAGTCTAGAGATTTTTTTTCGCTTTTCCCCCCCTTTATCTAATCTGCTAAGCCTTTAATAGCCTTTAATAGCCTTTTAGCAGCTAATCCCCTAAGCCTTTAAGCCTTTAATAGCCGCTAAACCGCTAATAGCGCTAATCCGTTAAGCCGCTAATAGGGTTGCTTCGCAAGACGAAAAAACCGCTAGACGAAGACTCTCGCGGAATGGATTAATTTCGTCTTGCGAGGCACCACTGTATGTCTAACAGTGGATCAACTCTAAGTATGACAAAGCCTGGGTGCATCCCTTTATCTTTAATTCCTACCACCCATTTATTCACAACACACACAAAATCTTGAGGATGAGGTACCTGGTATGTTTCAATCGGTCTGTTCTCCATGTTGAGGTCCCACACCTTGACAGTGAGATAGTCCCTGGTCATGATGTACCTCCCGCTGTGACTGAACTTAACATCAGAAATTGAAGAGATGATCTCAGAAAAAAACGACCTGTTACTTGGGTCTTCGGGCTCTTCAAAAACTATACAACACACAAAAAACAAGTCACTTAAAACATAGCCAAGGCACAAGTCAATAGGGCTGGTGCCAATGTGGTAAGTATTGAAGTATTGATGTGTTTCACTTGCACAACAGTGTGGAAATATTTAATGGAAAATGGTTACAGTTCAGGATAGTATCCAGATATAAGTGCTAGTGGAGCATTCCCATCCCCACTGTGTTTGTCAACCGAGGAGCGGGGATATGCCAACCCCCTAACCCTTCTTCAAAGAGCACGGCTCTCTGCAATCATTAGTACAGCTAAATGCCTAAAGGCTTTGTTTTGAATCTGGAACCCCAGTCGGACAGGGTTCTGGGTCACGTGAAAGTGTTTGCATATACAGATTTATGCCTAAAACCTACATTGTGGACAACTGTGCTCCATGTACATCTACACCCTCATTCTGACAAGCACAAAGGCAAGAATGCCTGAAAAGGGCTACAACAGCTTTCATTTCACAGAAAAAACAAGACCATAAATAACACAATTCTGCAAAAATACTGTCTTATCAGGAAGTAAGCCTTATTTAAATCAAAGGGACTCACTTCTAAGTACATATGTATAGGCTTGCAGTGTTAGAACTCATCTGAAAGTATCCTTTTAAAAAAATGTTTCTGTTTTATTTTACTGTGTTTCGAAATTTTGCAAGCTTCCCTGGGAAAAATGTATTGAAGTGGGCTATAAATATATAACATTTTATAGGGGTAGGTAGGTAGGTAGTCAACACAATAGGAGGAGGAATGGATAAAGTCCACTTTTAAATATGCAATGTGTAAGCAAATTTGAACAGTTTCAGATGCCTCACAGAAAGAGTAATGATGCAAAAACCAAATTTTATTTTAGAAAAAATATATAGTCAGCTGAGTGAAATCTCCCCTAAAAGTTCAGAGTTTAGTGCAAAAGCTGACCAAGTTGAGGAACAGAAACTGCTCCCCTCTTTACAGTCTATAGTTTCTTTGCCAAGTCTCCTTTCTGCCTAATGACAAAGGTAGGGTGAGGGGAGAGACACAGTAGGATCAGCACTGAAGTCTTAACAAGATCTTGTTTTTTCAGTCCTTAACATATAATTGCCAGAGTGAGATTGCTTGTTTTGCCAGCTTTTTCATTCACCTGACAATCTCAAACTCCATCAAGCTACCTACATTTGCATTTCAATGTTTCAATGCATGGCATCATTAAATATATATACCTGTAGACTATAAAATATTAATTTCTTAAATTAAAATGCAACAGAACAAATTGAGCTTTCACACCTGGACTCCCACTGAATGACTGGCAGCAAACCAAAGTAAATAACAGTTTTTAGGAATCTAAACAGAAGTGTAGTATGATTACATCATGTGAGAAGTCAATGAAACAGCACCCACTTTATGCCACCTTCTGATTTGTAAAGTTGGCTTCCATGGGACCAAACTTTGGTCCACTGGATCGGAAGCCAGAGGGATTAGTTCATCAGCTTCACGGAAACCTTGAGAATCTTCCTGTCTTTGTTGCAGAGGCCTACTGGCCAAGGCCCTGACTGCACCAGACACTTAAAGCACTATCAAACCGCTTTTAACAGTCATCAGCAACCATTCCTATTCCCAGAATTCAATGGGAAGAGGGACTGATTATTAAACCACTGTGGGGACTGTAGCTCTGTGAGAGCAATGGTCTCCTAACAACTCTCTGCACCCTTAACAAACTACAGTTCCCATGATTCCTTGGAGGAAGTCAAGACTGTTAAGAGTGGTGTGAGAGTGCTTTAATTGTATGAAGCAGATGTAGCCTGGGTTGCTTATAGAAATCCTTCTGGATCAGGGTGAACCCAAGTGTAGGACATTCTGCCTGGCATCTATGGCTAAATGTGGACTTCCCTGCATCTCCTTTCTGACCTTCTTCCTAAGAAATTTATCTTGCTTCTATCATGGAACAGCTCATCTATATGTTGCACTCTGCTTTTCCTTACCCAACTATAGTGTGTGTGTCATGCCTATCTATCTATATCATATATATATATATAACTCAAGGTGATCTGGGCACTGTCAGCTGGTCCTGGACCCTCAGAACAGTTGAGATTTTAATGACTAGGACATTTTAATGAGAACACTCATCTTTAAAAGAACGGACCATTCTCTACCAAGCCATCAATTAGTGGAGTAAGAAGCACTTGTATCAAAGCTGCCACCAGTCAAAGAGATTTAAAGCTTTATGGGCCAATCAATATATGGCGTTAGCCAATCGAAGTCAATACAGAGGTTTCAGAGCAATCGCTTACTTCGTGTATATATAAATCACAACTGAATGGCCCAAGAAAGCAGACCGATGCAACTGTGAAGTTAAGACCTTTTTTTTGGTAGGAAAAATTTCAAGGATGCGTTCAGTGGATGAGTTTTAGGACCCTCACCATGCTTTTTCAAAATGTTATATTTATATTAAGTAATCATAAAATAAAGATATGATACCACAGCAGAACTTAAGAAAGAACATCTTCCATTGTTAGCATACTTTACTTTTATGTGTGACAGTGGCTCTATTGGTAAAAGTAAATAAATCTTATGACCATACGTAAATTCTTAAAACAACTACCAGAAGTTTTCTCCACTACCATCATTCCGCAATTGACTGTGGTGACAGCTTGGTTCTTCAGCTGTGGACAATAACCTGAAAACAGGGATGGGGGACCTTTTTCAGCCCAATTTTTCAGCCACATTCCTTCAGCACCACTTACCAGTGGTGGGGCAATGAATATAAATTCTAACTTTGCAGAGCAAGCAAATTTCTACACCTACTCACGCCCATTCTCTACCTTCCATCCAGGGAAGACAGACACATCATCAAAGATATATTCCAGCCAGGCAAAAACACTAAATGCAGGTGTTAATCAGGGCTGCAGAGGCACTCTGGCCAGGGAGAGTCTCAAGGGCAGTTAGAGAGGCTTGGAGGGACACATTCAGACACAAAGCTTGCATTTCCCGACCCCTTGCCCTATGTGAAAGTGAGTGTTTGGGTAAATTGTGTTATGCTTTTGTTGGGGTTGGTGGAATCCTAGATTAAATTTTGTTCTGACTCGTAGTATTAAGGCTGTCCATGTTGTAGCACATGGGATTGTTGGTTCTGGTAACTGTGTTTGTGGGGATTTTAGATTTAGCTGAATGTATACAGGATGTCTGGCCTACGGGTGTATTAGTAAGTGTGGAATTTGTGTGGTTACTGAGTGAAAACTTGCTTTATGGATTTTATTATTGTATCTTTTTATTATTTTATATACTGGATTATTATTCTTGTTCACTTTTCTTTGTTGACTGCTTTGGAATCTTTTCTGATGCATAGAAGTATTATAAATGCTTGAAAAAAAATGAGAGAGGGAGAGGAGGAGGAGGAGGAGGAGGAACTACATGTATATTTGACCAAAGGAACCACATTTCTGTGGCCAGGGTAGAAAACATGAAGTGTGGCTAAAACAAGACAAAGCTTAAGGAAATTTCTTAGAGACAGTAGGATTTCTTTCGCACTGCATGGATTCAGCTGCAATGATGTGTTCTCACCCTTCGAGGGTAATGACCCACTTGACACCTAACATCCTGGCATTGAGAATTTTATTTACTTATTAAAAAAAATAAGTCTGACATTAGCAGTCAGACCTCCTGCAGGAAAAACTGGGGAAGAAAACCATACCAGAGCAGTTTTTCCTTTCTCAGCACAAATATTTGGTGAGTTTCATTGCCCTCTAACTGAATGCTGAGCTGTGAAGTCCTGAATTTTGGAATATGGTGTGTGCAGGGAAGAGGGATGGAAACATCCCAAAGTGCCAGGATAAATGATCTCTCTACAAATCTGAAATGGCACTGCTCACAGCAGTCTGCAGCTTGAGCTCCTTTAGCTGCCAGCAGGAAATCTGATGACTTGTGGGTTTTTCAAAAATAAAACGAAAACATCAAGAGAAGGGGAGGAGATCAAGATCTGAGCTGGCTTGCGCAAAGCACCTAACTTCCACAAGAGCTTGTCGCGGCTGTAATAATTATGGGCTCAGGCACACTAGGAGGCAGGATTTGGGAGGAATTTTTAACAGCGGCATCATTTCTATGGGTTCTGTTACGTACAAAGCTTGAGTCAAGTTTGCTGGTGCTAAAGTGACAGCAGAGGCGATGGGCTGACTTTTGATGCAGTCGAGGAAAGAGAAATTTGCAACCACCACCAAATTATACAAAACCTGAGCATGTGAAAAACTCAGGGTCAGCCTAATTGTGATGTTGTAGATCTCCATATATTTTTATTTCTATTTTAAAGCAGCCATGGGGGGGCACTGAATTTGAGGGTGGAGTGGGGTTAATTTTGTCCCACTTTATTTTCCTGATCTAAATACCACACTAACCAATATCTGCAGGATATTGCTGCTCCACTGCAACTCCCATCATCCCAAACATTTGCCATGCTGGCTGGGACTGGAAGGAGCTGCAGTCCAGTAATATCTGGAGGGGTATAGGTCAGAAAAGGTAAGAGGCCATTCACCTTTCAGTCATGCTGGTTTCTATACATCTTGTACCATCCTGTAAAATCTCTTTTAGAGAAATATGCACACAGTGGAAGCAAAATCCATCTTAAATTCAGGTGTGCATGTAAATAGCAGTGCAATATACAGTTGTACCTTTGTTTTCGAACTCCTTGTGACTCAAACGTTTTGACTCCCGAACGCCGCAAACCTGGGAGTGTGTGTTCCAGTTTGCAAACTTTTTTGGGAAGCCGAGTGTCTGAGGTGGCTTCCGCAGCTTTTGGTTGAGTGCAGGAAGCTCCTGCAGCCAATCGGAAGCCGCACCCTGGTTTTCGGAAGTCGAACAGACTTCTGGAACGGATTCCGTTTGAGAACAAAGGTTCGGACTGTACTGGCTGATTTGAACCAGACTGCTGCAGTGGAAGAGAAGGGGAGCAGGGCCACTGCATTAGCTCTAATGAGACCTCTGCTCCTTCTGGCTCTTCCTCTGGCCATTATAGGAAGATCTTGAAGAACTGGTGCCCAAGTTTGCTTCCCCCCCTTCATCTCTCCGTCCCCACTCTCTTTTCTTCTGTGTTGTGTCTTATTAGTGTTAAGCCTGAAGGCTGCAAACTGTTCTGGGAGCCTCTTTGGCTGAAGTGCAGGGTAAAACTGCTTTTAATTAAGTATCATGGACCTTATTGTAAAAAGACATAAACATTTACATAGCCCGCTTGCCACAATGGCATCTTTCTTTCTTTCTTTCTTTCTTTCTTTCTTTCTTTCTTTCTTTTTCTTTTTAATTGATACACCAAAAAAGAAACAAAACAAAAATAGAATGAAAATGTTGATAAACACAATATTAATTACAAAACAATAAAACAAAAATTGGTCTTTAGACTATAGACCCGACTTCCCATCTATTCCTTATTTCAATTATATATTACTTGTTGCCAGTACGCACCTTTATTTTAAATTGACTAATTCTTAATTCATCTTAGGTCTCATATCTTACTTAAAGCTACTACTGAAATTATTCGAATGCTGCAACAGAGTTTAAACTGCTGTAATTATTTTTCAAATCAACTTTGAAGACCTCCCATTTTGAGACAAATTCCTGTTTTGGTTTGTTCTTCATCTTTTCTGATAGGCTGTCTAACTGCATATTTTGTCAGTTTTTGAGTCCAATCATGAATAGAGGGGATTTCATTACTCTTCCATTTTGTAGCAATAAGAACTTTTGCTGCAACTGTAGCATATAAAAAATACCCTTCATTTTTTTCAGGATATCCAAATCTGTAATCCCTAGAAGATAAGCTTCTGATTTTCTCTTAAAGGAAATCTTTAGCATTTTTTGTAATTCTGCTCTCCCAAAATGCTTGGATTTTCTTACATAGCCACCACATGTGATAGAAAGTGCCAGATTTATCTCCACACCTCCAGCAGTTACTTGGGACACTTTTGTACATCTTTGAGAATTTCCAGGGTGTTAGATACCAATGGTGTTGCAATTTTAGAAAATTCTCTCTTAAGACATAACAATTCGTAAATTTCTAATTATTTTTCCACAAATTTTCCCATTGAGGCATGGTTATTGAGTACCCAAAGTCTTGTTACCACTTGATCATGGCTGCTGTAACCTCCTCCTCCTTGAATTCCCAGTCAAGGAGAAGTCGGTATACCTTGGAAAGGGTTTTTCTTTTTCTTTTAGAATTTACTAATTCGGATTTGAATCGAGAGATTTCTGCTGCAAAACCCTTTTGTTTATCAGATTTGAATTTTTCATGTACCTGATGGTACTGAAACTAATCTGAGATGTACTCTTTTATTTCCTTGAAGCTTTCTAATTTTAGTTGGTTGTCTTCTTCCTTTAATAGTGTTTTATATGTTGGACAAGTTTCCTGGGTATTTTTCCTTTTCACCATAGAGGCTTCAATTGGGGAAGTCCACAATGCCATTTTTCATGCAACCAAGCAATCCAGGATGAGGACTATATGTGCAAGACTGCAGGATTTAGAACCGGGATTGATTTTATATTTCCTTGAATTGGGCCTGCATCCAACTCTTCTGTGTAAGCTCCCTCTCAACAGTACATTTGGTGAAGGGCACTTTAGAACAATGCCTACTTTGCGGTTTATTCATCAAAAGACAAGGCATAAGTGACCTTCCTTCCCACAGTTTCTGTCTTCATCATTTGCAATGACTACCACTGCAAAGTGAAAATTGAAATGCAGGAATTTGTGAACTGCCTTATTATCAAAGACCAGATGGTGCTCCTTCACTCAAAAGAACCTCTGCCAACTGGAGACTTGGTGGTACCATGACAACTGGTGCAGAGAAATCTTTAGATTCCTCAGATCATCATATATGGGGCCTATCCCAGCATAGAAGGGGATCTCTGGGGAGAGGAGACAACCATTCTCCTCAACCCCCAACTGAGACAGCAAGGGGCTGCTTTGGGGAAGAAAGGAAAGAAACCAACCAACCGAAAGAAACTGGATGGATAATCACTATATTTTTTGCAGAATAACTTTCTATTTGGTAATATATATGCTTAAATATTCCCAACTTTTAGTGTGTACCAGCAACAAGTAGTCAATGTCTTCTACGTTTTTCTCCTCATGTCATCATGTCTGCATCCCTAAAAAGTTCAATGGTAGGGATGGGAGACCTCAGGCCCAGGGCCCAAATGTGCTCTCCCCCCCCCCCCCCCCGGCTGCTGCATCTGACTCTTGGAACTCTCCTCAGGCCATATTCCCCCCCAAGGCACAACCCTCATCTAGGCTGCTTTGCACTCTCCTTAAATGTTTTTGCCTGGCTAGAATTTGCCCTTCAATTCTGAAGATGCTTCTTGCTTGACTGGATGGAGGACAGTATTTAAAACAGTACTCAGGACAAGAGATCAAAGAATGCCAATGTAAACAGGTATGTCTTCAAAAAATCATATTTCAGCAGGGAGTGCATTCTATAGTACTAGACCCACTGGTGAAAAAGCCTGGCCTCCCGTAACCACAAGACAATCATTCTTAGGCTGCAGCAAGACTAACCTGCAGAATGATATACAAAGTCTAACTTCTAAAATGAAATATGAACAACCTAAACTTTATTTCAACCCGCAAATAGGAAAAATAGGATACAACAGCAAAAGGGATGCTAAGGAAACCTTGGTGATGCTGACAACTAGTATCCTCTGGAATCTGGTTAGCAGAATCTGCTCTCCGCTTACCAACAAAATTTCATGGAAATTCAATTTTTCACTTCTCTGTTTGTTGGAAGCACTTTGCATTAGGATAACCAGAACCAGTCTATTATCATCCAAGTTGGATAGATCTCTTGGTTCCAGATCAGTCTCAAGCACCCTAATGCCAAAGGCTGCAAAAGTAAACTTTGAATGACACAGGGAATGAACATGTTGATAGAGGAACAAATGGTAATTTGCAAATCTGGACTGTAGGAGAGCTGCCCTTAAATATCCAGCAGGCTAAATGGAGTTGTAGTTTCTGACTATTCATGTTTGGTGTTTCTTGCGGTTGGGGGCATGGAAACATCATTTTAGCCTTCAAGTGCTTAGGGAACTTGTCCCAAGAGGTTTTCAGAGCAACTAATGTGGGACATGTGGTGCAATTTCTATAGTCTCTACATGTTCTATAATTACATGTCATTTCCTTAACTTTGCGGCTGAGTCGTGCAGGATTCCACAATGCACCATTGTTCTGAATAGAATTTTTTTTTTAGTTGATGACTAAATCCTGAAGATTTACAGAAGCCCCTTCCCCAAGCTGGTACCTCAGGATTTTGGGGGCTACACAGCAATTTGAGATTAGGGAAATGTGAGCTTGCTGGGCACTGGTGATTACATAAAATACATTGTTCACTACTGCAAGGCAAGACCTATTTTGGAAAGGGGTGCTTCCATTCTGAATAAACCTGTAGTCTTGCTTATAGCAGCAGGAACAGCTTGATTCCAAATAAACAGCTCTCCCACACCAGCAATGAACCATTTGTTTCAGTGTCTGTCAAAGGTGTCCCACAGAAGGCTGTGTGATCCTGTAACACACAATCCAGTTGCTTGGAGCAGCTATGCACTTGCTTCCTGTTTATTCTCCACTTGGACCTTTTCCTTCTTTTGTGTTTATGACATAATGATAAAGGCACAAAAATCCTGTCCTTCAAGGTTCTCAGGGGGCTGGGGAATTTCACAGAAATATGGTTAATCTCTCTCCTACAATGACATTTCATCTGTAAAACTACAGCGCTAGCACTCTTCCCATCTGGTGGTATGGCTGACAATTTCCCCTATAATGGGACAAAACCTGGCAATTTTCCCGCGGTGCAAAAGGAGACTGTGATTTTTCATTTTAGAGAGGCAGAAATGTTCCCCCTCCAGTGACATTTCATTGCTCCCAATATGAGAGAGGCTCAAGAGTTTTCTACAGGAAGAGCCATATCCAACCTCTGCAAGTTTCCGAGTTTTCCATGCTGGAAACAAGAGGAAATGTTTCAGTCATTTTGTTCTTACGCCAACAGCAGACCACCAGAAGATAAAGAGAAATTAGACGCTGTGGGTTAAACCACAGAGCCTAGGACTTGCCGATCAGAAGGTCGGCGGTTCGAATCCCCGCAACGGGGTGAGCTCCCGTTGCTCAATCCAGCCTCCTGCCAACCTAGCAGTTCGAAAGCATGTCAAAGTGCAAGTAGATAAATAGGTACTGCTCTGGCGGGAAGGTAAACAGCATTTCCATGCGCTGCTCTGGTTCGCCAGAAGCGGCTTAGTCATGCTGGCCACATGACCCGGAAGCTGTACACCGGCTCCCTCGGCCAATAAAGCAAGATGAGCGTGCAACCCCAGTCAGCCACGACTGGACCTAATGGTCAGGGGTCCCTTTACCTTTTTACAGATTTCTAGGGTTGGAACTCATCCAGATTTGTGCTCATCCCTCACCTAGAAAGCATGGGTCTGAGCAGTTTCCCGCTTATCCCATGCTTTCTAGGCATGGGTCTGAGTGGTTTTGGACTTGCCCTGCTGTTTTCCATGGGAAAATCAGATAAATTTGAGCAAATGTCAACCTGGAGAAAACCTGTTTGAAGTTTGCCCCAATTCAGCAGTGAAGATCAAGTTTTCTTGGGGGAAAGCGGTGGGTCAAGGGCAAGTCTTGATGGTAGTTATGCTGAAAGTCACTTACTGCTATTGGAGTAACCTAGAGCATTGATTTGTGATAATGCTTCTCCCTTGCCTAGATCAAGGATGGAGCAATGTGGATGGGTGGAGAAACCTCTAACCTCTGCATGGTTAGAAGGTAGCCTGCTGTACAATTTTGCCTCTGGCTCTGCCCACCACTGGCATGTTATGGTCACTGAAAGGCAGCTGTCATGCCAAAAAAGGCTCCTTGCCTCTGCTGCAGAAAGTATACAGAGCTGCTACGAGGCTCACACTATATGGCAGTACTACTCACAAGGGAATGGTCATTTGGGAGAACCAGCACCTCCCATGTAAGTGCTGAAAAAAGGGCTGTTGGTTGCACAAGCCATCATGGAATATCACCTGCCTTATTGCTCATAGTTTGTAGGAAATGAAGATTACATGAACACTGAAACCCAATCACACTGCAGGAAGAACAATTAGCCACAATAAAAGCGAGACTCTGCAGTTGCTGAGAATACAGGCTTGGTGGGATGTGAAATTCTATCCTTCTAAGGCACTGAAAAAGAGCTCAATAAAATCAGGACTATACACTCCGCCGAGTCTGGTCTGGGACTGTAATAAATTCAATTCAATATGCACTCCGCCACTGGGTGTGTGTGAAGGGGGGGAGTTGGAACTTTTCCAGGAATCTTATCCTTGGCTCTAACGCACCTACCCAGAGGTGTGACCTTGATACTGCTTGAATATCACAGTACAGAAAACCCAGCTATGCTTTTTATGTCACTGCTACCTCTACAATGGCCACCTGCCAAGAACGAAACAGTTCTGCAAAGAGTGGCTTCTCTCTAGGAGGCACTCCCAGAACAGCATGGGACAAGGAAGGTTGAGCAAGGGAGTTGCTTTCAAGGCCACAAGCAGCGGATTTATCTTGATAACTTTTTAAGGCTACTGCATTACCCACAGTATTGTGGGGTGGTTCAGCCAACACTGCCATATACATGTCGGAAAATTTCTGGGTGGCAGAGTAAGGTAAGGAACATACTTTCTTTGACATAAAGAAACAGATTCATTTGGTATGGCTGTAGATTGTGCACAGAAAGAGGTACATATTTCCAGTTGCATGGTGCATATCCTAAGGCCAACCCACAGCAATGCATTACAGGTATATCCACCTGTGACACGTAACAGAAACACAATTGGAAGGTGCTTCAATACAATCTGCATTTTGATTAAACACAACTAGTTATTAAATATTTCCTTTTGAAAATTCATCTGTAAAGGCCAGAGTCACTTTTTTTTGTTTTTTGTTTTGATCCCCAATGAACTGCCTCAATTCCAACTTGCAAGTCTGCTGAACCACAATTGACTGAGGGCCAATGCTTCTGAAGGATAGGGAAAAATCAATATCAGACGTCAAGGGAGAGGTCAAATTGAACTTGTTTTCACAATTGGCTTGTATGCGCTCTAAAGGACACTGCAGCAGCAGCAGAACAAAGAAACAAACCAAGCCAAGGTCTCCGGTGTTGAAAAAGGGAAGGAAATGAATCCAGCCTGCTTCTTGATGCTTATATTATGAATCTGAGGTGGTACAATAATCAGACACTGGGAGGAAAGAGTGAAAAAATTGTGGCTGTCCAATGAACTCTAGTGATAGATATCAGGATATAATCATACGCTTGGAACAGCCATCTAATTGGGCTTCTGTGACATCTCCCACTAAGTGGAAGCGATAAAGCCGAAGAGGTCATTTTTGTAACCTGGTTATTAGGGGTTAGGGATTGATTCAATAGCAAAAAGAAAAGAAAAACTGCAAGCTACTACAGCATCATGGATGGGAGAAATGGCTATTTTCCTAGGAAAACAGCACCTTTGAGATATAAACTCTGTCAAGAGGAACATGCTCATATTTTGTCTGTACTTTTTGTGGACAAAAGAAAATAAACAAAACATGACAAAACACATGCCAGGAGAATATGCCAATCTAAACAGGAAAACATGCAGCCATTGTGAACCTTATCAGAGTTTGCATAATGGGATCAACATGTGCAAAAGTTAAGGAGACAGAGAGGTCTTGTTCCGCTTTAGGAAACGGACGTAAGATCATGTGACAAAGGAGATCAGTCACAGAAAAAGGGAAGAAAACTTGTTCCTCACAGAAGTCCTGTTTTAAGTTCAGATGCAGCAATAAACCAGGCTTTGTCATTAGAGAAATGGGTGATGCCATGCCTCATGCTTGCATGTCTCTCCTTCCACCTTCCTTCGTGCAAGAGGGTTTGATGCTGGTTTAAGGGCAAGCTATGGTTTCCACAAACCATAGTCTGCTGCATTCAGATGGAATGACAAACAATGGTTTGCAAAAACAGAAGCTAAAGCCTACCAATCTCTTCCCTTTCAGCATGATGGAAAGAAGGGAACACATCCAACTATAGTCAGGCCACCCCTCTAAAATATAGTTTGTTTACGCAAGACAAGCATTCTGATTCAATTGAATTAGGCTGGTTCACTGAGATTAAATCCCCCATGGATTCTTGGTTCAGGTATAAGAACAACTTGTTCTACTTTATAAATCCTGAGTCAAAATAATCTAGCTAAAATGACTCAGCCCCTTGAGAAATTCTTTACATAAGGGTTTAATCTGGATTAAAACATCTGTGTAATTTAACGTAGACAAAAATAGTTAAGGATAACTCAACATCTACATAACACTTGTTCAGATTGAAAACCTATTCCAGTTATCCACTTAACTGTAAATCACTACTGGTTTCATTTTCTACTCTCTTTAGCGCATCAACTTGCCAAATTCTTTGAATATTTCATTTCAACTGCATTGGCATTTTCTCTTATTAAGTGATGCAGGTGGAGCTGTGGTCTAAACCACGGAGCCTCTTGGGCTTGGTGATCAGAAGGTTGGAGGTTTGAATCCACGTGATGGGGTGAGCTCCTGTTGCTGCCTCAGCTTTTGACAACCCAGCAGTTCGAAAGCATCCCAGAGCAGGTGGATAAATAGGTAGTTCTGTGGCAAGAAGGTAAACAGCATTTCCGTGAGCTCTGGCACTCATCACAGTGTTGCGTTGCACCAGAAGCGCTTTAGTCATGCTGGCCACATGACCCAGAAAGCTGTCTGCAGACAAACGCCGGCTCCCTTGGCCTGAAAGCGAGATGAGCGCCGCACCCCATAGTCTCCTTTGACTGTCCATGGGTCCTTTACCTTTACCTTCCCTTATTAAAGGGGGAGAGGCACATAACCAAACTGATGTGTGAAAATGTGAGCTGAGTGAGTTCAGAATGTGGTAAAAGCATGTCGAACACACTACCCAACAAGCAGCTGGCATCTTTGGGACAGCATGGGAATGAACAGTGGGTTGTTACCAGTGGTGGAGTTATAAAGCAGTCACACAACCACATCACCACATACTGAACTCTACATGGATACGGTCAACCCCTATTTTCAACATACCAATTTGAGAATGTGATTTGATCTTTTATGTCAGGTGTGGGGAACCTTTACTAAGACTGAGGGCTGCATTCCATCATGAGCAATCTTCTCGTGGTCACATGCCAATGGTGGGCAGGGCTAGAGGCGAAGGTGGTTGGAGCAAAGTGTGCAACTTTTACCTTTGCTTAGGAGGCTACATTCCAGCCATGAAAATGTCCGAGGTTTCTGCACACACACTCCACACATGCAAGCAAGAGGCATTATCACAGCTGAGTGGCACATTCCGCCCAGGCAAATGTACTTGAAGAGGATGCAGAGCAGGGCCAGTGCAAGGAGTGGCCTGGGAGGTGGGGTGTGTCCTGATGGCCGGGCAGAGATGCCTGCAGGGCTGTACTTGCCACCCAGGCTACAGGTTCTCCATCTCTGCTTTAGTAGCTACATTCATCTTAGTTGTTATAGAAAATAGTGTATGACCTGCAATTTAATATCACCATTTCTGATTTGCAAAACCACCACATTAATAATTAAAAGCTGACTCCCAAACTGGAAGCACTCTTCAGATGGCAACTAATGAAAAATGGGCTTTGGATTAAATTTTGAGGATCAGAATAACTTAGTTCAAAACCAATCTCTCTCTCCTGTCCTTTTAAAAAGCAATTAGCTGAATCTTTGCAAGAGATTTATTTCAATTCTGGCTGGAAAATGCATCAGGCGGGGCCTTATAGCAATTGCACATCTCTTGTTCAGGGGGACAGAAAGCAATGGTGTGGGTCCCGTTCCCCATGCATTAAAGCAACTATTCATAAAATGCTTTGCCATTCCCTCCGCCTTCCACACCCAGGGATTTCCCATGTACTTTGAGCTTTCAGTTTGACATTAAGATATCTGAGAACCCAGTGAACCAGAAACTGAAGTGAGCTCTGGGTGTTACTCATTCTGGCAGGAGGGTAAGGTTCGGTTGTACAGAGATATAAACAGCACCAAAGTAAAAACTATTGTGCATGCTGCTCTTACTTTGGCAATCACAGCAGGAAGAGGATATATTCTGTTCACTTCCAGCTGGTAATACTTTGTGTCAGAAGTAAGCTTGATAACTGATTACTAAGAAAAAACTAAGGTTTCTTCTCCCCCCCCCCAATAGACCTGCCATTGAGATATATATTTTTATATAAAATAAGTACAAATCCTATTTTCTCATTCATCCTTCCGTGGGCCAAAATATACTCACATTTGGAGTGCCTGTCACACAGGGCGGACGCTCGCATGTCGCACAGTCTTATTGTCCCCTTGCTGCTGCTGTAGACAAAGGTGTTGCAGTGGTGCGGATGGAACTCTGCAGCCGTAATCACTTCTGTCAGCTCCTCCATGTTTGCTGGTTTTATATCTACAATATCTGGCAGAAGTGAATCAAGGCAGAACAAACAGCACAGAGCAGGAGGCCTAACATGATGTCCCAAGGAAGTGGGGAGGAGACAAGAGACTGCCATATATCTGGACTGGGGAGACCTGGGTAGAACTCACTTCTCGTTTGTGAATCTGAAACTAGGCCAACTACTAACCTTCTGAGTAACATACCTGAGATGTTATGAGGATAGAAGGGGATAATAAGAGAAGTTATCGCCTACCTGTCTGGGTGCCTGCATGTTAGCTCATTTACACTAAGCTATGGCTTGGTTTAATGTTATGTGTAAATGAGGGCAATCTGTGCATATTTATTTGTTTATATTTTGTTTATCAAAATATGTATATATTGCAGTTTCACAAAAATACTGGAGTGGTATACAACAATTATAAAAGCAATGAAAACATGCAAAAACAGAATTAAAACCATAGATCACTGGCTACTGCAAGAGAAATATTATCTGCACAAGCCCGGTGGTATAGGAAAGTTTCCAGATCGTCCACTGGAAGAGTTTTCCATAGGACTAGGCAAGTAACATGAAAGACTCAGTTTCGTGTTGACATCAGATGAATCTCACCAACTTGGGGGACAAATATCAACGCTTCAACAGATGTTCTCAGGTGTGATATAAGAATTCAGGTGGTCCTTAAGGTACCCTGGATCCACGTTATTCAGGGTTTTATAAATTATTACCAGAAATTTATACTTGGCTAGGTAGTGCAGATGCTTTAATAAAAGTGTAACATGCTGTCAATCAACTGCCCCCATCAGCAGTTTAGTTGCTGCACTTTGGATTACAACTGCCTGCCAGTCCGACTGAGCTGATGCAAGTTGTAGTCCAAAACATCAGGAATGGTAGCTTTGCAAAGGATGGTCTAGACCAAATCCTTCTCTAGCTCCATCCCTTTCAGTTGGAATGTTGTGCATATTATCAAGTCTCTTATGCATCCTCATGCTGTAACATGCCGTGGTGCTAGAAAGAACACTCATTCAAAGCACGTTGATTTATCTGCCATCAACCATGTGCTAGGTGATTGACTCAAAATGAATCCTAACTCATTAGTCAACTAGGTTGCCCCCTGGCTGATGGTAGGCACACAATAGATTTTCTATTTCAGAAAGCAAAATCAATCTGTAACACCATGGGCAATCATCTGAGGAAAATAAACAGACTAGTCAGATGAAATAAAAGGCCGAGGTAAGTCACATAAATACCAGCCACTTGCTCTCACAAAAACAAGTTATTAGCTCCTACTTTTCTTGTCTCCTGGATTTTCTTTGTTGCTTATATCGGAGCAGACACTCTCCATTCTCTGCTAGTTGCCCTAGCATATGTAAGCTATCCTCAGTGGGATTGTATTTTGGTAATTATAAATGTCCACTGCAAGGAGGCGAAAAACCCCAGCTCAGTCACCAAAACCTTACAATTTACCAGTAACCATGCTTTAACTGGGATAGGGCAACTACTTTATGGCATTCATGACCTTAATGACTCAACAAAATAGCAAGCTATCTATCATTAAGTGTCTCCTTCCTTCTTTTCCTCTTACCAAATATTTTAGTTTGGCATACATTAACAAAATTGTTCCTCAAAGTGACAGCCTCATTGGTCTCGTTTGCACCTAATGCTATACTATGTTTAATATCAACCAAAGTTAATAAATCATGGTTTAGTGTCATGTGCGAATGAGGCCACTGGCTCCACAGAACAAAGGAATTCCTCTGATCAGGCTAAAGTCCAATTAGTTTAACAAAAAATGCTTTTCAAATATGGTTTTCCTTAACAGGCCAAGAAATTGATTCTCTCTGGTTGCCCATGATGCATGAGCCTAGGTCAAGAACTGAAGAGGTGGGAGTCAGGGCATGCAACTGTTTCTAGAGACCACTGGTTGAAATGGAGGTGGCTTAGAACATGGAACTATAACAATTCCTTGTCTGTTGTGAGTCTCCAGTATTGAGTGAAAGTGAATGGGAGACCGTTTGATTATAAGGGATTGGACACAAGGTTTCCTTTCTAGAAGCCCATCTCCTGATCTTCCCTCCCTCCCTTAAACAAAAGTCTTTGCTAGTGAAGAAGGGTCTATAAGCCCTTGCCTAGAATATGCATTAGTTGTATCCTATGCAATCATGTCCTGACCACACTAGAACAGGGTGAAGTGAGAATCATCTGTGAAGGAAGACCTACTAATAATGCCCTAGGGTATTACTAACCTGACCCCCCCTTCATTCCAGGAAGCACCAGGAACAGCTTAAGCAGGCTATGTTTCATCACATGGCCTGCCCAGGTTCCTTTGTTAGAACTGCATTAAACAGGTGATCACAATTCCACAATCTTTTCTGCCTACTCACTCTGGTCAGCTAATTTCCTACTATATCTGCTTGGCTATCGTCACATGATAACCCTCCATTATCCAGGCTTTCTTTTGTTCACAGTCTACTCATTCTCCACCTGAAACTTGGCTAATTTCTTGTGTTAATTACAGGGCAATGCTATGCGTGTTTATTCAGAAGAAATTCCCACTGTATCCAGTGGGGTTTAACTCCCTAGTCACTGTGTTTAATACTGTATCCTTAATTTCCTTTCCAGTATGGGAGAAATATATTTCCTGACCTTGCCCCATCCTGATAACTTCACAGCTCCTCAGAAACCTCTCTGGGTTCCCACCTATTCTTCCCCTTTTCACACCTGCATAAACCTGTAGTCCTGGGAGAATGAAGCGCATATGCACAGAAAACATGTAAAAAGCAGGGCAATGGAAGACTATGAGGGCTAACAAGAGTTATATCACCAATTCGTAACACATTGAAGCAAAGGGCAGAATATGTACACTGACACCAACTTCACCAACAATTGATCTTTAGAGGAGATAAAATGTCTTTTCAATACAGAATTGGAGCAAAATTGAGATTGTGGCTAGGAATGTTTTGAGCATTCCTTGATTCCAATAAAAAAATAATAATAAAGAGCAGCACCCCATACAAAAACAGGGCAGTATATATCCAGGATGCAATGTGGTGCTTTCAGACCATATTATTTCCAAGCAAAATAACAGGAAATCTGTCTGACTTGGGGTATTTTTTAGTCTCACATCCACACTAATTAAAACTCAGCCTGTGCTTCTTTATTGATTTTAGTGCAAGGAAAGCTAGCAGCTAAAGTAACTGCTTACTTTCAGATTACAACCGTTTGCTTTGGTTCAAGATGGAAGAGTTATGATTCCTGCCCCCTGCAACCCAAGGGACAAAATGAAACAGTTTTAAAAAAATAGCCAAGGCATCACGCTAGAAAAGCTTTCCAATAATTGCTGCCGGGGTTGGTTTTTTTTCAATTCTTCACATTTCGATCCAAGATGGAATCACAGATGGACACAATTGTAAGATTCAGGGTATTTACTGGCATTTTTTCCTCAGCTGGCCTTACCATTCAGAGAAAAAGGCCTGATAAGTGCAGATGATCTTTTGATGATTGGCTCCCTCAGTCATTGCTCTGAGATGGTGGCCACTGATGTCAAGCAGTTTTAGATTTCACACTACAAAAACCCCAGCATGGGCCAATTCTGTTGGCTTTGTGAAGCCTTAGTGTGGATAAAGGGGAGGAGGAGGGAAAAGCACAGAGGCATTCTTTGCCCCATACGGAAAACAAATTAAGTTCCTGCTGCTAACAGGGGCGAATGGGAGGTTAGGAACATCCTTCTCCTGTAGGGATTACTGGGAAAATGTGGCTGTGTGAAAAATACTTTCCTTAATGTAGCATTATATGATGGGGAAATTGAATAGTTGGATATACCACCCTCCTCATCTTCTCATAAATGAAACTTGTGTTTCAGAGAGATAAGGGATCCAATTCACTGGGGCACGTCCCCGTACACAAGTCCTATTGGAATAAGCATGCGACTTTCCACCCTTATTGATAAATTTAAAAACTAGAGAATCGCCAGGTCCAGATGGCATCTACCCCAAAATTATTAAAGAACTCAAATGTTAAATTGCTGATTTAACAAAGCTATGGAACTTTACCCTAATATTAGCATCTGTAACCAGAGGGGCAGGAAGTGGGAAATGAAAGTTACATGCCATTTGGTTTAACATCTATTCCAGGCAAGTTTATGGAAACAATTTTTAAAGACAAAATGTTCAAGCATATAGGAGAAAATGTGCTGGAAAAGAGTCAACATGGCTTCTGCAAACCATCTCTGTAACCTTTTAAAATTGTTTGAAATGGTAAGTAAGCAGGCTGATAGAAGTGATCTGGTAGACACTGTGTATTGGTCTTCCAAAAAGCTTTTTGATAAATGTCTTCATCAAAGCCTTCTGAGTAAACCAAGCAGTTATGGAATAAATGGATGGGTCCTCTTATAGATCAGTAACTGGTTAAAAGAACAGAAAGCAGAGATTAGGCATAAATGGACAGTTCTCCCAATGGAGGAATCTGAGTTCCACAAGGATCAATATTGAGGTTGGAGCTTTTTGAGCTTATTCATAAATTACATGAATAGTGAGGTGTCCAAGTATACTTATGACTTTGAATTATTTTGGATTGTCAAAACAAAACAAAACAAAACAAAACAAAACAAAACAAAAGGATTGTGAAGAGCCCCAAAATGAATTCATCAAATTGGGTGAATAGACAATAATATTGCAAGTAAAGTTCAACAGTGAGGCACACTGAGGCAAAAAATATATATCCTAATCTCTACACACTGATGAGGTTTGAACTGACAGTGATTGATCAGGAAAAAGACCTTGGAATCATGGTGGATACCTTGATGGAAATGTTGGCACAGGATGTGGCAGCTATGAAAAAGGTAAAGTCCATGTTATGGATAATTAGGGAAAAGTTTGGGAAAATATACACTCCAAGATCAGAGGAAGCACATATCTGAATACTAGTTGCTGGGGAGTAACCAGCAGGGCATCAGACACCCCCAAGCAAGCACAAACGGCAACCTATTCTATTGGTGGCAACAGAATACTTCTTTCAAGCCCAATTTCAGCTGGGAGGGGGTGGGGCAGAGCAGGCTACAGGCACCAGGAAACGTCTCTCTGGGCAGTTGTGCACCCCCAGGCAACACGTTGGCAATCCTTGCTTTAATAAATCTCTCAACCTCCTAGCTGCAAGACCGGAGTAAGAAACGCTGACTTGTATTATAGTGTTGCACATCAGAGCACAAGAAGCTGCCTTATACTGAGTCAGACTTACTGGTCAATCTCAGTATTATCTACCCTGACTGGCAGCTGCTCTCCAGAGTTTCAGACAGTCACATTCCCAGCCCTACCTGGAGATACTGGGGCATTCTGCACTCTGAATCTGTGACCTGCTGCATACACAGCAGATGCTTGACCACTGAGCTACAGCCCTTCCCCTTGTGCTAAGTTTATTATGTGTGTGAAATACTTCGAATGTTCAATAAATATTAATGTTCATTGTGAAACCATATGAAACGCTTTCTTCCAGTGACAGTCAATGTAGAGAGGTTTCCCATCCCTGGTCTGCATGTGCAGTGCTTCCTCACCACTACTTGGCTTCTTTGTGCCAATGGAAACACTTCATGTCATGTTGGTGATGTTCTAGTTTCAAGCTGCTTCAGCCAAACGGGAGGGAAATAATCTGGTGAAAGTGTGAAAAAGCAGTGCACTGTCTGTCCATAGATTCCAAGTCCTGCTAGTACTGTACACTTCAGTACCTGCCTGTAATATCTATGCTGCCAGTCTTCTTGTCAGCTGGAAGGATGGTCCTTCAATTAAAATCACAAGCTGGGAAACCAAGAAATATGGGCACTTTTCCCAGCCTAGCAAAGAATCGCCTTGGCTGCATTATTTGCATTACTACTGATATGGTATGGAATCTTTTATCCTTATTTTGCTTTCATTGAACACTGTATCGCTCATCGCAATTTAGCCAGGAGCAGGACGTGGGAGTGAAACCAATGCATAGGAAAAAGGCAGCAAGTATACACATCGCATGCAAAGTCACTGGCAGAGCTCAGAATGAAAAGAATATTAACACGTGTGATTTAATTTTACCTACAGAGACGCTTTGATTTAGCTTCTCAAGCCATGCAACTTTACAGCAGCCTCATTGACCAATGAGACTACTCTGGAGGAAGTGGTTTTAGTGGATCTAGCTTCTTTAGAAAGTAAAAATTTGATTTATTTGTGGACTTTGCACCAATGATGTTTCAGGTATGTCAGATGGCATTATTATTATGGACCTATAGGAAGATTTGTCAATCTGTATTGACTTACTTAAAATATATTGCAAATGGCACGAATGCGCACAGAGGTTTTGTGACATGCACCGTATCTGAATTAGGATGAAGCTCCTCCCTCGGCATAATTTTCACTTACAACTCAAGAAGGATTTCATCCTGGCTCTCTAAGGGACAAAAGGCAGGTTCATTAATCCACTGCATGCTTCTGCCCCAGGGGATATTGAGACCTTGTTAAATAGAATCTGCACTTGACCAAGGAAGGAGCTGTCGGCACACATGACACAGTTCTGATATTGAAAATGTTAAGCTCATTGACTTCAGTGGAAATAACTGGACATAAGTAGCTTGGAAATTGCAAATCCCTGAACTCACCATGCACACACAAATAAATAAATAAATAAGCAAATAATATAAATATGCTAACGGATACAGTGGCAGAGCACCTGCTTTGCAAGCAGATGGTGGCATTTAAATCCTTTGTGTGTCCAGGTAAGGCTCCTATCTGAAACCCTGGGATGCCACAGCCAGTCAGTATAGAGCAGGGATGGAAAACCTGTGGCCCTCCAGATGTTCATAGATTGCAACTCCCACCATCTCTAACCACTGGTCATCTTGCCTGAGACTGACGGGAGCTGGAGTCTAGCCAGGGCCAGGGATTTTCAATCCCTAGTGCAGATCATCTTGAACTAGATGGGCCGACCGTCTGAGTTAGCATAAGCTTCCTATGGCTACCCCACACATTTAAATGGACATATACTGACTCAGTGGTTGATATTATGGTGACAAATCTCATAGCTAGGGCCAACAATGATTTCCCCCCTAACAGGCCAGCTTTGTCTTAGATTTCAGTAAATAAGTGAGACTTCACTTTTAGTCTGTTCTTTCTGGAAACATCTAATGGGCCATGGCTGGCCCGAGACGTTTTGGCACCTGAGGCAAACCACCAAGAAGGAAGGCGTGAGCGAAGATCTACTTCAGGAACAAGGGGGGAGGGAAATAAAGATTGGCCTTGGGATCTGTTGCCCCTGCAGATCCTGCAGCCTGAGGCGGTCGCTTCACCTTGCCTCACGTGCTGGCCCTGCATGAACCAAAGATGTGCTCTCCCAGAACCTTATTTTGCAAGGAATTTTGTGCATACACGAGGACGCAAAATGTAACTAGCCAAGTTAGATTGAATTTATTGATTTTATCTGGTACATTTTTGTGCATGATTGTTGTGTTCCCTTTCCCCTTAATAAAATTATTTATATTTTGACACTTGGCCTTAATTTTAATAGGAAAATTATCTTAACAATGTTTTGTTAAGTTCTGTGTCCTCTGGCCCTAAACTCAAAGCATCTCTCTTTATTTTCCCTGGAACTGGGCTAAAGAGAGGGGAAATAGATGGGTGGGCTAGGGTGTGGCAGGAAATTCATCCTGTCTGTTGGTAGCCCCTTGTTAAGTCTTCTTTTTGGGGAGAACCACTTAAAACGAACTTCCCCTCCAGATTTAAATATTTGAATTTAACTGAATAGGTCTCTGCCATCACATCTACTTTGTGCTTTACGCAAAGGAGGCACGTCTACTTCATAGGAGCTTTCCCCTGACTTCAGAAATGTGTTAGTGTAGTCTTGTAGTGAGATAAGTCTTTTGATCATCAGTACCAGAAGAAACGGATGAGCCTTTCCCTTAGCCCAGTGCCAGGGATCTTTCACGGGATCCCATGCACCAGTGGAGCACAGAATTGGGCTGTTAGATTTTAGCTTCTCTTTCATCACATTTTCAGACTGGAAATTAGTTATGCATTTTAAAGAACCAATTTGTTCTTGCAAATGAATAATAGATGGGCCCAACATGAAATGTGCCGGGTTTGTGAGCACATGTTGTTTAGATGGGAATGCTTAACAGGACACACACACACACACAGAGTGATAACATAGTTTAAAAGGGCCATGTTGTGCAAGAAGTGCAGGCTTTCTGCAGTTAATGTGTAATGCAGGCTCACCCAACTTATGCTGTATCCAGCCAAATGTGGCTTAATAAATGTCCTGCTTTTTCAGCCTGCATAAAAAACACCCCGAACATTTACTGAGCTGAAGGTGTGTCCCCTAAACTACAACTCCATTGACATGCCCACTGCATAACTGGAGACGTAAGCATGGGCACACATGCATCAACACTTGCACACTTACTATTGCAAACACTAGTGGAAGGCCCATGCAAATAAACTGCCATGTTAAGTGCGAAGCAATTCTAAACTGACCAGAATTTGGAGGAGAGGGTAACAAGAGAAAAAGGGAAAATTATTACTTTCTCCAGTGTAACCCTCTTCTAAAATAAGAATGCATTTCTCGTGCTCTCAAAACCAACTTAAATATAAAAAATGGGCAAAGACAAGGGTTTTCAAATACATTCCTTACCCAGAGAAGCTGCGATTCTAAAAATAGCACTGTGGAATATGCATAATGCCTTCACTATTTAGTAATTAGCAATTGGCCCTGCACACATCATGCTATATAAATGCTAAGAACATCATCGTCATTGTATTGCAAGTGCTTAGCTTTGTCTGGATCACACATATTATCCACTACAAATTTCTCACTCTACGAGGAAGAAGCAATTGGCAATTTTGCAACTGTCCACTGTTCTCCAGTACACAGAATTCAAGTAGGCATCTATACACTCAAATCTGTAATAAGCAGGGAGACACTTTAGGGATGGGACAGGATTTGTCACATGCTGACAGGTTCCATCTATGGCTCACTGACAGACCAGAAGGCTTCCTTCATTTAATATATACCACGTTGATGGTGTGGGTTGTTATAATCCTTTGCAAGAATGAAATGCTGCAAAGGTCCACAAGCTTTTGCAAAAACACAAGACCCAGGGTTTCCCCATAACTCTCACTCAGAATGGATAGAGGGCCCAAACTGGGTTTGGTGGATCACACTAACTGTGACAAAAAGGGAACTCTCAAGGAGAAAAATGATGAACTAATGGATCATGTCTGTAAAGCACATCATTGCCAGCTCTACTGAGAAGAAAGCAACCACAACAGCCCGCTGTCAAAAAGACAAGATTTTCTCAGTTTTTAGTATGGCTTTCTTTTAACAGCAATCCCTTTTAAGGCTGCTTTTAGCATACATTTAAACTCACAGCAACCCACTGTTGGCTGATGCAGGTTGCAGTGCCACAAGAAATGAACAGCAGTGCTGTCTGCCTATGGGAAAGCATGCCATGTTATAATATTCAACTACCCCAGAATGTCAACTTACTCGTGTGTGCTAGATGGGACATATCTTCAGCTGACCCAAAATTACACGGGTTGTGTAATAGCTTTAAAGAAGGGTTTCTGAAAACCCTGCAGAACCTGCTAAGTTTAACTGAAAATTCTGCAGTGGGAGACTGCTAAACAAAGTGCAAGCAATAAATGAAAGGATAGATCAAAATGCTTAATTGTTCCTTTGGGTCAATGCTGTATTTGCATGTCTCTCTGGATGCATCACCATCTTTTTATAGCAGGGGTGAGGAAGCTGCGGCCCTCCAGATGTTACTGGACTCCAACTCCCATCAGCCCCAGCCAGCATGGCCAATGGGCAAGGGTGATGGGAGTTGTGGGCCAGCAGCATCTGCAGAGTCCTGGTTAGCCACCCCTGCTTTACAATGTGGATGAGTGTGTGTGTGTGTGTGTGTGTGTGTGTGTGTGTGTGTATATATATATATATATTTCCCCAGAAGGGACCCAAGTGAAATGTGAGGTGTTGTGGTTAAAAGCAGTTCAGGCGAGAAAGGGAGGCTGCAGACTAAACTGCAGGATTGTGAAAGGGAAAGGTGAAGCGTTTTGCATCCAGGCTAAGCCAACATCCCACTGTTACAGAAAAGGTCTATTATAGCAACAGAATCATAGCAGGCTTCAAACTGCACAGTTCAAACAAAAGCACACCACGTTCCCAGATCTCTGACTTGTCATGGTGAAATCACGACTGCTTCAAGTGCACACTTACACCCCCATCCTACCGATATTTCAAGAGGCACCCAGGGCCATGAAAATTAGACCTCTCATCCTAGTTAAAAGCTGGGTGCCTTTTAGTTCGTCCTTCCCAACTGTTCCCTGGCAACTCTTATTATCCCTTTGGCTTCTTTTCACCACAACTACTGCTGGATCAGGGCGTGCTGAATTTTTCAGCTTTCAACTTCCGAAAATGAGGGGTTCTAAAAAGTTGTAACATGACTTGGGATTCAAAAGATATTTTGGTTAAATTAATATAGTTTTGCTTGATAAGTGAAATGTGTGTAAAATTGCATAGAAATAATTAAAAATGGCTGCCAAGTATTTGCAGTTATATTATTATTATTATTATTATTAGGCATTACCTGACATCTTTATAAGGTAAAATTAGAATTCTTTGGTTTTCTGAAAACTTTTTAATTAAACTTTTTAATTAAATGTAGCTTTACCAAACTAAATGTTGTCCGAAGTAACAGCAGATTTGAATTCCTCACACCCCAAAACATATTTTTAAGACCCCTCACTGAATAGATTTGCAAAAATTGTTTCACCACCTAAAATGACACACTCATGGCTGCCTCATGGCCTGACTGTACTGCGGCTTCTGAGGAAGAGCTTAAGAACAATAACTTAACAATAGTTATCAGGCAAATCCTCAGCACATTGTCTAGAATAGGAAAATTAAAAAATGCACACACAAACTCGGTGTGCACTTATGAACAAACCAAGCACTGGGTGCTTCCTCCCTACCCCCCATGGCTTGTAAAGGAAACCTACATTTTATCTGCTTACTTGAGAGCAACATTGTTTGAGACAGCAATATATGGTATTCTAGCCATGTTTTGGGCACACCTGATGTAATTATTGCCACAAGTCCTATTATTATTCCAGTTGTGGCTTTATAAAGGTGACTGGCACGGCCTCATTTGCATGCCTGGTTCCAGCAGCCTGTCACATATCTGTAGCATGCAATGAAAGCTACCTATTAATATTTCTTCTCCACATGCTCCCTAAAGGCACCTGTCTTCTAAATTACACCTTGCAATTGCCTTCCTCCCATGCTGATCCTGTAAGCAAAATTCAACAATTTGTCAACCGAGCTGGAAAGCAGCACCTTGCAATAATGACCAGCTGAGCTGAGCTGCATTTAGATTTCTAGCTAAGGGAAGCAGAGCCCAGTGTTAGAAACTGAGATATGAAAGCTAGGGGCTAAATGGTACCTTAAACCTAGGTTATGTGCACAGCAATGGGATGTCTAGGTGTAGTTTTTTTATAACAATAATAAAAGGCTGAAAAGGAATGAACTGTTCATTTTTCACATGGTCTAGTCCTTCCTCTACCCACTCCTCCAATATTCTTAAGAGGGTGTCTTCTCCAGTCTTCAGAGAGTAGCTGGAAGTGGGGAGGCAGAAAAAGGTCTTCCTTTCCTTCCACTCTGCAGTTTTAATCTGAAATCTTAGACACAGTACTGTGCCCAGAGCTCAGAAACTGCTCATAAAATTCCCTGTTTCAAAATGTGGCTAGAACAATGGGAGTTTCGAACACTGGCAAAGCCCTGAGTGTGGTCACTGCAAAGGCAACACAAGGGACTAGAGATAAACTGCAATGGTAAATTTTTAAAAAGGAGGATCACCTTAAAAAATGAAAATAAAAAGAAGAGAAAGGCTAGAAAACTCACTCTGTTTACCTGTAGTTTTAGATTTACAAACAGTTGTACAGACACAATGAAGCCTGTAGCCATTGGGGGGGGGTGTAGATAAATATATATACATATAATACCTGCAAAAGACCATGGCAGAATGCTCTCCCCAATGTTGCCTGTTGTCAGTCTTTGTCTCTTCCCTGCACAAATCCTGATTCTTCCCTATCATCCTATCCCCAAATCCTGACCCTCAACCCCACTCTATTCCTCTCCCTCTGCCCATCTGACACCTTCCTCCCTTTCTCCAATTCACGCACTTTCTTCACTCTTCCTTCTTTCCCCCTTCTCTCTTACGCATGCACTGTTGGCTGCAAGCCTTGATTAAACTATAGTAAGTTTTCCACATTTCAGCGGAACATGCTACATGGTCAGATGAGAATGTTATTTGTTCTGCATTTTAAAGGAAAATTGATCTAATATTCAACTCCCGTAGCCTGATAATTTTTTGAATTTTACACTTTTCCCAATTTTGCAGCAACAAATCTCAACTCAAACAATGTACCAAAATATGTAAATGACAACTACCACCAAATATTTTGGGATAAAATAGGTTTAGAATGGCTACCAGTAGATTAAATATGCATTTTTTAAAGGTTGTATCAGAATCTCTCTTTAAAAACAAAACAAAAAACTGTTACAGATGGTTTGCAGAAAGATGGAATGGACTGATGAATGAACACAGGCTAAATTGACCCAGATCAGAAATAGACTAATTTCTCCATCCCTGTGTAGATGCTACAACCTAACACCCAGATCTTCAATGCATTTCTTGGGACACTAGTCTTACTGAAATCAATGGTGTCTTTAGGATTATAGCTTTATCTGATAAGCTAATGAAAACATGAACAAACCGAAGCTGCTTTATATGGAGACAGGCCACTGGGCCATTCAACTCACTACTGTCTACACTGATTAGCAGTGGCTCCTACCAGGAGATGCTGGGGATTGAACATGGGGCCTTCTGCACGTAAACCAGATGCTCTGGAACTACAGTCCTTTCCCTGGGTGATACTATCAATACCACACATGAGAGTTGTGTCCCAATGGCATCTTCCCACACAGCTCTGGCAACTCTGTATATGCAAGGTCACTGCATTATCCATTTGGAAACTTGTACCAGAACCACAGAATTCTCTGAACTCTCAATATAACTCTATACTTTAAGGGGGAAGAATATGAACTCAAACTGCAACCCCCAGTAAACCACTTTACCTACAGAAAGTGCTTTGGAGAAATATGCTTGCCACCCTCCTCTGTCATTTCTTAACTCAGGCAATACTAGTCCCAGGTGTTTTTGTTGTCCTTCATATTCCCCTTCTTTACTCTCTTGCAAAGACCTTAAGACTCTCCCACCCCCTTTCTCCAATGCAGTTACCAGAGGGAAGCAGTCCACAATTTACCTAGCTAAACTGAGAGGTAAGGAAGACATTTCCTTCATACTGAATGGCTACAGCTGACAAAAATGGTTTCAAGTTTTACTTTGTATTTCAATTGTTTGTTTTTCTAATTGTTTGTAAGCTACCGAGAGAACTTTAGGTTATGGCGTATCATACAAATGCCATAAGGTTAGTCAGTAAAGAAGGTCTTGGGCACATGTAGAACTTTTTATAAGGTGCTCAGGGTTTGCCTCACTTCTGAGTAAACATTTGTCTGCAGGCTAAAGGCAGGTGGGGGACTAAGACAAGTACAGTTGTAAAATGCACTTTAAGGACACAACAAACCAACCATTCAAGAGGTGCAAACTTGAGGTTCAAGCAAGCGGTGCCTTCTCAGAACAGGGCTCTCTTCTGATTGGATGGCAACTCCAGCCAGATTCATGCAGCAAAGGATACTAAAACTTTGATTGGTTATTTCAAAGTTCCACAAGTTTATCCTCAAGTCATCCGCTGACATGTAAGTTTCATAGTCACTGTTCACAGATATGGAGTTGATGTGATATGTGTGTGCATTTGCGAATACTCTCCTGGGAGTCGCCTCCACCATTAAATCCATGGGCCTTAGCACAGGTACCTGTCAAGACAAGAAACAAAAGGGGTTAATCAATGAGAAAAAATAGTCTACCATCAAAGAAAGTATCATATACTGCAACCAGTTTTCTGTAAGCAACATATATGGTTATCAGAACTGGGTTCTTATGCTGGGTTAGAAGAACAGCAACATTAAGAATTTGAACTTGCTTTTTCCTCCTCCTTCCTATTCCCCTTTCCTCATGTGTCATGTCTTTTTAGACTGTGAGCCTAAGGGCAGGGACCATCTTAGCACTGGTTTTGGTAAGATGCTTTAAGAACCTTTGTGACTAAAGGGTGAAGTACAAATCCCACAAATAAATAAATCTTAAGGTTAGTAGAGATTCCACGCCCTGTGAGCAACCTTTAATTCCTTCTTCCCATCATGTAGAAGAACTGGGGTGGGTATAACAACATAACACAAAAGCACATGGCATAAGTTTCCCCACTCCAATGCTTCTTAAGTATACTCCAGTAAGATATCAGTTGATGAACCTTCAACTATATAAGGAAACTTTAACATAACAGAAAGGTGTCAGCCAATGGTGGCCAATGCCAATGCAGTATTTCCTCCAGCAATTTCATTACTGTGCATTATTGTCTGTATGCTGCCTGGGGAGATTTCCCATGGCTGTGGAGGTGGAGACGGGGATATGACAGCCAGGATCAAGTGACACTAGAACATAGGAACTGCCAGCTCAGAGTCTGAGATTAATGTGATGAGCCTGCTTTCTAATTCAGCCTGACACATTCAATGATGCATCGTTTGCTGTTGAAGGACTTGGCGCAGCCATCTGGGGACATGGCCCAGCATTTTGCCCAGAGACTGCAGGGAGAAAGCAGCCATTGAGGCTGTCAAGAGAAACGTGATGGTTTTCAGAAGTTAAAGGGTTCTATGGTCATATCAGATTTCCCTAGAAACAAACAAACATCAAAATTAAGGGCTTCACCATAAGATTCTTACTTAGCCCTGTGAAATTATGTGGGAAAGGTGTGTCTTAATTGGTTTTCTTACTGCTGTTCACTCAAAAAAACAAAACCCCGAGTTTCCCACAATTAGGAAGAATCAATCAATCAATGAGTAGGGTAGACAAATTGGCTCAACCGCAGTAAACACAGTGGTAAATGAGCCAGTCCACAAGTACAGTTTATATTGACATCTTTGTTATGCATTTACTCTGCATAAGAATAATCAGAATTCTACAAGGGAGGGCATGTTACTGGGAACAGAAAATCTAAATGGTCCAACAGGTGCAAAGGACATTGGACACTGAGGTCCAGCTCTGAGGGCCTTCTGGCAGTTCCCGCACTGCGAGAAGTGAGGTTACAGGGAACCAGGCAGAGGGCCTTCTTGGTAGTGGCGCCCACCCTGTGGAATACCTCCCATCAGATGTCAAGGAAATAAACAACTATCTGACTTTTAGAAAACATCTAAAGGCAGCCCTGTTTAGGGAAGTTTTTAATATCTGATGTTTTATTGTTTTTAATTACTATTATTATCATCAATTCTGTTGGGAGCTGTTCAGAATGGCTGGGGAAACCCAGCCAGATGGATGGGGTATAAATAACAAATTATTATTATAAAGTGTGTAGTCAGGATTAGATGGTGTTTCTTGGTCTTTATGAGACCATGGTAATGTTTAACAAGCAACCAACCAATATGCCTGATGGTCAAAACCACCATCCATTTGTTGTAGCTGGGAGTGTATAATTGGTCCCATCTTCCAGTTGTGGTGATCAAATATTCTAAAATATATTCAAGACTTCATAAATGAAGGCCCAGTCCACTCTAGCATAATGCAAGGAAATGCATCCTAGGGTGGGAAAGGGATGGAGCTATGCAGAAAGAGGTAACTTCTTAAAGCCAATAATGTTCTCCAGGACTAACTTTGGGGGGGGGGGGATGGGGAAGGTATCAGAGCTCACAAATGGGATGCAATGGGAGGAGCAACGATAGTTCATTCATGCATCTGCCCTATTTACATCTAAAACTGGCAGGGTAGGAGTGTCACATTTTTACCACAAAATGTGCATGTGGGTGAGTAGAACTAGACCTTGCCCTACAAACCATGATGCGCGAATGGCAGGGTGATGTCTTCTTATCTGCATCAGAAAAACACCATGATCAGCAATTTTCTCCTTTATGTGCCCTGATTTCTAAGACCCCATCCACCCATTACCTATTCCCTTCCATTCTGAAACTGCACTGGAGAGAACGTGCGAAATGGATCTCAGACCTGTCTAGTCAATGATGGTCACAAGTAAATGGATCGTTTTAAGATAGCAATTAAAACTTAGCACATGGCTCTTTTACTATTAGGTTTCTACTTAAGCCACCCTTCTCTTAACTAGTACAGTCACGACATTCTTAACCAACACAGACAGGTCCTTAAATATATTCCTTATTCAATTACAAGAGTAACCTGGGGGCAGTATCTATATGCCCATTATGAAAGGGTAATTCAGTGTAACAAACCAAATCAAGACCCTACACAGGCTGTCAAATAAAATAAACCAACTAACAATTTAAATTATTTTGTGTTTCTAGAAGGGGGAATGAAAATGCCAATCGTGTGTGTGTGTGTGTGTGTGTGTGTGTGTAGTGATGGAGCACAAAATATTGCTTCCATGCAGATGGCATGAAAGTGATCACATGCCTCCACATGCAGTTTCCAACCCCTTTCTTCTCATCTGGTGAGGATTTTTCCTCCTTCCAAAGTTAATGGAGCACTAATCCTCTTTTGCACTGTAAAATTCGCTTTCTGCCACGGTTCAGTGGTGGGTGTGGTTCAGAAAGCAAGGGGATATGGCCTTCCTCTTTTTGCCTATCAGAATTGCATTTCTTCAGGCAGCAATTAACCCCAAATTGAAAGCATCCCAGGAAAGAAAGGAGGAATCGCATCAGGATAACTGCTGCTGTTCTTTTTAGAGCTAAGCTGAAATTTCCCAGAAGACATTTTTCCTGAGAAATTGTGAGGGCCCCCCTTTTCTCCCTCACTTCCTAGTACACAAAACCTACTTCACAAATTCCCTTATTTTTTATAGTAGCTATTTTTTCCACAACCCCACTCCTTCTTAGGTCCAGGACACACTGTGGAGGATTCAAAATGGTGGCCAGGCTGCTAACACAGTTGCTTCTGTTGCTACTCATAGCAGCAGCCACACCCTCCTAAAAACTGTTGGGGGGGGGTGGAATGAAAGAAACCGTGATACTGGCACCCTACCCTCACAAAAATGTTGCAGCAGGGGAAAATGTTCCCCAGGGGAATTTTTTTGAAATTCCTTCCCCCATCCCATCCCACCCTGCTCCACATAGGATGGAGAATTTTGAAAGCCCATTTGTGTACAAGCTCTAGCTGTTTTACTACAGTGATACCTCTGGTTGTGAACGGGATCCGTTCTGGAGGCCCATTCGCAACATGAAAAGAGCGCAACCTGCAGCGGCGCGTCTGTGCACGTGCGGGTTGCGATTCACCGCTTCTGCGCATGTGTGTGATGTCATTTTGCGCTTCTGCACATGTGTGAGCGGTGAAACCCGGAAGTAACCCTTTCCGGTACTTCCGGGTCACTGTGGGACGTAACCTGAAAGAACGTAACATGAAGCGGATGTAATATGAGGTATGACTGTACTTTTCGTCTGAGTTTTTAAAACAGGTTCCTTGAGGGGGGCTATATTCCCAATTGAAACAAATGCTTAGTCAGACATGGTTTGTCCTTGTACTTTATAGATAGAGACTCGCTTTCAGCATTCAAAAGCAGTCTTCTCAAATCACTGCGGTGTAAAAAGCATAGTTGGCAGAAAGGAAGAATCGCAAGGTGAATGTGCTGCTCTGCATGGAGGAATCTGCTCACAATATCTGCTGTGCGACTTTGGCCCAGTCATCTAATTGTGTTTCCTTTTTCTGTTTTATACATAACACTTATGACTCCGTGTGGCTTTTCTGTGAGATGTAGCAGTATTTTCCTCTGAAACGCTGTATCCTGCATTTTAAAACTGAGTGATGTAAATGCAGCGTGAGAATGACAACAGAGGAAGAGAGAAGCCCAGTGAATTTCAAAGCTGCTTCTCAAATCTCACTGGGTTCGTGGGCCTTCTCTTGAAACTACCCAGTTTTATGTGCTGTCACGTTTAACCCACATCTAAATGTATTTTTACACGTTGGAATAACATGTGAGAGTGCATTCTTTTTTTAACTATGTGGCAATAGATGTAGACATTGATCTGAATGCCATCAGATGCCATTGATCAAGCTCCTATTGAGCTTTATCTTGACCCCATTAACATGAAGAGAGAGAGCCCAATTTATTCCTGTGCAGTCATGAACTCAGCAAGCCTATGTGGCTCAGGGTACAGCACCTGATACCCCCTCCTGTCGTGCTCAACAGAACCATTTTATTAAATTGTTAAAACATCACCTGTCTAGACAGAATATCTGGGCAGCACTGGGTGTGTGTGAATGCTGTGAGATAGTAAGCACCAACTTCAAATGGAGCTCTAGGTGCTAAGCCTTCCTCTTCTATGTCTTTTCCTCCCCTCCTCTTTCTCTTTCTAGAAGGCATTGCCTATGCTGTCAACAGTAGGAATAACCGGCCAGTGCTGCCTGGGGATTAATATTTTGCAGACAGAATATTCATCAAGGACTATTATCATGGTAGGCTTACAATTTCACGCTCCCTGTGCCTTTGCCTTATTGGGCCATTCCTATGAAGTGAGAGGAGACACCTTCCTGCATAAAGATAAACTTGCAATCTAATTACAAGCCTCTGCTTCCCCCAGGCGTTCTCCTTCCTTCTAAACTCACACATTCAACCCTAGTGTCATTTCTTCCCCTGCCTTTTGTTGCTTGCTGTTTCCCTCTGCAAGTCCTCCACATCAGAAATACTATAATCATAGAACTGAACAAAATACGTGAACGGGCTTATTGCTGTCACCAATTTGTCTGATGGTATCCAACCAACTGTTACCCAGGGGAAGGGGAGGGAAATGATCAGATGGGAAAGACTCATGGAGAAGGGCTTTGCATCCACAAGGTTCCCGGTTTAATCCCTGGCATCTCCAGGTAGGACTGAGGGACACTCTTGCCTGAAACCCTGGAGAGCAGTGCAGAGACAATTATGAGCTAATTGGAGCAATGTTTTGACTCAATATAAGGCAGCTTCTGGTTCCTATATACCAGTGATGGCGAACCTTTTAGAGACTGAGTGCCCAAACTGCAACCCAAAACCCACTTATTTATCGCAAGTGCCAAAACGGCAATTTAACCTGTATACCTCATTTTTTTTCTGTGTGTTTCAGTTTCTTCTTTATGACTGCTGTTGAAATAAATAATCCTTCATAGAAGTTACTGCATTACATTCTTATTGTCTTTCCATTGATATATAATTTTATGGTATAACTGCTTTTTTTTTCTTCAAAAAAAATGTTTAGGGGTACTCTCATTGTGACTCAAGAAATTACCACTGGAGAAAAATAAATATAGTTCAAATCAGAAAAAATAAATACAGTAAATTTCTTCTCCCAATAAATTCACAAAATGTTTAGGGGTATGCTTCCCCCTGCATCCCCACAGGAAAAAAAGCACTGGTATTACTCCAAAACAAAGTGGTGTTATGAGCCATCAAACCTCGGAAATACATTTTTTCCGGAAGGTTCCACAATTTTGGCCACTAGTGGCTGTACACTGGAGGGCTGTACTAAGAGCCACCCTCTCCTTATTATGAGATAATAATGATTGCCTGCGTGTGCACATACAAATAAATATAAATAAATAAACGCAGCCAGATGGGAGTAGTAATAATAATAATAATAATAATAATAATAATAATAATAATAAATTATTATTATTATTATTATTATTATTATTATTATTATTACTACCACTGTTTCTTTGGCTGCTGTTTGATCTCAGCCTCCAGGGAATGAATTTCTCTGTTGGCTTACACAGGAAAGCCCAGCGAACATGTAAACCCAGCATACCCTCCTTAGGTTGCCGTCTTTATACGCTTACTGACCTGGGAGTTAAGCCCTGCTGAACTCAAGGCAGCTTACTCCCGAGTAGGAAAAACATACTGGCGGGAGGCCCGGGCACATCAAAAGTCAATGCCTGTTCAGCCACTCGCTCACCAGGCCCTGGTGCTGTAGGCTTTGGGCGTGCACAAACCCTCCTCTCCTCTTCCCCTACCCCCAGCACGGAAGCTACGGCCCTGCTGGGGCGATGGCACGCGTGCCCACAGAGAGGGCTCTGAGTGCCCTCTCTGGCACACAAGCCATAGGTTCGCCACCACTGCTATATACCTATGTGATCTCTCCACACCCTCAAGGTTCCAGCAAAATGGCAGCAGCAGTCTGAGAAAACACAGTGTTGATTATTAAGTGTACTCTTGTAGATCTGGACCATCACTTTCAGCACCTGCTGTTTTTGTGTGTGTTTTAATTTCAAGACTTATACAGCATTTCCTCTGTAGATATGCAGCTTGCTGCAACTTTCCCTCCAAATCTTTTCCCCTTATGTGTACAACCACTTATGCAAACTGGAAAGGGCAGAGCCTGGTTAGGTTGCAGGTTCAATCCCTGTATGGGACAGCTGCATATGCCTGCATTGCAGGGGGTTGGACTAGACGATCCTCAGGGTCCCTTTGAAAACACTGAAGGAAATAGCTGTAAGCCAGTCCCGCCCCCCCCCCCCGGGGTTCCACAGAAGCATGCACAGCCTGTCTCCATTTTATCCTTACAACAACAACCCTGTCAGATAGGATAGGCTCAAACAGAATTCCTGGTCCAAGGTCACTCAGTAAGCTGCGTGAAGATTTGAACCCTGGTCTTTTTTTTTTGTTTAATGATATTTATTGAAAAAAGAGTTTTTTTTTAAATTACAAAGAAAAAAGACAAAACAGAAAAAAAAATAAAACCATCATTTTCAAATTCTCCACTTTCATTACCTTCTTTCTATGACCTCCTCCTCCTCCCTTTTCTTGTATCTTGATTAATAGTTGTCACAGCAAATCCTTTCTATAATTCATAGTATTCTGTCATTACATTGCCTTACTCTATTTTCATCTTATCTTATAAAAAACCTTAAAGCTTAAGACTTAAATCTTATTTTTACCAACTTCTCATAACCATTACCTTTTTACCTAATTCTTTAAACATTTTTACAAGAGCCAAGTAATTTCATTTCAACATTTTTCTAACATTCATCAATTTTATAAAACATTCCTAATGATAGAAAAAAGAAATAAGAACAATCCAATCTTCTTCCAGCGTCCCTTCCTCCTGGTCCCGGGTTTGTTAGTCCTTTTTATCCCATTAGTCTGGCACATTAACCTGGTGATCTTATATCCGAGGCCTTCAAGTCTCTTCCATGTCCCTTCCACAGCTCTTCTTCATATTTTCCTTTCACTCGTGGGAACTCCAGCTTGGTAGTGTTTTTGACCCTTTTCAACAAATCAGCCCCTTTCCCATAGTCCAGACTAGACTCCATGTGGTATTTTAAGACATGTTTGAAATACCCTCCAAAATTGGGAGCCCCCACAGCTCCAAACATCTGACGGCCCATTGCCAGACTCGGAAAGTCCAAACATCTCTGCATAGGGGGGTCAGTCCAACCCCCCATTTCCAAATCAATCCAAACTTTATCTTTCCAAATCTGGTTTTTTCCAAGTTCATTTGTCAAATCCAAAGGCTCATTTTCCTGCAGGGCCAAAAGTTCCTCCCTTTCTGGTGCCCAAGATTCAGCAACATCCTCTTCTCTCAACTGTTCTGTCATGGCACACTCCTGTTTAAGTTCCTGGGTGGGCTCCATATAGTTTCCCACTACCTGTTCAAATGTTCTGGCCGCATTAGTCATCAAATCCGTCTTCTGACTTAACTGATCCAATAGAGCATTTATTTTACAGAAAGCACCCAACAGTGCTTCTGAAAACATTGTCCTGCAAGGTCATAAGTCCTTTCCCACGGTTGTAATCTGTGGCAGCTGCAAGCTCCCTAGAATTAGTTACTGTTTCCCAGTCCCCCTCTAGGGGGAAAACTTATGGTTGTTCTTTCTTTTAAGGACAATAGCAACAAAGTTTCTTTTTTTAAAGATATTTTGTCAATATTTGTTCCTTTAAAATGCGAAAGGAAACAGTGGAATCACAATGTTACTCTTCTTTTAACTATCTGTCAAAAACATTTGTCTCTGGTCAATGAGCTTCAAACGTCAATTCTGACACCCCGCTCCAGGATCAGGACGGTGGAAAGTTACTTTACTTTAAACTCACTTCTGCAGGTTTAAATAGTCCAAAAAAGATGCCCCTTCTTCTCCTGCTACCGAAGGGGGGTTCAACGATTTTAAATGGTGAAAACCAATCCTTTGAAAGTGATTTTCTAAGCTCTAGTTTACGTTGTCTTTGCTTTCTTCTGACTACAAGGAAACGGAAGGCTGACTTCCTATTTAGACCTTCCTGTTTCAGTACCAAATTAAGGTAAATTTTTAAGTCCAATTCCTTTCTAATCGCCAGTTCTTATTTGAAGTCCAATTGTTCAATGTTTAAGTACTCACGGGTGATTATTTTAGATGCCAAATTGTCCCAGGAAAAAGGCAGCGCTCTCCGGCAACGGCTATGCGGCTTCGCTCCACAGAAAAAGCAATTGACTCACAGCACCGCGCCACTTCCCCCTCTTCGCTTCGGAGCCCGTTAGTGGGTTCCTTTGCGGGTTGGGGGGGCGCTAAAGGTGCCCGCTGAGTCCCACGGTCACAGGCTTCCTCCGCCTGTGATTTCTAAAAGGGTCCCCGCTTCGCCGCAGCGGAAAAGACCCGTTTCGCGCGGAGCTGGTCCCTCCGGTTCAGAGGGAGTCCGCCATTGCCGATGGCGCCACCCCGGAAGTCCTGAACCCTGGTCTTACTACTAGACACTCTAACTACTATGCCACACAGGCTCGCTCCCCATGTTATGATGGAAGGAAGGACTGAGGAAGCCCATGGAACAATAGTGGAATGGAACAAGGGCATTCTGCTGAAGCCCTGTTTGGGAATCAACAAAGCTAATGTGTGTGTGATGAGCTGTGCAGCTAAGAGATCAGTAGTCATTCAAAGTCAGCATGTCCATGTTAAACCAAGTCAAGTTTTACAACTCTGCTCAGCAACAAGCTGAAGCACTCCTATGCTCAATTTATCACATAAACACTCCTAGAGCCTGCCCCTTGAGCCATTTACAACTGCAAAGTTCTGGTTGTCTTTAACTCATGTGGCTTCCTCATTTTGTTAATTCAACTAGAACAACCACCACCACCTTTCATAGTTCGGATATCATGAACTGGCCGGACGATGGGGAGGAGGAAGATGATCCCGGTGAGGGGTGTAGCTGGGGCTGGAACACACCAGGGAAAGCAGGGGATGGGGATGGACGTAGTCACAGGGTGACGGAGGATGGCAAGGGGATGGAGGTCAATGTACAGAAGCAGCAGGATCCATCACCAGAGCCAGAGGGACCCCTGTCCCCACAAATATGGCAGGCTCTGAGGCGTAGGGAGCAGTGGGAGAGGCACTGAAGGAGGCTGAGGCAGGCAAGGGCCCTCAGCTCAGCTCCCTAGCTGGCCAGGTGGAGCTCGCTAGCTCTGGGAGGTGGTGTGTGATTCCTCAGCTGCAGCAGGTGAGGGTCATATGCCTCATCAAGCCCAGATGCTGCAATCAGCATGCAAAGTACCCAAGGGAAGCAGAGCTGAAGTGTTGTGTCTGCTCAACTGCCCATGTTGAGGGACTTTGGCTTGGATGCTCTTGGACCTCTATGGGCCTGCCTGCGCTTCAGGTTTGACTCTCAACTGTATCCTGACTGCTGGACTTCAGACTTGGCTACACGGATTGACCCTGGACTGTGTTTCCTGTCCTTTGGATTTTGGACTGTGCTCTTTGCTTGTGTGGCTTGACCCCTGGACTTGGCATGCCAACTTGCTGCCAGTAGGCCAGGGGCTCAGGACAAAGGAGGATCCAATCATGGGCCAATAAAATAATGCATATCTAGTCTTCCGTTTATAGATCAGTTCATTTCTAGGTCAGAAATAAATAAAGGGAGAGATGGTGTTAAAAGAAGATTGGAGTATATTGGGGCTGTGGGACAGGGAAAGGAGTGCATAGCTTGTGTTTACATGGAAACAGCCACCTGAGCTTGGTTGATAGATTGAGTCTTCCAATATGCCCTTTTCAAACTGCAGCCACAGTTGCCAAGCACACAGGAAAGGTGGTGAAACAGAGCAGAAGAGGGAGCATTGTTCGCTTTAATGAATGTGCTTAGTGGTTCTTGACAGACCAGCCAGCAGGAGTCCTGTTGAGCTTTTCAATTACCACTGCACTACAGAGCATGCTCCTGGCACACTGAACTGCCCCAGCACCAGAGCACATGCAGATATTTGCCCACAGCTGATAAAATAAAAACCGATTGCAAAGAAAGGAAGAACAGCAGTATTTTGCTGTTTTCGTCACGAAATGGCCTTTTGCAATACAGTCTACGGAGATGCAATTTAAAGGGGAAGTGGGAAAACCGGCATAGCTATGGCTTCCTTGCTCTGAATCAACTTGCACATTCAGTCCATGTTCCCCCTGGGTTATTCAAGAGCAAGGTGGGCATGGCTCACTGACAAAGTTTGGTGAATATTACAGAGGGGAAAGCCAGGTGTAAAGCCACCTCTTCATTCCTTAACTTAGAAACTGATTAATGAGGATAAAATGCTCATCATGCCCACAAGTCACAGTTTTTGCCTGCCAAATGTATGCAAGTGGCCTTGTCCTGCACATCATTTGCAGTTAAAAGCTGTGATTGTTCCATGTACTCATGCTATGCAAGCATGTTACATGTGTATATTTGTCTTTGTACCTGAGAACTGCTTCAAATGATTCTGTCTTTTGATATCACGGTTATTATTGTGTGCATTCATGAACATGTGTGTGTGTGTGTTACCCACTACATTAAGGTGAACATAGTTTTTATAACAAACTTAACCCAGGTATGCAATCATACTGCTTGGTAAAATCCCTCCCCCTAAAATTTCACATCTTCTCTTCAAAGGTTGTTCCCTAGCTTTTCTAGAAATAAATTTTACTGAAAATGGTGTAGCAGTGATGGTTAACACCATATATTTAAGATACAGAATAGTAATACAAGGCTCCCCAAGTAGGGAAGTGTTTTAGACATTTATGATAATTGCAGTCACGCGTGGGCGAATGGAAGCCGGCCGTTTGGCACGGGGCCTTGTTAATTTGGGGTATATGATAAGTTTTGCAACTTGTTCTTATACACATCGGACCAAACTGACAGTTTCAAGCAAGAGAGCAGCTTTTGGTTTTTGAACGGGGGTGGGGGCACGGGGGTGTAATTTTTATTACAGAGATGTGGCATACCTAGGCTTCCTTGCGCTGTTGGCAAAAAGCTGTATTAGCACCACCACCCATCCCTTGCACCCTTGGCCGGCTGTGGGGGGTCTAGGTGCCCCAAGAAGCTAGCGTGCCTTGCCTGGCTGCCCAGAGCAGTGGAGGAGTGGCCCAGGGAGCAGACAGGCTCCTAGCCACTCTGAGCCAGAGTGTAGACATGTGATTTTCATGCCTCCCCTCAGATCTCTGCCCTTGGTGGGGGCCAACCCCTGGATACACCCCTATAGGAACCTCAAAATCTGAATTTCGCCTGGGCATCTCCGAGAAGCCCTGCACATATACAAATATCAACTCACTTCTCGAACTAGTGATGGCTGCTAATGAGTCCAATCAGTGCACGGGGTTTTTTGCTTTTGCAACAGGGCCTTTCCTGCCTTTTTTTCTCTCCATGCCCCTCATGTGTCCCTGAAATTAGCTCAGGGATGTTGGAAGAACCCCCAGAACAGCATGGGGAAGGGACTGTTCCACCAGGCAGGCTGCAGGGGTTGCGCTGACAAGATGTTCACCACAGGACAATGCTCAATTCTAGACACAGGTTCTAAACCACATTGGTCTATCATTTAGATTAGATTAATTAATCCAAAACAAAGTGCAATAGATGCATTTTGCCCCACCCCCAAGTTATTTTGTAGACAGGCTGAGGCAAGGAGCTGGTGTCTGATAAAATATCTAAGAGAAGGTTCAAATATATTCTCTCTCTCTCTCTCTCTCTCTCTGCACAGCAGCATCGAAGAACAAAATTCGGTAGAGTCCCTTTTAGAACTGTAAAATGCATGTGAGGGATTGCTGTACTGAAAATGCCCTTAAGACCAAGTATAACGGCACACAAAGAATTTGTGTGGAAGAAACATGGAAGTGATCACCCAAATGCATTCTGAGGTGATAAAATCCTGTGTCAGAACCCTGCACCGTATATGATCCAGGAGCCATGGCCTGCCCCCCCCCCATTTTGTTGCTGACCCACATTCCACTTCAAGGCAGGCAGAATTTATGCTCTTCCCTATTAAATAGAATATTGTATTCGGATTCCCTTTTCCACACACCAAATACTGCAAGCAATTACGCAGCTCAGGCATTGTACTTCTCTTCTCGGACCCCCTGCAGTGTTTCAGAGCCTCTCAAAAACATCAACCGAAGTCCTCACATTTCTTGAAGAGAAGCTTTCACGAAAAACTCTCGACTGTCATGAATTTTCAAAAGGGCCCTTTTCCCTTTGGTTTGATGTCCTTAGCCTCTTGCGTTCCTTTTCTCTTTGACATCTCTGAAGCCTTCCCACACAGATGTTCAGTAGCACAGGCTAATCTCTGAGCCCGGCAGTTCAGACCATCAAGAAAGGAAAGTACAAAGGTGCTGCCAGCGATGGAAATAGGAAGAGCTAGCATTTGTTTCTATTAGTTTTTAACTTAATTAATACAGAAAGCTGAAGTAATCGCTGCAAGAAACTGCTTTAATGTAAGTATAAAAGAGGACCCAAATGAACCTTAGAGAATAATAGGGTTGCTTTTTTAAAAAAGTGTACATGACATAACACTGTGTAGGCAGCTGGCTGCTGAAAGAGAATGAGAGAAATCGCTGCTGTGGGGCAGAAGAAGAGGTGGAATGGCTAAATGTTAGGCTTCAGCAAGAGTCAGACAAAAGGAGAAGGGAGTTGGCTGTCTACGCAACTGGGACAGAATTTCATGTATGATCCAAAATAGGTGTGGGGAGGGATGGAGGGTTCATGAAGATCCAAGGTAAGTGAACAAAGACATGGAGGAGAGGCTTAGGCACTGAACTCACACCAGAAACAAGGTTATCAGATTGATCAGCAAGCTCTGAGGTTTTATTAGGAAACAGTGAACATGGATTGGCCTCTGGTGTCAGCTGACTGAGTGTTCAGGAAAGGTGGTAGTGCAGCCTAGGTAGCACCGAGATTACCCTGCCAGGTATGCAGCAGAAAACAGATCACTGGTGGTTCAGGGAGTAACATAAAGGAGCCCTTGTTTAATACTTTACACTAAAGGAGGGAGATGTCCCTGTGCAATGACGGGAAAGTGGCTAAAGAAGAAAGGGGTCAATAAAAATGCACAGTGCATGTGGCACCTTGAACATTTCCCCTGGAAATGCCCCGTGCCCCTTTTTATGGCATCTGCATGATGTAGCCCATCCCACTGGCACTATCCCTCAGCCTAGTGGCAGTGGACACCTCACAAGCACATACACACCCCTTCCCATGTTCTGCCACTCAGTAAAAAAGCAGCGCAATCTCCCTTGTCCCTTCCCTCGCCTATGAACACCTACTGAATTAGCACACATTCACACAATTAAATTGGTATGTTAAGAAGCTCACACACAGCCGGCTTTCAACTCAACCTCCACTTTGATCTCTTTGTGATGTCCTAGTAAATGCATACTGAGCTGTAAGCTGGGGCCATATGACAGCAGTCTAGTAGTTTAGATATTTGGGAATGGATTCATTCATCCCACTTTCCCCACATGTGCAGTTTGGTTGTGTGCATTGGGCTTTGGCTGCTAAAGAAAACATGGTTTACCTGCCTAAAGGCTGGGAACCTCATCCTCCCAGTTCAGGCATCCTGAGTCATCACCTCATCTCCTACAAACTGTCTTGGGAGCAACATCTGTAGACTGTACACCAGTCACCTTGGCATTCTGTGTCCTGCTGCTTTTCCAGTCCATGGCCTCTTCCACCTCCCTTTGCTCTTAAAGGGTTTTAAAATCTGAAATATTTTTCAGTTACCTTCAGTATTGCTTGTGATGCTTCCCAAAGCAGTCCATGGACAACTTTGTCCTACTTTCCCCCAGAAATATAACATACAAAGCCACTGTTCACTGTGCCCCAGCTACCTACTGATAAAGTAAATGCCACACTACATGTGTCTGCTTTCAGTGCGCTGCCTGCCTCTTCTGTTATGCGTCCATATAAGAAGACGACTCTGGAGTCTTGGGCAAATGGACTAACTATGCTTTACGTGAGCCTACTGAAAACACAACCACTTTTCCAGCCAAGACTACATTTAGACACTATGAGGCAATGGTGGTCCTGAAGCTCTTTTTAAAGCATGATCCAGGCAGCAATACCACCTCTTAAGACAGTGGGTCTCTTTAATCCCAAGTCACAATATATTAATAAAAATATGCATTTTAAAAGGTAGAAACCAGATAATTTAGAACAGAAAATAAGTGGCAGACCAAGTAAGAAAAGAATTCTCTAGCAAATGTGGATTGAGGAAACAGAAAGTCTAAATAATATCACCTCTAAAAGTCTCATACTGACACACTGCACATTCCTGCTATTTGCTTAGAATAGTTATATATAATGTTTACCGTGTCCCTTTCCATGTTTTAAAATTTCAGTGGTAGGTAGCAGTTGAGACCATTCCACCTCGACAGCTATAGATTTATGGACTGCTTAGCAATTCAGTACCTAAAAGGCATGATTCTTTCAAGTGATCTCACTGATATATTTCTCCTATCCCCTGCCCCCCAAAAGAGCCAGCAGACGGAAACTCATCTGCCAGATTGATAGTTTCCTCTCGTTTCACTAATCAGGGAGAATTATGCAAAAGCACAATTGTGTTATCAAATGCAAAGTCATAGCAATCTAATTCCACTTGATAATTCTGTTGGGCACATTGTTTTTACAGTATGCCTAGACACAGATACCGACAGTGTAATTGCTGTGGAAAATCAGATGAATAGGAGAAAAATTCCAGGAGGTCAGTTCTGGTCATCGAAGCTCCAAGCTGAGTTTACAAATATTAAATGGATGAATAATGAGCCTGTAGCAGAGAAAAGATCCAGCTCGTGACCAGGGCAAGAGCAAATAAAAAATGCAAAGAGGCAATAAAAGCCTCTTTTTCTCCCTTCTTTTCCCCCCTTAAATAAGAATTTCACAGTCATAACTCTTATTCATACTGGTACAATGTGCTTCTTTATTTTGCAGAAGGAGTGCAGCTGGAAGTGAATATCAGCATGTAAAATCATACATATGAAAGGACTCTATCTCAATGCCTCTGTTAAAAAACAAACCAATGGATATTTGGGCCATTTCCCCCAGTAATGTTAATGTCTAAACTGCACCACAAAATAAGCACACATACTATATACATACACTGAAAAAGATAGAGCTACCTGGGTTATTTCACCCGAGAGATGAAAATAGCATGGAAAGTATGCTTTTTAGTGGGTGGAAACCCACTAGAGCCAAGGAGTTTACCCACTTTCCCACTCCTATCTTCCACTGCATTCTAGAAAGAAGAAAAACTGGACCTGAGATCCTATCTAGAATCTTTAAAATGTATCTATGTATTGTATGATCAACTCTCTCAGTGTCTCAATCTTTTCCTTAACTTTTGCAATGATAAAACCTGCCTAGAGCCCACAAATTGCACCGAATATATATGAGAATTCAAAGTAACAGACTTGCTAGCATTAACACTAAGCCAAACTATGGCTGAAGGTGAACGGGCAAGCGGGCAGGTATACAGTGCAAAAACTGACACCCATTTTGCTGTTCTCCCAGTCCTGCTGCTGCTGTTGCTGCACTACCAGGAGCCGCCCTATGCCATTGTTCAGCTTAGCCTTATGCCCCAAATCAGGCTTGCAGCTTGACTCACTCTAAACAAACCACGAACTGTAACCACAAGGTTTATCCTCAGCTTATGACTCATGGTTTGTTTTAGGGAGACAAACCCTGAGGCTTTGCCTATTTGGACTGTTGAAGGGCTAGCCTCAATACTTTCTAGCTGGATTTCCCAATAATGAACCCTCTCTAGAGGTTTATTATCCCCCTTTTTGCAATTATCACTTAGAGTTGTTCCAGCCTCCTGAAATGTCTTTACAAGCTGTGTTTTCAATTCACCATTGAATAGGGCTCAGGGGGAGTTTGACACCAAATCTGACATTACACTCACTAACTTCAGTTCATTAATTTATTCCAAATTTTGTCCCTGTGGTACTAAGGGCTGCTATCAGACTTTGTCTCTGTGGTATTCGGGCTGCTATCAAAATCCCACACCCAATTAAACTACAAATAGTGGTTAATAATGGGCTAAACCTATTCAATAAATGCTTAATCCATTTGATTTCAGCAAAAAAAAAAATCTCTGCTGATAAGTAAATACTGATTTTCCCAATAAACTTAAAGACAAATTATCTGCTGGACTTCTTGAATTTACAGATTGTAACTTATTGTTTACCTATTGATATTGTGAAATCAAAACCAAGAGCTACAGACCATGAACATCTTCTATATAATTAATGAGAATATCCTTCTTGTCTGTTCCTCAAGGTCATTTAGTAAGGCCTTGGGGAATCTATAGACCAGTTCTCCTATGAAGGGACATAAGGGGTTTCATTATTAGTCTCCAAAGCATTCCCACACTGTCATTTCAAGAACATTCCCATTTAATTAAGTTTTTAATATCTTTGTTAAAATTTCATTTTTTTAAAAAAAACACAACAACTATAAATTTAATTCTTTCTAGAAATCCACTTAACTCCATATATACGGTGCCAAGTCAATATTAACCTACAAACACACCCAGTAAGAAGTCTTTTTAAAAATCCAGAATGCCCCTTAGACTCCTTTATTATGCTCGGAAGAATTCAGGAGTTACTAGGTCTTAAAGAAGTTGATGCAGCTGCTGAAACCTTCTGCACCAGTGCCCTGCTTCACTTCTGCTTCTCCCGCATTCATGGCAAGCTTTGAGGAAGAGGAAGATCAGCACAGAAGGCAAGGGACAAGCTTGGTCTTCATGAGCTCTCCCAAAAGGCTCTGAGCTTTTCCAGTAGCTTGGAAAAAATAGCAATGGATTGCTTTGATGAGCCCCAAAATAAATTTTGGATTATTGCACTATGTAGATATTTGCATGGGTATTTCTAGACATAGTCTAGAAAAGCCAAAGTAAGCATATATGCAAGGAATGAATTTCTATATGAGATTAGCTGAGCATGCAAATGGTGCCCAATGAACTCTTTTAAAACCATTTTAAGTACCTATTGCAAATGGAGGAAACCTTTTTTTAATTATTTCTGTTGCATTGGTTTGATGATGATCTGATCATTCAAAATTGATTAGTTCTGCTGCTTGAGTTTTATGGCACTTCATTCTTTTTAAAAAGCCAAATGTTTCAAATTACCCTATCTGTCATTAAAATGATAATGTTACTCAGCAGTGTGTGTGTGTGTGTGTGTGTAAATTTCTGTGCTGCATAATAAATGCTCATCTAACAAAAAGAGCAACACCATGAGTCTTACAACATAACTATTCTTACTCTTAGCATCCTTTGTGTAAGTGATGATGAAATCTGTGTGTCTGTGAGAGGGAATATCTCTATGAAGTATTAAAGGAAAAAATATACATACAGAGAAGAGAAGACTACAGATGTGACAGGATAAAGTACCAAATCCTGATCAGACATCCTCACTACGGTAGCCACTAAGTTGTTCACAGGAATGTGTCAAATATGTGAGCCATTTTGGCTAGATTGCTAGTGGCTGGCTAACTTGGCCCAGACAGCTCCCTATTTTGAGCAGGTCCCATTTGCAATCTTTAACTGGAATAATAATAATTTATTATTATTGGGTGTACATATTCAGTTTCCTGTATTTTAATCACATCACACACAGGATTCAAGATGAAAAGTTTGTCCATCAACCATTGTGTTTTCCCTTGCTTAATGCTGTGTTATTAGACAGACTGGATTTGCCTTGATATGTCCAGCTCTTCACAAACTTTTCATGTTGCCGTCCTCTGCCTTCTGCAGCCCTTAGAGGACATAACAGCGGAGTGGACAACCTTTGCCAAATGGCATAAAAAGGTGGGGCTCGTTTCTCCTGTGTTTCATTTTCTCTCCCTAGTCTCTTTTTATTACCAAGGTGAAGCGTATGGTTTGCCTGGTATTATTATTATTCAGAAGCCAGATAATAGATGGCAGGCTCTATTTTGCAACCAAACAAAAGGAATCCTCAAACAAGGTATGTTTTGAGTGACCCCCCATGGTATCCCATTTCAGAGCTGTCTGCAAGAAACCCAATGATGGACAGCCTGCTTTACTGGCAGGTGGGACAGGAGCTTCAGGTCAGCAGAGTGGTCCTACTCTTGCTACGTGGCAGAAGTCAGCAGAGTTGATCAGGGCTGGGAGACCTCTGCCCTATCCAACACTTCCACAGTGTGGTGGATTGGGTGTTTGGGTTGTGACCTTAAAGGGCTAAGGAAACAGGCTGCAAAGTCCACTTAAGGGCTCATCCAGACTTCCTTTTGCACTGAGCTTTCCAGGCATAGGTCTGTATTTTTAAAGCTCTATGTCCAAGTGTTGCTGTTGCTTTTGTCCCGGCGCTTTCCCCTGGAAAACCCGTGTTTCAGTGCTTAATAGGAGCAAATGGCAGTCTGGAGCTATGCCTAGAAACACAGCACAAAAGGCAGTCTGGATGAGCCCTGTGTGTCTTTGTACAAGACTCTGCTGAAATAAATAAACTGAAACACAATACAGATGCGGCAGAGGTGGTGATGGCAGGTGTTTGCCTGCCCTGTTGCAGTTCTCAAAATGCAAGTTAGCAGCTTGGCGATACTCTTAGATATATCCTTGTTTCTGGATGAGCAAGTGGCACTGGCAGCATGGGGTACACCAATCAACAGCTTTATCTTCTTACACTCTCTCTTAAATTCTCCACGGCTAGAGGTTGTTCTCAGTAGTAACGGCTCATGGGGTGGGACTGTGTTGCGGCACTGCCCTCTCAACACTGGCATCGCTGCAGTTTAGTTGGATGGAGCTGGATTGGGACACTGGATTGGCTCCACTGATGTGCCCATGCAGCTCCAACATCACCATTGCGCTGCCTTGCCCCGGTGCCATCCAGAGAAGCTGCAGCACCACCAATTTTGGGCAGGGCAGCTCTGTGGCGCTGCCCCATCATGCAAGTCCTTAGCATAATCAGCAAAGCAGACATTTCCCCACCCATGGAGTCAACTTAATATACTATTTTCACAAGAATATCCATAGTGCTCTCTGAATCATTGCTGAATCATTACTGAATTTTAATTACTATGAAATGTGCCAGTTCAGACCACTGTTAGAACATCCCTCCAGCCAACTCACCAGCTGTTTTCTACACCTTCCTCCCCTTAATCTTGACCAGTCTCAAAGGCGAAGTTAATTGTGCAGAAGATGCATCCTTGGCAGATAAAATAAATCAGTTGGTATCAGACTTTCCTAAGAGATCAACTCACTGAAGCTGCATGTGGATTACTGTTTCTGAAGAGCAATGAAGGTGACTTCACCTGTTAAGGTCAGTCTGGCGTAGATCAAGTTTTGCTGGTTTGATAATTTCTTGAATAGTAAGACATTGCTGAGCAGAGGACCTGATGTGTGTGTGTGTGTGTGTGTGTGTGTGTGTGTATCACTGATAAATCCTTTTATGTATCATTTATGGCCTTCCTCAATATAAAGGCACCTATTGTTATGGGGGAGGGGGGAGGAAAGCCATATGCCTGGGTCCTTTTCTAATTTCTGAATCCAGCATGGATTCAATTTCTGGAATAGCCAGGTTAGCTTCCTGGTGAGGCAATGACCCTCTAAGTATGGGCCATTAAGGTAACAAAGGAAGTGGCTCTGTGCCAGGTGCCTGATGGCAAATGGATGGGGGCCCCTCCCTCAACTCACTGATAGCTAGAAAGGCAAAGGTTAGCGTTGGGTGTTAAGAGTTCAGTTATGTGAGCTAGAAGCTAGAGCTGGAAGCAGCAGGTTGGGAAGCCAAAGAGACATAGAGATACTTGTGACTATGGGACAAACAAAGACCCTCTTGTGGTGTTAATGCTGTGAACCCCTCGATTGTAGGCTCAGGTTGCATATATGTGTAAAAAAAACCTTCTATCATAAAGACACCACAGTCTCCGCTGTTTCTCATTCTAAAGGAAACACAAACCCTGGGTAAGCACCTGGAAACCCCGGAATCTCACACTGCTCAGGGATGGGATAGCATGCAAAACTGTGTCCCTGCTATTTAAAAAAACCCCAATAAAGTTGTGTGATGCAGGCAATGACAGCTCTAGGAAGCCCTGGCATTCTATTGTCTATATGCTACCTGAGTAAACTTGAGCTCCTCTGAAAGTACAGATTGTGGGTGCTGCTGAACTGAGGTGTGAGGATAGTGGCCTATCCAAGGCAATTGTTGGCAAAGGCAGCAACCGCCTGGGAGTAAGCTCCACTGAACACTTAAGAGGTTTTACTACAATCAAGCCGCATATAAATTTTGCTAAAAATATGAACCAATAAAAACCTTCTGAATAAACATGCAGAGTCTTGAAGTGCACATGTGAGAGCTTTCCTCGCTAAAGGCAAAAGCAGAGTTTGGAAATCTCCTCTCCTTTTGGCAAGGGAATACCCATCTCTTGTACTTAGGCAGAACAGGCAATGGTTCTGTTCCATTACAAAGAAAATCTATTACTTGTTCACTCATCTGATACGTCTCTCCAGATTACCTGGTGATGTATTTTCACTGCATTACTATAACCTACTTTTCCTTCCTTTCTCGTGTCCCAGAGGATTCTGCTGCCAAGAAGATGGCTTTCTAGTACAGTTTAAGGCAAGGAGAGTACAGGCAATGACAAGGAGAAAGAGGGGGTGGGGGTGGGCACAAGCTTGCTTCATGTGCCCTCGTCTGTATAGCTGCATTGGCATGGTGCTTTGTTAAAGAGAGCCACTGCCTGGCACAAGGAGAAGTGGAGAAGATGAATTTGCTCTCCTTGCTCCTGGAGCCGGCATCCAAAATGCAAGCTGATACATTAAAACAGACTGAATCATGTTTTTTTTTCCTGCCATCACTGCTGATATGGAAGCAATGTACTCTCTTGATAGCACTTGTTTTTTTTGAAGCGAGGGAGGGAGACAAGAAAGGATGCAGCCACAATGTCTTGAGAACTCTGTAGTGCAGCTCATACGTGGCATTCAAAGGAAGGAAAACGTTGTAAGCCTGTCCCAAAGTAAGAGCAATGCAAGAAGTGCACACTGTATGCAGAAGAGACTGTGCGCCTTAGCTCTGCAGTCAGCCCCTTTTAAAGAGCAGTAAATCTATGTGATATGCGACTGCAAAAATGAGGAAAGGAAGGGACTTCTTTTTGTTGTTCATTTTACTGGCTGATTAAACTGGGTTTCGTTAAGTGGAGATCCCAGGGCAGCAAGTTGAGTAAGATAAAAAAGACACAACTGCAAAGTCATAGAACCCAGAAACAAGCTATCCACTATTTTTTAAATCATTACACACTATAAATACAACAGCAGTTCATAAGTCCACTAAGACCTTGAGCTATCCAATCAAATGCCTCTGAAAGTCCTGGTGCCTGGTGTAAAGTTGGGGCAATTGGGAGGAAGGGAATTCCACAGTCAGGGTACCACTACAGAGAAGGACCTATCCCTCCAGATAAAACCCCTCTATCCCCTCTTTATACAGCAGGCAGATGAATTTTTAATCTGCGAACTGAAGGCTAAGCATCTTCAGTGCTGAAATCAAAGATAAAGCGCTCTGCCTCCTCTTTATAAGTAAAAATAGTGTTTCCAGTGTCCCACAGATCTGGAGTGGCGTGTGTGCCTGTGTATCTAGTAAGTGTGCATGTGAGTGTGCATGGCCTTATGTGTGATGTATGTAGTGCGGAGTTGCAGGTGCATATCCACTGGTCATGCCCACCAGTGGCATGTGGACTTTAGAGGGGGTGACTGACGATCAATATGGCCCTAGGGGTGAAAAAGGTTAGCCACCCCTGCTTTAGACGACTTCTACATAGAGCTGCCCTTTTGTTTGCTGTTGCTGCAATATGTCGATGGTTTAGCTGTTGCTGGTCAGCCATTCGCATCCAGCTCCAGCTGTTAGTAAATGTCACCAAAACAAACCACTCAGAAAACAAAACCACAGACATCCATCTCTGTCGTCCTAGAGGACGGCAAACTCCATTCCTCTCTGCTTCAATAATGGACAAAGCCCTGCTTAAAAGCGAAAGTGAAGACTTTTTAATAAAGTTACACACTGCCAGTCAACCTCAGAAACGTCTCCTCCCTACCCCCCCCTTTCTGACATTGTACAGAAAATTGAGATGATTTATATATTGCAGGCCTTTCTGACATGCGTGTTGCATCTGGAGCTTCTGTGGGGGCTCACAAACTAATCGGAAGCTTATCTCCGTCTTTGTGGAAAGGTCTGCTGTCAGCTTCCAAGGCCCTCTGAACAATTCAATAACTGACACCAAAGGTTCACCCCAGAACCCTGAACGTCTTGATGTTTCACGTGCTCAGACAAGGCCAGCGCCTACAAGGGCTACACAGTGACACGCGACTGATAGGTGTGCTTGTTCAGCTGATTGGATGACATTTGTTTCATTAAATTAAAAGGCTGGCTGCAATTTTACTGTGCACCATGGCAGGCTGGGGCTGTAGGCACTCAGGAGCGCAAGTGAACCATCTTGCCTAGAGAAGGTTTATTACTGAAAATCCCTGTGATCAGAAGGAACATAAAAATTCAGACACCTCGGCCCGCTGCCCTAGAGAACTGAAGCACTTTTGTGTTTTCCTCAAGATCAGATCCTATGAAATCTGTGCCATTTTTCTAGCACCCCCCTCCATGAGCAAAACACTGTATTATCTGCTTCCTTGCATAATTTCAGATAAAGCATGTGCTAACAAACACTCTTGATCCTTGACTTGTTCTCTAGGTCTGCTGCTCCACCCCATCCATTTGTATCTTACACACATCTGCAGTTACATTTCATCTGTTTTCCCTTTGTCATAACTAGGGTTTTCATTAGAAGACATGTGATTCAGAAATATTTTTTCCTGCTGCTCCTCCAATGAGAATGTAACTGCACTAGCACAATTAACACCTCAGTCAGTACTATGTATTTCAATCGCTTTTAAAAAAGAAACCAGATTTTTGCTGCTCATAGCAATGTGTACATGACACTGATTAAGACATTCCGCAAAAGCTGTTTTCTGAAATACTATAATAAAAAAGGGGGGACCCAGACTCTCGCATTATTAGTTGTGGCTCAGATTGACACGCCTTGGGGGAAAACAACAACCTGAAAAGAATCTACCAAGCAGGCCACAGCCTCTAGGCCAGTGATGACCAATCCTTTTGATAATCATGCCATAACTCAAGCCCAACGTATGGGAGAGCGTCACATTTGTCACTTGATATACAAACATCTCAGGCCCCAAAACATCTAATATGCAAGTGGATTCAATTTTCTACACAAACTAAGCATATAAACAGGAGGATTCTAGTTGTCTACTGCAGTATCAAAGCTGAATTTCAAATCAATTAACCCTTTGTAGGCCAGAGGCATTTTACACAACCACAAAGACATCTACACAGCTGCCACATTTATAAAATGTGACCTGCCATGCAGATAAAGTATTTAAAAGGAGATGAAATAAACCCTGCTACCTTTTCATGACATTTAAAACCAGATCTTCTGCAACCAGTCCTGGATGCTGCTTCAACCTATACATCTTCTACCCTCCCCCCAACCTCTTTTTTATTTTGTTTTGTTCATCAAAGGAAACAGAAAGTATCTTGCTGTGCAGAGCACCCCAGGGAGACATTTGCAAACCTTCTCTTCTAACTGGAAGGGTAGTTAAAAGTGAGGAGGAAATACTTCTATCAGAGCCTCAGTAGAAGCTTGATTTGCAGAGTGCAGGATCAAAGTCAAAACATTTCTCCTTTAAAGAGATTTAAATCATAGATGTTATTTGTGCTAATTATTTATTGCACACGTCCCCTAGCACAGACAAAACCACAAGCACTTTGGATACTACAGTTATGGGGGGGGGGGGGAACAACTCCAGCAAAACAAAACGTGCTTTTAGGAAGAATTCAGAGGAAGAATGCAAGCGGTTATATGAGTTATATGTATGCTCACTGGGGACAGGGGGCGGCGACGGCAGGGTGGGGATACAAAACACCAAAGTACTATAATCCCTTTATTAGTACCAACCCACTTTTGGCATAACTTCCTAATTCTCACGTCCTGCTAACTGTAACCTCAGTCTGAAATAACCACACATTGCTTCCCAGCTTAGCCCTGCCTCCTCTTCCTCTCCTTTCCCTAGGTAAAATTTAAGATTGCTAGCTTCTTGGTGATGACCTATTGCAGCTTGCAAAGCGGCACTAAATAAATAAATAAATACTAAACTACTAAAAATCACAAAGTAGAGTTTGAGCTTCTAAATTCACCAGGACTCTTTGGAACATGCAGGATTATTAAGAGGAACAAAAATGAAAGGTTGGGTGGAATTCTCTCCCCCCACCCAATGCAGATTTCTTGATTTTTATCAAGTTCAACAGCTCTTTCTCCCATCTCCTTTTGTGCGCATGTGTGTAAGCACAAGGGACACAACTCCTTTTGCATTGTGGCTCTGAGATTCTGGAACACCCTTCCAGGGTAGTCCGTCTCGCCCAGATCAAATTATACTTTTATACCTGTCTGGCCCTGTCTGGTTTCCAGATCAAATTACACTTTTAAAGCCATTCCGACATTCTAAAATAGAGCTTCCTCATTGCTGTTGTGAAACTGATTTCTTAATGCTCTTTTAGATTACTTGCTTTTAACTTAGTGATTTTGGACAAACTACTTTTAATTTTTCATGGTTGTTTACTGTTACTGTTGTTTGCTGCCTTGAGTTTTTTTAAAATAAAAATAATAGACTCAAGGTAGCAAACAATAATAATATGGAATTATTATTGGAATGCAGAAATATGAAATTTAGAGTTGTATCCATCATTAGTTCTACTCAGAGTAGAACAACGACTAACTTAGGTCTCAATGGAACTTTGATAGAGCCCATAATGCCTTAAAACTAAAATAAAAATAAAAATGTGCTGTTGGGATTCTAGCACCACCACAAATGCCATCTTGTGGGAATAAGAATGCATCCTAAGAGCAGCATTGCTGGGCTAAATCATGCAGCATCCCAATTCCAATTCCAACAATGGCCAACCAGATGCTTCTAGAAGCTCACAAGCAGACCTTGAAGGAAAGAACCTTCTCTTGTCATTTATTCTCAGCACCTAGTACTCTGAGATACACTCCCTTTAAGTTGTAGATGGTCCATTAACTAATTTGGCCAATCACTTTTGATAGACATCACACCCATGCATTTGTCTAATACTTAAAAAATATATCTACAGTGGTACCTCAGGTTACATACGCTTCAGGTTACATACGCTTCAGGTTACATACACTTCAGGTTACATACGCTTCAGGTTACAGACTCTGCTAACCCAGAAATAGTGCTTCAGGTTAAGAACTTTGCTTCAGGATAAGAACAGAAATCGGGCTCCGGCGGCACAGCAGCAGCAGGATGCCCCATTAGCTAAAGTGGTGCTTCAGGTTAAGAACAGTTTCAGGTTAAGAACGGACCTCTGGAACGAATTAAGTACTTAACCCGAGGTACCACTGTACTGAGCTTAGTGGTCATCACCATTTCTTGAGGCAGAGAATGCACTGTCTGTGTGAAGTATTTTCCTTTGTCTGCCTTGAAATCAGAATTAATCGATTTCACTGTATGAACTGAAGCTATATTGTTATAAAGAGGGTCACATATTTATCTCTATCCATTATTTCCATGTGATTCTCAATGCCATAAACCTTTATCACTCCACTCCACTTTGCAGCATGAGCCTATGCATCTCTATTCCAAAATTAAGTCTCCCTGAGTTCAATGGGACGGGCATGAAAGTTAAGTGTATAGAATTGCAGCCTTAAGTGGCAGTCCTATATACTTTTTACCTGGAAGTACGATCCACTAAACTCAGGGAGAACCACTTTGGAAAAGACATGAAAATTTAATTTGTCAGCCCCCCTGGGTGATGAACAAAGTAAAAACAAAATTTAAATGTAACAATTACAATGGGACAAATTAAGGAGCAACAAATAAGTGTAAAATCAAAATGAAGCAGAGATCAATAGGGTTTTTTGTTTTTTTTTAAAAACGCTGCATCAGTGATAAATCGGAACTGAGACCAACAATAAAATATAAAATAAAAATTCCACAGAGCCAAACAATCATGCTAAAACCAGAGATTTAAAAGACCTGGGAAAATAGAAAGGTATTTTTCCCTAGCACCAAAGAGACATCAGGTACCTGGTACACCTCTCTGATGGGGGACATTTCACAATTGAGGGACCACTGCAGAAAAAACTCTTTTCTCCCATAGCCAGCTGGTAGAAGCACTTAGAGAAGGGCCTCAGCTGAGCATCTAAAGCAGCCTTCCCTGACCTGGTGCTCTGTAAATGCTTTTGGATTCCAAGTCCCATCAGCCCCATCCAGCCAACGATCAGGAATGATGGAAGTCGTAGTCCAGCAACATCCGGAGGGTGATGGTTCGAGAAGACTGATTTCAAGGCTCAACAAGTACATATAGAATTGTGTGATTTATTAGTCAACGTATTTCAAAACTATGATTACTTCAACTTTTCCTTGTATGGAGTTTATTGCATTCCTTTGATAATCCTGGTGGGATGACCAGTATTCCAGATGTGGTTGTGCCATAAATGTGTACAAAGCATTATGGCACTGGCTGATATTGGCCCCTTCCTAAATAATTTCTGACATAGAATTTGCCCTTTTCATTGCTACTGCACAGGAAAGTGATGTTTTCAGTAAATTCAAGTGTTTACCACATGCATAGGATAATGAAACTGGTGCACACATTCTGTATATAGCAAACCTCATACGTGAAATAAAACTGTTTTAACAGTTAAATATTTTCCCTACCCCAAATTATCTCTGCATAGCGAAAATGTCAAGTATGAAGCTTTAAGCATCTGAAATTATGGTGTACAGCAAAATAAATAGATCATGTTTTTGATAACAAAAAGCCACTTAACAGGGTCACAGATTTCACTCCGCTTCTCACGCACGGACACTTTTATCTACATGGAAATATTTCAGGGAAACAGAGCTTTGTAAACAAAAGTGCATCACTGGGAAGAATGGGCATGAAGCTGCTGAAGTGAAGTGAGAGGTTTGTTAAAAGAGGCTCTTATAACTGTTGTTGATCTCTGTGGAAGATGAGTTCTCGGGAATGTCAGACCCTCCAAATGCAAAAGCCGCAGTAAAAAAGGAAAAATAGCTTTAAGTAGCTATCATTTCTGTAAGCGAGAGAATAAGAAAGCAGTTTTGCTTAAAGACACGCTAATCTTTTACTCTTACAGACTGATGGCATTACCTGTGTCACATAATAAGCACCATGAGACTTGGCATTTAGAAAGCGTATTGCTTCTTCTAAGTGCTTTAAAGTAGGGGTTAGGTATTCCCTTAGGTCTACCTGCGACAAATATCGGGGAATTAGAAACAACTTTGCTCTGCGTTGGGGAGGGAGAAAGGAATGCAGACAGTAAATGCCCGTCTGATGGTTATTAATTTATTATTATTTATTAAATTAGTATACTGCCCTTCATCCGAAGATCTTAAAAATACAAAATGAGAACACGAAATATGTAAAAACAATAGCAAGAACAAAACAAAACCAATAACCCTCCCCCAACATATTTAAAAGTACATGGAGTGTTAATCAGCCAAAGGTGGGGTTAAAGAAAAACGTTTTCACATGATGCCTAAAGAGATGCAAAGAAGGCACCAGGTAAGCCTTCCTGGGGAGAGGATTCCACAAATGAGGAGTCGCTGCAGAAAAGGCCCTTTTTCGTGTTGTCACCCTTCAGAAACGTTGTGGAGGAGGCACACAAAGAAAGGCTTCAGATGATGATTGCAGGGTCTGGACTGGTTCATATAAGGAGAGGCCGTCCTTGAGATATTGAGGTCCTAGGCCATTTAAGGCTTTATAGATCAAGACCAGCAATTTGAATTAGGTCCAGAAACTAATTGGCAGCCATGCAATCACGTCAGGATTGGTTTTAAATGCTCAAACTGTCTTGCCCTGGTGAGCAATGTTGAATTTGTGTTGTATAGATATATTGCATCTAATAATTGGATGCATTACTAAAAATAAAGAGCCTAGTGACACCTTGAATGCTAACAAATTCATTATGGCTTAACCTTATGTGGGACCAGAATCCATTTCACCAGATGCTTCAAGTGTAATCCTCAGCTGGCAGGTTGCAAGAAGTACAGTTCCGTCACCTATGGCTTGAACTGCAATAATGGTTTCCTATCTTATTACATATGTCAATTAACTTGCTAATGCAAGAATATTTGTTTTACCATCAGTTACTGCCATTGTGTATGCTTAACCGCACTGATTTTGCATATATTGCTTCCATGTAATTGTTGCAGACTGTATTTTCCCCCACTTAATTTCCATTACTGTTTTCACTCCCTACCCGCCGGTACATCCACATAAACTTGTCACCTGATAATAACAATTTGCTCATCAGACTCATTCATCTGACATTCCTGGACTCGAGTCTATAAAACAAAACATGTCAAAATTTCCCTCAAAATGTTAAAATAAATCGTCCTGAAATGTGACTTGGCATAAAAAGACAAGAGCAGCAATAGATCCATCCTGCAATGGTTTATTACTACAGAGAATTCAGGCCATGTTGCTGCCAAATGCTCGCATGCCAGTGCTTTTCCTCTCCTCCTCTCCTTGTTGTACATTGTCTGGCTTATGGCCATTCTTTTGACCTTCAACGCAATTGCAGCATCAGCCTTTCACATGCAGGCTGGCCAAAGCACCACTGTTAAAAGGAGTTAGTCCACCGTGGGACAACTGACATGGCCTGGTAAAGCCTTATCTTTCTGCATTGCTTTACCCCAAATTTCTTGGTGGTGTTGTCGTGTGAGGCTTTGTGTAGGCAAAAAGAAATAAATGCTTCTCCTGGCCCTAATTCCCCCCCCTCCCATTCCAGGATGTTTGAGCTGTTAAGGGGCCTGCCCACCTTGGCAGATTCCTGTCCAGCTACACGTAACCCTCCAAAGACAGCACAGGAAGGGATGTTTTCAGGTTCTCATGCCCATGCTGTTATAGTGGATAACAATAAACCACAAGCTATCATTGCGGACGCCCACTCTTACTGACTATGAATTCCTCCAGAACACATCACTAATACATATCAGGTTGTGATAAGCATGAGAGGATCACTGGAAACACCAAAGGAATCTGCAGAGTTCTATTCTTCCAATTCCTCCATTCTTTCCCGTTTCTAGGCTTTGCTTTCCAAAATGCCATTTCATTCCACGTGTTGCTGGTAACTGTTGCCAAAGCAAAGTTAGCACGGTATCACATGTCATAAACCTGTACCAGTCCAAGGGCCCGTTCTCTCTAGCCAAAAGGACTGAGCCATGAGAACTTTTTCCCAATATATAACATTCGTTATTCAGAAAAAAGTTCACCTTGGTCAGTGGGAGAGTCTTTTCGACAGTGATAAATCACTGAACTCCCAGGCATGAAAAGTCTCTGTACTCTATTTTTCAGTTCCTCTTCCAACACTTTGACCTTCATAGGTCCCAAACCTCCAGATAATTTAATAGCTGTTAAAATAAGGTTAAGAAAAAGGGAAAGTCATATAAGAAGAAAACTAAGTATAACCTGGTATGGGGATGGGGCGGAGGGAAGTGGAACACTAAAAGGACCAGTAACTGATGTCCAGTTACTACTTCATCACTGAGAAATATTAAATCAAATCCTGCTTTTATGGACTAAATGCAAGAATTTTATAACTAAGTAGATAAGGAGAGCCCTGCTAGATTGGGACAAAGGCCCATCTAGTCTACTATCCTGTTCTCATACTGGCCAATCAACACCTGAGTGCTCAGGTGCTCTTTTCCACGTGTGATACCCGGCAGCTGGCCTTGTGAGGCAAGCCATACCCACTTATCAGCTCTGACAGTGGAGGTAGAACTTAACTATCGTGACTTGTAGCCATGGAAGACTCCCCAGTTTTATGAGAAGGTAAAGAAGTTCGTTTACTTCTAGCCTCACATCCTTAACCTGAACTACAAGTAGAAATAAACTGGGTAAAACACATACCCCACAAGTGTTTATTCTGAGAGCACAGCAGCCATTCTGGTTACTGTGAGGGGGCAGTTCATGGGCAATTGCCAAACAGGAAGCTTTCAAAACAACTCTTGTGTGTATACAGCTACTGTATATTCAAACTCCCTGTGTTATGGCCTTCATTAATTACTGAGCTAGCTAAGTCACAGTGAATCTTTCTCAACAGCCCTTATTTTGTATCTCAAATTCTCTACCATCAGTCCAAGATAGTAGAATTAAACAGATGGGATTTTGTTTGTTTGTTTAATGAAGATTACGCTGGTCCAGAGCAACCAAATAACTACTTAAAAACACAGCAGGCAAATACAATCAGCAACAGCAAGCATTAATCCCGCCCCCCCACCCCAAAATCAATATATAGAAAGCATATCCCACTGAGGATCCATAGCTTTCATTAGGTTGATCGCTGAACAGTATTCACTTGACCAGAGTTGGACAACAGCTAAGGGTTAATAGGACAAAAGCAAAATAGTATTATACCCTTAGAATATGGGCTGCCTGTGTGACACTACGATCTCATAAATATAGGAGTCTTGATCGGGTTTGTGCTTTTTTATTACCTCACTATTTGTAAGAAATGCAATAAGGAATGAGTGATGGGCAAAATAATTGACTATTAACCTTCAACACTACAAACAAATTACAAATATGACCCTAAAATCCAAACTGGGAAGTGGATCTTTGTGTGGCTTTCTTGCTGCTGTGGGTGGCCTGGTTTCCTGGAGAATGTAACCATCGCTCAGAGGTGACACTCACTTTTAATCTGTTTATGGATTTATTAGGGACAGAATTTATTACATCTCAAAGAATCTGTTTTAAATCTCGTATTGATTTGAATAATGTGCAGTGAAGATCTGCCTTTGTTCCCCTCTCTCCCAATGTACTTTAATGTATATAGATTAATTGCAGTCATATAACCAGTATATATATTTTAGGTGGTTAAGGCTGCAATCCTTACTCTCCTGGAAATAAGCTCCAACAAAGTCAATAAAACTAACTTCAGAGTAAATATGTACATAGCATGCTTTGCGGAAGGGATGGGGAATCTGTAGCCCTCCAAATATTGCTGAACTCCAGCTCTCATCAACCCCATCCAGCTTGGCCAATGGCCAGGAATAAAATGCAATCCAGCAACATCTGGAGGACCACAGGTTCCCAATCCCTGTTGAAAGGAATGGTAAATGATCACTCAAGTACTCAACAAGACAGCTCTACTCTGAACTACTCCCTTCCTTGTACTATGGCTCTGTCATATCTGTTATTTCCTTGATGACCACCCTGATACAGAAAAACAGAAATACTGAACATACTGAATTTATTACAGTATTTCGGTCTCAGTCCAGTTCCAGCTCACATACAATATCACATACAATAATAAATACCAAGCGTATATCAGAAATCAACATGGGGCATAATCCTATGGAGCTCTTGCACAGCTGCAGTTCAAGACAACTTGACCAGAAGATATTCCTGGTGGATTGTGCCCCATAAGATGGACTTGTCTCCTACTGCATCACCCTTAATGGCATCCAAAATCCATTGCCAAGGAAGTCACTTCATTTTGACTCATAGTACAGTTACTCCAAGCAATTAATTAGTCATCTGGACTAATTATTGTATCACAAGAGACCAGCAGGCCTCAAAGGTTTCCAAGACAATATGCAAGACAATGAACATTATCTGAATGCCAGCTTGTCCAACGCCATTCCCACAGTGCAAAACAATTAATTCTTTGGGGGGGCATTTTTCGCCCCCATGTTCAGCACACCAACTCTCACAACAACCTGCAAACTTTAGAAACACAATTGACATGAAATAAACAGAAAGCATAGCAGCCAATGAGTGACTGGCTGCGTTTAAGATGGCAAAAGTGTGTATGATTTCTTTACCTAGGCAGTCCAAGCCTATATATGTTTGCTCAGAAGTAAGTACCAATGCTGAGTCCAATGGCAGTTATTCTCATGTTAGCGTGTGTAGGATTGTAACCTTAATAATTAACTGAAGCTGTCCAGGAAGAGCTCACTATGAGCTGTCACTTCAACCACTGCAGGGTTTGGTCAGTACAACCTAGGCTCAAACTGGCATGTCTGCCATGTGGAGAATCTCCATTTAGATCTAGACAAAGCAAATGTGGCAGTTCTGTACTGGGTCCTTGCTTTTTACACATTAAATACATGTTCTTCTAATGCAGTGAAGAAGGCAATCTTTGAATAGTATCCTTTTGACAGTGCATTTCAGAAAAAACTAAAGAAGTCAATAACAATGATGAGCAGTTCTGTCTGTGCATAGCAGCACACTGGTTTAGATATCCAGGATATTTGAGAAATTATTTTAACGGGCTTTCTGAACAACAGTGAGGCAATGCAGCCTTCCAAATGCACTATTCAAAATGACAGTAAACAAACTGTGAAGTAAAAATAATAATTATAATAATCTTGGCCTTGAGCAATGCCTTCTTCAATATCAAGAATCGGCAATGCAATATGGAAACCATTTGTTTTATGGTGAAAATTAATTAGTTGTCTGGAGTTATTAAATGTCTTTGCTGGCCTGCGGGCGATGAAACTAGAAGCTATAAAAGGTGACCCAGAGTAATAATAGCACCACACATAAAAAACTCTTTTAAATCAATATTGTGCAGCCATATTAATATATACTAGACTAACGGTCAATACCAAACCAGCCATTTTGTACAACAGGAGGTAATGGGGCTAAAATAGGAAACACATCCAGAAAACTGTTCTTTCAAAGCCATGCTGCACTTTCAGGTCCAAGGCTTCTTTAGCCAGTAGTTAATTAGTGGAAGCACAGAGATTCTCCTGTGTGGGATGGGTGCTTTGTGAGCAGAGAGACCCAAAGCATCACAGCTTAGGCTTCAGATCCTAATGAAGCAAGTGCCCAGTGTCCACAGAACACATACTTCTCTGGAAAAAAGAAACACTCCCACTAAAGAATTGCAGTTTGGATGGAGAAATCAAATAAAGCAATAGCTCCGCTGACTGACAGCAAAAGAAACAGCTATACAATGCACATCAGTGTTCTTCAGTTAATTCTAATGCACTTGCAATAAAACAAGGAAAGCTACCATGTGCTACGATAATGTCTTGAAGAAGGTGTAAACTGCTGCTAAAGCAGCCTGAAGGAGATCTCACCACTATATTGCCAAGAGAAGGAAGAGGAGCTTCTTTTAACCAAAAACGAAAGCTCTTTATCTTTTTGCTACTTGAGGAAAGAGGGAAAGGGAGACAAAGACGTCTATGGGGTGCTTTTCAGAACGCGAATACAGGACCGCAACATGAACTTCTGCCAAGTAAAGCAAGGTGCACCTGCTGAAGCTTCTTCCATCACCCTGCTAAGAGGTGATGTCTGTCAAATCTTCTCCTGTTACATAGTTGGTGCAGCAAAAGGAAAAAAACCTTAGGTCAGGAATTGACAACCCAAACAGGAAACCCAGTTCTCTTGAGGTGTTCTGGCACTAAAGCAATCAGATGTTCCTTCTACTTAGTACTGACTGTCTTGCTGAGCTGCTGCTGTTGTTTATGCAGCACTATTTGTACTACTATAGCTTATGAATAACATAACCCAAGGTTTTCCACAGCATGGGTTGGGATATGGTGTTTTCTATACATTACCGTTTTGCCGGACATAGAAAACACCTGTGTTGAACAAGTGTGAGTGTGTGAACTACAGTGCAGGTATTGTTCACACCATCAGTATCTCAAGCAGGCAACCATCAGAATGCACATAACCTCTGTATAAGAAATCCAGAATGTGTGAAAGAACCGTTGCTCTGAGTCAGTCAGCTACAGCAGGCAGTGATGTCTCCCTTACTTCCAATTAGCTGAACCCCTAACAGAAATGTACCCTGGCAGCTAGAACACGAGACCAAAGCGAGGTGAGAATCCAAAGCAGAAACACGGCTTGTTTAAACCCAACTGCAATTGCTATATGCACCACACTCCAAAGAATTCACAGGTGTTTTGGCAAGACTGCCTTAAGCAATGGCAAGGCTACCGTCCTCATTACAGTGTCAAACACTATCTCATTACTATGACAGGGAAAATTAACACTCTGATCATGCTACTAACATCTAATGTGCAAAGAAAGGGTATTCCCAGACAGGTGTTAATGGTGTGAACAGCACTCCTCACACATGAAGGTATTTTGCAGCACCCACATGATGTCACTGGCATAAAAATGTCCATATCAGTCCGTATCTCACCCTCCTCCCACTGCATTTAATTAAGATTGTCCCTTTCTGGGGGAAATCCAGTAAGTAAAAAAAATACCTGTTCCCAATTACCCATTTGCAATATTAGGCCCCTGTATGGAAACATGCCAAGAGTACAGTGGTACCTCGGGTTACAGACGCTTCAGGTTACAGACCTCGGGTTAAGAACTTTGCTTCAAGATGGGAACAGAAATCGTGCGGTGGCGGTGCGGCGGCAGCAGGAGGCCCCATTAGCTAAAGTGGTATGTCAGGTTAAGAACAGTTTCAGGTTAAGAACGGACCTCCAGAACGAATTAAGTTCTTAACCCGAGGTACCACTGTACTTCAGACAGAAATGCTGTGGGCTGTTGTTTTTTGCTGAGATCATGAGTGATGAAATAAAGAAATTCTGACTTTTTTGCAGGGGTAATGCCCCCCCCCCCGCGGAAATATGCATTTGCCGTACCCGTAGTGTGGTAATTGTGGAGGGGTCTCGGAGCCGTCCATCTTCATCTTTGAGATTGTAGCCCTCTGGTCTTTTGTCGCGTTCACTCACTTTCCATAGCTTCACAGTTTTATCTAGAAGACAATGGGAATACCCAATTGACATTTTTTTCTAAGCCAGATCGAATGCTATTGAATAACGATACATTTAATATTCCACAATGTTATTTACGCAGCTCATTATATGTAGACAGGGTTGTTGTTGTTTTTTTGTATCACATTAGTATCAAAACAACAGTAATTCTGATGGGAAACTGTAGTTGCAAGTTAGCGACATGCTCAGGGTCACCAAGGTAGTCCAGGACTAAGGAAATCTAGGATCACAGACTTGGCTCTAATGCAGTTTTCACACCATGCCCTCTGCAGGTAGCATGATCAGGTTTCATTCTTGCTCAAATCAATGATCAGAAATGACACAGAAGCTTTTAGGAGTCAAAAAGTGGAGGAACGAACTCTGAACCTGAAGCAGGAGCACATTCAGGGTCAGCCCCACAAGGACCACTTTCCTTTAACTCCACTGCAGAAGACTCAGAAAGGATTGAGCAGTAGGAGATGACTGGAGAAGGATAATGCAAGGCTTCCCTATCCCCTTCAGGGACCAAATATAGAGGGTGCTGCAAATCCATAGAATGTTGCTACTCATATAGCCGCTGTCCCCTTAAACTTCTGTGTTTAGATAATTAAAAGTAATCCACACAAGATGCCTATGCAGAATTTTCCTTTCTATATATTTAGTCATAACCAGTGGTCCAAGAAACTGTTGTGACTTTTCAGACTAAAGTAGGTCAGATGGCAGATTTTTAATGTTTATACCCTGACCTAGTAATGGTGGCCTAAACCATGCATTTCTCTCAATAATTGGTCTTGGCGCAGTCAGGCATTTGATCTTATTTCAATATAGCAGGAGTAAAGCACAGCTTTATGTAAAATTAAGAAGGGGCAATTACAAGGATTTCTTCTCTGATCGCATGCTGAAGAAACACATGCCACCAGTTATTCCTGCCAATTTGGCAAAAGGAAATAACAACATTCATGACTGTGCAGCCTATCTATCATGTTTGAATATTTCAAGCAAATTTTGAACCAGTAAGCCACAAAAGTAGATTCCAGTGTCTCGTCTGCAAAAGGTTGCTGATTGTAATCTGGTCTCTGCACATTGCATATGTCAAGCTGAATGAATTTTACTTTGGCACAGGTTGAGGGAACAGCTTAGACAAGAAAACTAGCATGCACAATATCCTATAAAAGCAATTTAGAGTTACATGAAAGCTAACTGCTTTAGCTGAGCTTTGATTGCAACAGATTACATTGCAAGTCCAAAGGGTGACAAAGTACAAACTAGAAAGGAGCCCAATCATGTCTGTAATTTACTCAAAAGTCAGTTTCAACTCCCTCCTCCCAGTGAAAGGAATAAAACCTGACGTTTTATCATCGACACTGAATCTGTGCTGAATTCCACAATTGCCAGCTTGCCTGTCAGGTGGATATTTCCATTGGCTTCATCATTTTGTTGTCATCCCATTTATCGTTGTGCCATGAAGTCCTTCAGGGAAAGAGCCTCAGGAACATGTGGCTTTTATTCTGAATAATGGTGTTTTCTTTTCCCCCTCCTGGTGGGTGCTCTGTCGGCAGTTTGTCATTGCTCCCACCAGCCTTTAAAGACAATCTTATTCATCTTCATTTCCCTCCACCCCCTTTTCTGGGGATTCCAGTTGACTCCTGTTAATTTTGTTGTATTAACTCATTTTGATCAAAGGGCCCTTCCACACACTATGTTATTTTGGGAACAGAATGGGAATATTTGGGTAGAAAAGGTAGCAGAGAACTCGGAATCATTTTGAGGTATTTATAAGCATATGAAAACACCTTCCTGAATAATATTCCTGTTAATCAAAAAACTATTTAAAAACTCAATTAACAGAACATTAGGCTACATAATTAATCTTCATTGTGTTTCAGTGAATCTTCCCCCAAATGAGTTTAATAACTCTCAGAATTTTATTACAATGATCAATAGGGTAAATTCTTTAACACAAAGTAAGTTGACTATGAGAGATAATTAGACCCCCCTTTTTTCTCCTGTAGTAATTAAGTCACATCCATCTTAAGGCTTCATTCATCCTAGTAACATCACTGAATCCTCATGATATTTATCTAAACATAACATGAAACATAAGCTTAGCACGACTGAAAACTGAAACAAATTAGGAATGCTTCTTCCCTCCTTCCCACCCTATTATCACTGAAGAGTGTAATTCTGACAGAGGCTCCCCAGCACAATCATGAGTTCAGAGAACTTCACTGTGGTTAACACTAGATCAAGGTCAGTGCATTATGCATATACTGATGGGTATATAAAAATTGAACCAGAACAAAATTGGAGAGTGTATGGTTGCTTTTCTTATGTGTGAACTATCCTTGGTTGGTTACATAAGACAAGCTGGAGCTTTTCTTAGAGAGCTGCATTAGAGAAGTTATTTTGATGGACTCTTCTCTTGTGCTTGGGTTCTAGATGATCAAGAAGGGGTTTTCTTTCTACCCTATAAAAAGGTACAATGAGTTTGTTTTATTAAACCAGTCTATTTCTTGTTATGTTAAGTGTTCTATAGAAGGTATGTAATCCTTCAGCACAATGCCCTGCAATTGTTTGATTCGTAATCATCACAAGGACACCCTGTTTATAGGCCACAGTGCAATTAATACACGAAATAATGGAATGCCTGCAAATGCCATATCTACATTTCTGCTTCTCCTATTTAAAAGAGTTCTCAAATTGAGATGTTTTTCAAAACTGGGCTTCCATCTTGTTTTTGGATATTTTTTTGTTTTGTTTAAGTCTTCCTCTTACTATGGGCTTTTACAGAAGACAAAAGACCCAGATTTTTATTCTCAGCACTAGACTGGATCCAACACCAATAGATCATTTCCATGTAATAAACAGGAAGGTGGGAACAGAAAGGTAGGCTGCAGGAGGGTAGAATTTATGCTGCTTTAAAACAAGCTATGGGAGAAGTATGCTCCCGAACTGGGGCAAGAGAACAACCCTCAAACTAAATAAAAATAAAGTGGTAGGGGATGAAAAAACTCCCCCCCCTTCTTTTTTGCCTAAGACAATTTAGCTTCAAGCCCTCTTTGCAAATGGAGAGAGATTTCCTCCATATAGAAGATGCTTGGGAGTCATCTTAAAAACTATCATTATAGCTTTGTTTTTTTAGTACTTGGCCTTGGTTATAAGTTGTAAGTTTAAAATTTGTGTCCTTTCCCTTAACTATCAAATATGGTATGAAGTGCTGTTCTTTCAGATGAAGGTTCTCCAGCGCACTAATCATCACTGACAATAACATCTGTTTTCAAGTTACATGCCCGGATAAAAAACTAAGAGCAAATCTGAAAGTGTATAGGATGTTTGGGAAGGGCAGCACTAATGTAAAATGCCTTCAGAAAGGCTAAAATCACATAATAAAGCAAAATTGTGAGAACTGTCCCTAGGATAATTTAAGTTGTTATTTAAGCCATGCCGTTCATTATCTCACAAGTAGCAGTGTGTGTGGAACAGCCATAATGTGAAGATACATGAAACATGTTAGGACACGTGACAGAGGAGAGGGCAATTGAACTCAGCCAGATACCTGTGTCTAGTTGTATCGTTCTATGCAGAGGTACAACTGCACTAAGAAGTTCCAAGTAAGATCTGATATTAATGGGCTGTTGACTTACATTATGAAAAGGGGCTTTATTGCAGCCACTGTCACCATCTTACAAAGCCTGTGAGCTTCAGTCGCTCCACCCGTATATGAGAGAAAGTAATACCTACCCATCCTGCAGCGAGATTACAAGTTTTAATTATTGCAAGCCACCAAAGCATAGCAGGATATTTGGCTGGAAAGCAAAGAATTATCTGTCATTACTACAACATACCATTGGTGGAGAGAAGGAAGTAGGCTGCATTTTGCTGCGGGAGCCATCGTATTTTATTGATCTTCTCCTCTATCTCTAAGCTCTTCAGGTAATCGAACTCAGGTTCATGGCTCTGGAATGTGCTGTAAACATTATATTCTCCCCTGCGATGGGGCTGATTTTTGCTCTGTGGGAGTGGGAAAGAAACAATAAAGGGATTCTTAAAAGAGCCAGAGCTAGCAAATTTTCAATTGATTCTTTTGTTCTCAGAGGATTGTTAAAAGACAGGGAAATGTCTGATTATGGTGACACATTACAGTTTAGATATCAAAGCAGACACAAGAGATCTTTCCTGCACAATGCATCCTCCTCGTGTGTCAGTTTCTCTGCATGCTGATGATAGGAAGCAGGAAGAGCACCTTTGTTCCATGAATGAATGAAGGCCTCCCTGACGTTTATCTCCAAAACATATTGGCAAGGTGTGAAAGTGGCTCAAATCAAGGGGCAAACCCTACTTGGCTTATGCCCAGGATCACAGCTCAATGCAGTATTTGCCTACAGGCCTAACAGAATTAAAAATAATAATAACAACCCAGGATGGAATGGAAAGCATACAAAATGGTCTAAAGTTGCCTTTATCCTGAAAACTGCTGTTATGCTACTATGAGGCACTTCCAGTTGACAGTATCCAGATGCCCAATCCTAAGGCCAGTTCACACATGCGAGCCATCTGCTTATTTCTTCCATGCAATTCCCCCACACAATGAATTGCACAGACACTCCTCTCGGTGAATTGGTCTGTACACTGTTATATGTGGGCAGAAACCATTTCCACAATTACAGCAAAACTTTGTCCCACTGATGCAAGCTTATAAAAAGGTCACTGGCTTCTCTGAGCTGAATTGGACACAGTCTGGTTCACACTGAGATTTCCCCAACATGACCCCTGTGCACATGAGAGGTCACATGGAGAAATCAGCAGCCCCCTTCACTGTGTGAACTAGCCCATAATGGACATGTTTGAAATACTACGGATTATATTTAAATAGGACTCTGTTTCAAAGCACTTTGCATAATAACAGTAAAAATTCACATATTAAACTGCCTTATGTCAGATCAGACCACCGGCCTGCAGAGCTGCCTTGTCTGCCCACCACCAAGGACTCAGCCAGAGGATATTTCTTAACCTTGCTCCCTGAAGATATTCCAAGAAGGATCCATGCCTGTAACTAAAGTTGGCTAGTATCGTTACTTACATGTTGCATATGGGAAGGAAAGAGACTTCAAAGGGAACTCCTTCTCCTAAGGTCAACTAGTAAGTTCATAGCTGAGGTGACATAACCACATATGGTTATTATTTGGTACAAAAGTAACTGCAATGAGTCTTCAACACTTGATGAGATAAATTCAATTCAGCTAAAGATGCACATTATTTTAGGGAGTTTTAAAATCCCTACCTAGATGGGAGTATATGCAACCTGCATAACCTCATCAGATTGTTTGATCCAAATTAGATGACACCCTCCAACAGCCCAGATGTGTAGCGTGGGGTTTGTCATGGGGGCCGTGGCCCCGGGAGCAATTTTGAGAGGGGGCGCAAACAGGCACCCCCACAGCATGTTCCCTCATCGGAGCCTGGCTCCACACCAGAAGGAGGTGCGCCTTGGCTGCGGCGCTTGTGCCCGGTGCAGCTCTGCCCCCGCCCCGGGTCAGGCCTGACTTGGGGGGAGGAGAGCAGGTGAGTGGATGGCAGCGCTGCTGCCCACCCTCCTCAGCTGCAGCACACCTCGTGCCCAGTGGCAGCAGCTCCGCCGTGGTCATATCTGATCTGGCGGCAGAGAGCATCCCACCTCGGTCCTGGCAAGGTGCGCCTGGCGGATGAGAGCAGGGCAAGAGTGGGTGGCAGCTTTCCTGCCCCTCTCCTACCCTGAACTGTGGCATGTGGGAGGGTTCCCTCCACACCCCGCCCCCTTGGGGCAGCACAGGCATATGCTTTGCCACTGTAATAGCCCAATTGAGGGTACTCAGCAAAAAAAAAATGTACCAAAACAGCTACATGCATTCATTTAATGTAAATGAGTTGACGCCAATACCTTAAGCACTGGGGCAGTACTGCAGGCCTTAAACATAAATATTCTGGAGACAGCAACATTCAGATTTTAAATTGTACTAATTGAAAATCAGTTTTCGTCAAATGCATTTTAACCAAGCCATGACTGGGGGAAAGCAATTGACCATTTTCCACCCTTGCACCACTTTATCAAGCTGATGGGGCCAGAATATGGCATGTCAGTCATAAGAGCTGATTCTGCCACAAATAACGTGTTGTATTAAAATGATGCTGCCTGATGCTAGTATTTCTACTAGAGGCTCTCATAAATGTCTGCTCATAGCATTCTCTGAAATGTTACAAGTGAGACATTACGCCCATATTGATGAAAGTGATCCTACATAGTTTGAGATATTCACAAGAAGCCAATAATCCTGCTATGTGAGTTAATGAATGATCCCCTTAACTGAAGAAAACCGTTTTTGCAAGTGTATGGATTGCCTGTGTAGGGTGTAGATGAGAAGAAACTGAAAACCTTCAGCACACACATCTACATTTGGAAGTGTCTTCTGCTTGCACCAGTGGGATCAATTCAAGCTGTTATCAAATTCCTGCCTTTTTGATCCAGTAATACCTTTCCATTCAAGTAAGACATATCTCTGCAGACTAGGGCAGATTAGAATAAAAAGATATACTTGGGAATCATATCCCGGGAATGGCCCATGTTGTGTATTCTATAGAAATAAAAACTGTCCTTTCTAAATAATTATACAGAATACACACCCACATCCAACAAGCAATTATACAAATGGAAAGAAATCATAACTGACAATACCGTGCTTCCACTGCGGAGTTTAATTTTATGTGAAACCTTAGCATATATTTTTCACTGGCATATAGCAACAGCATCACTACTGTTGTTTAAGGCCCTGCATCAGTGTTTACCAGAATAAGACTATGCATACCTTTGTAAAGTAAAGCAGTTGAGAGAGCAAAAGAAAAAGAACTAAGAGAAGTCGTACTAATGATTAAACAAATCAGACTTTAAAAGCATTATTTGGCTGGGCAAACAAGGCAGTTGGGTGTCTTTGAATTTATGATGCTTCAGCAGTATTCAGTTTATATTAGATTTGCAGCCGGCACTGACTGTTAAAGGAAGCAAAAGGATGCAGAAAATGTGGTATTTGCAGGGTGCTTCATGAGACAGAAGCTGGCCTATTGATGTTAATGGACTTTTTTGCAATTTTTAGTTTGCTAGAAGAGAAGCAGGGTGAAGACTGACACGCAAAGATTAGGAAGCAGCAGGAAGCTTCTTTTAAAAGGATAAAAATGGGCATTTTTGCATTCACCAGCACTTACCTCCTGCTCACGCTGAAATATTACAACGCGACCCCCCTTGTCCCCTGTCGCTAGTAATTCTCCTGTGTGGTTGAATTCTACTGTAGAGATAATGTCAGCTGAAAAGAAAAAGACAAAGGCAATTTAAGTTAACTGCAAACTGGCTTTGCACAGGCATCTAAAGGCTTCATTGCCTATATGGTTACAGGAACAACCACTGTCAGGGCTTTGCCTCCCCTGTGGAATTTCTATGGAGCAGTTGGATGTTCTATTATACTTGAATATCATAAAGCGAATTCATAGACATTGTAAGCAAAGAATTGTCAAGATTTAAAAATCCATATGAGCACTTCAAATAGTCAGCCATTACACTCTTGCTTTTGTCACCAACATAAATGGCTGGAATGTTTACACCGGCTGGGGGATGGTGTGTGGGAAAAGCACGAGTCTTTACAAATAGCATCTCATGAGGGCTGGCCAGTGGTGCAATCTCCAGGCCCCATGTGATTTATGGGATGAAGCAGCCTTGCTGCAGGAGAGGGGGAAATAACCTTGCTGGATGGTCTGTTAAACATTATTCTTTATTAATTTTCAAGTGATGTACAGCAATCTAGGGAGGAGCGCACTCTTAATGCTTGAAAGGGAGAGTGTACAATGTCATCTTCCAAAGAGAAGGAAAGGATCACTGGATGTTGCAGCAAACTAAGAAGGTAAACACTTTTTTGCTTGTTTTAAAGGCTACAATAATGTTCCTGCTATCTGAGCTGGAATCCTTGGTTTCTAAAGAAGTTTTTAAAAATTCATTACATAAAACATTGACAACATGGTACTGGAAATACACGGGAAGTCACAGGCACTATCAGAAATGGCACCTGAGGTTACTACAACTGCATTCCACGCTGTAGTCACAGTGATAACCAACATGCCGGTTGAAGGCCAAATTGCATTTTTCTAGTTACTGTTGCTTGACAGAATGCAGTGTCCCTGTGACAAAAGTGCTTTCCAAGGAAAAAATATCAGCATCTCTCATAATAACCGAGTAAAAGTTGCATGTTTATTCTGCTTTAAAAATGTCTAGAAAAACGTTGTCTCCTCCAGCAAGTATCTGCCAAACGTCAAACTTTGGAACCACAGTGTGAAATGGGATGATGTGCCAGTTATCACTGCCTCTCACTTAGATCCTCAGGAAGCAGCAATAGGTAAATACCACCTTAGATACTATTCATTAGCGCTCTCTGTATTCCATCATCACCTAGATTCACTCCAATATAATCTCCCCTTAACAATCACACTGTCTAGTATAATGGATTCAAAACCACAGAGAATCTACACCGACACAAAATCTTTTGATTAAACTTCTATTAATTACAGAGTAAAAACACATACCATTTTTTCATTCTGAATGTTCATGTCAATAGCGAACAAAGAATATTTTCGTTCATTCATTCATTCATTCATTCATACATACACACACATGTACACACAGTGCTTTTTTTTCTAAGAAAAATGTTTAGGGGTACCCTCATTTTGACTCAAGAAAATCACCATTTATAGTTCAAATCGGGAAAAATAAATACAGTAAATGGACAAAAGTACAAAGATTCACAAAATGTTTAGGGGTATGCATCCCCCTGCGTCCCCCCAGAAAAAAGCACTGCATATATGTCTCTATATATATCTCCCAATGGGAAGGGCATGCGGTGTTAGCAGACTGAGGAAAGCATATGTTCCTTTCAGCCTCTTCCCCGCTCCCCTCCCCGAAATAATTCTGCCCACAGGGCCACAGCCTGGAAGGAGTAGGGGTGCCCAGGTGGTTGGCTCCCCTGCTCAGCCTCAGCCTTAGGAAAGGGGCCAGAGCTAAGGGGACACCAGTAGTGGGAAGAAATGAGGTTGAAGCATCAAGGGAGGAAGACAAATGACAAAGTGCATGGGCACAAGGGCCTCTCACCCGAGGCTCCCCCGAAACCTGGAGCCAGTCATGAAATTTATCCCCTTCAAATACAAATATACAGTACACCACAAAACTGAAATGTGTTTCCTCAGCAAATGAGCCCATGCCTCATGGCTGGGTCGGCCCTGAATAAGATCTACATTAGGATCTGCTGCCTAAGTGGATCCTGCTGAGTTTAATGGGATTTACTCCCTACTAAGTTTGTGTGTTAGGTGTGCTGCCTAAACTACACATGCCATACATGTGTAGTTATATTTTCTGCAGCCCACAGGGATATGTTTCAACATTTACAGCTCCAAGGCGACCACCTCCCAAACCCACCCCTATAACGCAATTTCTGGAAGCATTATGTTATTTAATAATATTCAAACTCTCTGAAGTGAAATATAATGGAATATACATTTAACTAAAATACAGCAGAGAGGTGCTTGGGCAGAGAATGATTTGACTTACAAATGCTGTCCCTTTCAAAAGGTGGAAGAAAGGAGTGTTTACACTGCATCAAGGTAAGCGGGTAACCTGCTGATGAGTGGATTTATCAGGGCTATTCTTAGGAAAATATGTCAGGGGTTAATTCCATTGCAATTACTCCCTGTCTTCAGCAACTGCATCTGAGTGCAGTTTTCAGTGAATGCAAAGCACAACTAGAGAGGGAGAAAAACGGCTTCCAACATAGCAGTATTGCTAGCTAAGGGCTTCTTTTATAAAATGAAGGCTTTTACACATTTTTAGCTTTTGGCATCCATTTTCATTGTGTGTTAGGGAGCAGGTTTTATGGTGTCATGGGCTTCTTTCAGCACCCAATTTACATTTGCTCCCTTCCAAGTTATATCTAACAAAAATAAAGACATAGCTATCAGGACCTTGTTTCAGGGTGCACTGCCAATCCAGGCATCTCTTCTTTTCTTCCTCAGAATGTCTAGTGTAACACAGATGTGTGATGTAGAACCTTCATATTGGGTGCTAGAGGCACAGCAGAATGATGTCATTTTACATAGTGAAATGGGAAATTACAAGAAAGGAATGTGGAGTGGATGCCTCATAAAGTCTCATCTTGTCTTCGGAAATCTGGGGAAGCAAAGAGGTGGTATGTTTTGTCTCCACAAGGTATGATAGTAACAGACAACTGGCCTCCCACATGGTTACATCCTACTATATAGTAAACTCCACCTGGTAAATTGTAATCTGTGTTCGTTGCCATTGAGAGTTCCATTTAGCCCAAATGCATGTTGATTTGAGCTTTTAAGAGCCTGTGACCCCACTCTCCATGGATCCAATCACTCTCTATGCAAGAAGCCTACTCCTCACATATACTCCCCCCCCCCAATGCCTGCTGGGCCATGAACATCCAGATGGCATTAGGCAGGTGAATAATGAGTTCCATGCTGCCTCTATTAATATTTGCACAATTTTCTCCATATTGCCCTGTCTCTTCAGCACTAAGCATATTTACCAAGACATGAATGCTTTCTGAAGTTTGTCTTAACTAATTTATAGCACTTGCTTGCTGTGAATAGATTTAGGAAGACAATTTCATTGTAGACAGGGCTGTGACAACAGCTGAGAAACCCACAAGGGCTGCAGTGGGATTTATATTCTTCTCTTCTTCTTCCTACTTGGTGATTACTCGTAGCCGAGTAAGATTGTCTTCCATGAACATGGTCTTAACAGTAAGTCCATAAGTGACTGTGGAGGCCATCATGTCCTTCCACAGTGGGGACATAGGTTTCTGGGCAGGAGTTGATCACGGTGAGGGTTTGCCAAACGTTTAGCGTTCCATTGCCTTCAAGGTCCACAACACCTTCAGTAAAGGCTGTTCTCCAATTGGTGTGCTCGCAGGCAAGTGTTTCTCAATTGTCGGTGTTTAAACTACATTTTTTTAGATTTGCCTTGAGAGAGTCTTTAAACTGCTTTTGTTGACCACCAGCATTACACTTTCCATTTTTAAGTTCGGAATATTTTTAAGTTCGGATTATTGTTTGGAGGACTATAATCAGCCATCCAAAGAACATGACCAGTTGTTTGTTGATGTTGAAGAATCATTGCTTTGACACTGGTGATCTTTGCTTCTTCCAGTACACTGGCATTAGTTCACCTGCCTTCTCAAGTGATATATAATTTTTTTCCAGAGACATCATTGATGGAATCTTTTGAGGAGCTGGAGATGGTATTTCTAAGTGGTCAATGTTTCACAAGCATACAGTAAGGTTGGTAGTACAATAGCTTTGTAAATATGTATTTTGGTTTTCCTGGTCCTCAAACACGCTGTGCTTCAATCATTGAGTTGGATTAGTGGCGCTGCAGAGGGGTTGTTTTGCGCTTGTTGGTGCAGCACTTTGTTTTTTTGGATGTTGAGTGATAGGCCAAGCTTTTTGTAAGCTTCTGCGAAGATTTTTAGGATGGTTTGCAGGTCATCTTCTGAGTGTGCACACATTATGTTGTCATCAGCATACTGAAGCTCTAAGACAGAAGTTATGGTAACCTTACTATTTGCTTTCAGCCTACTCAACAGTATTCTTCATATCCCTAATGGAGATGTAAAAGACATGGTTGCACTGGATGTGAGTAGCTTGCTTACTTTGGAGGATTTAGCACTGACCTGCAAAGAGCTAGTCATTCTGGAGAGCTAGCAATAACCACACCAATCTTGCAACTGTACTATTTATTTACAGAAGTAAAATGTTTTAAGGTGAAGTGTGAGAGCACACACAAGTTAATGACTTGGGGTTTGCAATACCAATACAGAATGGAAGGAATTAATAATACTGCATGTTACACAGTATTGACTCCCCCCCCCCCCCCCCGCCGGGACCTTTTGCTTAGTTGCTGCTGCAGAGTGGGAGTGGGAGAGCTAGAGGCAAAGAGATGCCTTATGTAAGAGTAGGAGGCTAAACCTTATAGGCTCAGCTTTGTTATGAAGAAAGAAAAGGAACCAGGAAGGTGGGAGAAGGTTTCATACAAAACACACAGTTTCCCAGTCCCACAAGAGCAAAAGAGGAGTGAGATTGGGAAAATGAAGAAAACAGAAACAAGTAAAGGAGTTGAAACTGAAACAACACCATCTAATGTTCTTCATAACTTTTCACTGAAACAATACATGCAGAACTGCAGATAGGCTTCCATGCTTTAACAAGGACTTATCATTTTAGGCAATTCTTCCACCTGCCAAGTGTGGATGCCTCCATTCAGGGTGGCCAGTAACCTAAACCCCATGGCAAGGCAACTCACCCTTCTCTACAACCATTGTGGCTCCAAGGATTCTTGTGAACTCACCAAGTATTCTTCTTTGCCTGTCCCTCTCCACAGAGGATTCCTGACTAGGAAAACAACAAACATGGTGCAGAGGCAAGGGGGCAAGGCAACGAATTGGCATGGAAGGGACTTTAACTACTTAAAGTTAAAGAGAGAAAGATGCCAGCTGCCTCAGCCATCAATGGAACTATGGTATCTAAAAAGGGCAGTGCAGAGTATCTAAAAAGGGCAGTGCAGAGTAGTCTTCAAGACTGACCCCCAAAACCCGACTAAATTGGGAGTGCAATGTGCACCCAGGAGATGAGCATCTAAGTACACAATCCCAAGAGCGGCAGAGGTGGCCTTTCTTTCCTTGGCTAGTTGGAAAAATATCCTCTATTCTTCTAAGTGGCATCTGTCAGTGTTTAAAATTGCAAAGACACTCCTAAGCTGTTCCTTGTTCATTTTTAGGGTTAACTTGTGTCACTGGAATGCACTACAGTCTGATCCTGATTGTCACCTGCTACTTCAAACCAGCCTTCATTTAAAGGCCAATGCAATGTGCAATATTAATTCGAATTCATAATGCTATTTGCACGATCGGTATATATAATTCATGACTCTTCTTCACGAGAAGACTCCAGCAGCAGATTTGTGGCAACAGAGGAAAAAAACTAAGATCCCCCCCCTCCTGCCCCCCTCCGCCCCATCCCTTTTACTTGCTTTCCTACACATGCAGTGCCTGGAGAGTGCGGAATTCAACGAAAACAGTTTCCATGGTGATCCTTCTTTTCTCCATGAGGCAGATGATGCCAGCCCGTACTTCTCTCCCTTCTGAAGTACATTAATGCTCTTTATTGCTTTCATGCTAAATATATTGAAGATTGGATTTGATTTCCTCGGGAGCAATACCATTTTTATTGGGGGGGGGGGAGGAGGAATGGAAAGTAAGAAGCAGACACAGAACTCAGCATGAAAAATGTCATCTTTTCATTTCAGGCAAAAAATATATATACACCAAACGGATGGCCCACCCACAGACTAGCTTGAGGTGGCAATGAAGGTGGGGCTACATCTGGATTGCCATGGAGAGATAAAATTCCTCATCTTTTTCATATTGCCTGCAAACAGGTCTGAACTGAAATGGGTGGATACTGCAAATGTTTTTGCCCCCTGGTGTAAAGCTTTCATCGGGGGGGGGGGCAGGGTCTTGAAATAGTGTAAAAGAGGAGGGGTGGCACTTCATTTTCATATAGGGCTTGCCATATTCCAGTTCACCAAATCTGACAACCTAATTTGCATATTATGGGTTGGGAAAGTGTTTGAGTGCGTACATACACCCCTGCTGATTTTCCACTTCATATCATTCCTTTCAAAGTTGTTTCATGGGAAGGAAACAGGTGGTTGGGTTTCTGCAGGAGAAGAAGATATCCTGCTTTATCACTACCCGAAGGAGTTTCAAAGCGGCTAACAATCTCCTTTTCCCTTCCTCCCCCACAACAAACACTCTGTGAGGTGAGTGAGGCTGAGAGACTTTAAAGAAGTGTGACTAGCCCAAGGTCACCCAGCAGCTGCATGTGGAGGAGCGGAGACGCGAACCCAGTTCACCAGATTACAAGACTACCGCTCTTAACCACTACACCACACTGGCTCCCTAGAGTGCATTTTGAAATGTACATTATGAGAACTGTCTTTCATTAAAAAAAAAAAAAAAAAAAAAAAACCTAGCCGCAAGCTTATGAACTGTTTCTGACAGCAATACTACTGAACACAGTAGACTTTCCTTCTCTGAAAACACCTATAGGGTTGTACTTTTAATCTTAAAAAAGAAAAGAATAAGCTTCAACTCACTTGCAAAGGTTGCAGAATCATAACATCTCCTTCCTTTTCTTATGCCTGGAAATTAGTTACTTATTTTTCTTTCTTGTATACAGCTTGTGTTTTGTTGTCAGTCTTAACACTTACATGTTGAATTTTATCTCTGATACTGTTGTAAAATAATCATCATTAAGTTACACAAACTTTCCCTAAGACCAGGAATGGGAAACCTGTGACCCTCTTAATGATGATGGTGACTGGGAGCAGCCACTGGGACCATTTAACACCAGTCCTAAAGGATTGACATTGGCTCCCAGTACATTTCCGAGCACAATTCAAAGTGTTGGTGCTGACCTCAGCCCAGTATACCTGAAGGAGCATCTCTACCTCCATTGATCAGCCTAGACACTGAGGTCCAGCTCCAAGGGCCTTCTGGTGGTTCCCTCACTGTGAAAAGTTACAGGGAACCAGGCAGAGGGCCTTCTTGGTAGTGGCACCCTCCCTGTGGAACACCCTCCCATCAGATGTCAAGGAGATAAAGAACTATACAACTTTTAGGGGACATCTGAAGGCAGCCCTGTATGAGGAAGTTTTTAATGCTTCATGTTTTGCTGTGCTTTCATTATGCTGGAAGCCACCCACAGTGGCTGGGGCAATACAGTCAGATGGGTGGAGGTAAGAAATTGTTGTTGCTGTTGTTGGACCCCCATCAGTCTTAGTCAACATGGCGAATGTTCAGGGATGGTGGTAGTCCAGAAACATCTTGAGGGCCACAGGCTCCCTGCCCCTGCATTATTGGACAGTTGAAGCTTGGGGGCAGGGTGGGGGTGGCTGTGGAGTCCTCCCAGTGGAGGCAGCTCTATACTCAGGGGGTGGGGGTGGGGGCAAGACAATGGCAAGGTCAGGAGAGCCTGCATTTATGTGTGCACCTGTGGGGCAACTGCTGTAGGGCTGCCTCAGACTTGCCACTTCCACCCTGCCCTGCCCCAACCCTATGCCAAAAGGTACAGCGCTGCCACCTCTGGATTGTGAGTCAGGAATTCCACTCACCAGTAGATTTGTCATTAACATGGTGGAAGCCGAGGCCTTTCTGGGGGAAAGTCCTCATTGACTAGGTATAGCCAACATGCATTCTCTTTAACAATCCTTAGGCTACAGAGACTGTGGAGTCTCCTTCCAGAGAGGCAGCTATCAGGCAAATTTCAAAGATAAATTTCAGATGTCACAGAGAAACAAGGGGAGTGGAGGCATTCACAATTCTTCTGGTGCTTATAGAATAGGAACTTTCCCTGGGAAAGAAAGAGGTGCCTTTGCCCATGAAGTTTACTCATATCACTATGGAGAAAGGATGGGGGAGTTCTACTTTGGACACAGAGCGTGAATCACTTGCCAGCTCTATTTCATGATGACTGAGACTGCTCTTCTGGATGAACTGGATTGTACAGAAAACTTCTGTTGCAAAATAACTCCCAGACAGGTTTCAAAGTTCTCATCTTATCTTTGAACTCCGTAACAGCTGCGGACTTTGGTAATATGGCACCCGGAATCAGGACAAAATTTGCCCCCCCCCCCCCCATATTTCTTATTTTCACAGTAATTCCTTTTGGTACAGTTGCTTTTTTATAAATCTTCTCAGTAGGTACCCATATAAATATAGGATTATTATTATTATTATTATTATTATTATTATTATGCATTCCCTCATCTTGGCATCCTGTGTGGGGGACCAGCTGCACCATCCTAAATCCAGCACTGACCATAAATAAGGATTCCAACCCTGCAGATGATAAATTGAGAAGTACCATTTAAAAAAGCCCCCAGGAAACCTCAGGGCTGCCAAACGATGAAGGATTTAGATCATTCAAATCCCAAGCTATGAGTTGTCAAATCCAGTTTAATGCTGATAAGTGTGGGATAATAACTCATTGCACATCCCCTCTCTAAGCCCACCAAACAGAAAAAGGACAACAGATTTATTGAAGGAATAGGGATGCTAGCACTGACCAGGCTGAGTGATTGTACAATAATCCCCAATGTCCCAGGCCTGCTGTGTGACTGTAATAAAGGCAGCCAATGGGATATTGCAGTGTTCCAGCAACCACAGAAGGGAATTTAAATCTAAGAGAGAGCTTTCGTGGTGTTTTGATGGATAAAATAAACACAAGGAGATAAAAGGAAAATTACAGGTACTGAGAGAATGGAAAGGAACAACATTTGGGGCTGCTGGACCCTTGGCTTGATCCCCACAATTGACAGACACTCAGCATATACCTCTGGTCCCTGACAGTCATCTTAGAGACTGCAAGGGTGGGTGTGAGTGTACCCCCCCCCCAAAAGACACCTCTGAAGAACTGTACCCAAAGACATTCAGTAGAAGCTTCTCTGTTGAGTTCATTAAAATGACAGTGAATATGTATCAAAAGGATACATATTCATTCTCTCATGCAAATCCTTTCTGAAAACCCATTTCTTTTAAAATAAAATCTGATATGTGCTCTACGCCAGCAATACAGAACAAAGGCCAGCAGTTGAAAAATTATGTTTATGCTTCTGCAGAGAGATTGTGGAAATAACAGTTCAGAGTCTGCCAGTCTAGAGACTGGATAAAAGGCCTCAGATGAACAGTTTCAAGTCTAGGAACAGCTCTGAACTACAGAGTAAGTTTTCAGGCTTTAGTTTGTGGCACTTTGCATTATGAGAAAGAGGATATGCTGCTCATCCCATCTCCTTTTGCAAGCATTTCCCCAAATGTGATTCTAGGCATCAGCAGTGGCCATTTAAAACAAGAATTACATTAACGATTATCCTAGTGAAACCAGCTATGCTATGATATGGATGATCGCAAGTAAAACATAACAAAATGCAGGGTTATGTCTACCTATATCTGTTGAGTTGATGGTTAGGACATAGGAAACCAAATCATCTACAGGTAGGTATCTGTTGGAATTCTGCCTGGGTCAGAGGAATGTGCCACAAGCATAGGCACCGGCAGATATTCCTGTCGACCTCCCCGCGTCTCCCAACCTCTGCTGATAAGCAGGCGAGGTCCGGCGATTCTTCTCAGATGTATGAGAGGAACACACCGTTCTTCTTCTCCCCCTTTGGTGTCCCCAGGGAGGGGAAAGAAGCAGACAGAAAACTATTTACATCATTTATTTCTGCCTCTTACATCAGTACAGAGAATCATGTCTGCACTCAACCACAGCAAGAAAAAAAACTCCTCCCAAGTACATCCAGTACGGGTCATATGACACACACACACTGAGCTAACATCCGGTGCTCAGTACAGAATGGACTGCCCCTTTGTTCCCATGGCAACAGTCACAAACATCCTGTCTGGCTTTCCAGCCACAAGCAGCTGGCTGAGCTGCTAGAGCCTTTGCTTGCTGCAGCATTGGTGCTTTATGGTAACAGTATCTGTGCAATGCCAGGGAGCTTTAGGAATCACTGGTAAGAGGTTAAAGGCATTATACAGAAAAGGCAACCCAAAAAAGTCATTTACCAGCCATGGACAATAAGCAAAGAAGTATCTGCCCAAGATGAAGAGCACAGGAAGACAGGCAAAGTTGCACGACACCAGGGCCAACAAAGTCAAGACTAGCTGTTGTCCAGTATCCAGGTAAAGTGATAGGTTTTGACTCAGAAATATTTATAACCAGGCTAGAAGAGGGAGAATTAATGGTCTGTCCAAAGTGGGACAATAGAACCATGCTGCAGCACGGACATCTTTATCCTTGATTGACACACCAAAAAGAGCATCAGTCCATACGACTACAAGTCTCACCATTAAGGTTCCAGCACACCTTATATAGCCATGACTATATTTTCACAGTGTATAATATAGGCATCTTTTTGAGCAGGCACCCCCAAACTTGGCCCTCCAGCTGTTTTGGGACTACACTTCCCATCATCCCTGACCACTGGTCCAGTTAGCTAGGGATGATGGGAGTTGTAGTCCCAAAACAGCTGGAGGGCAGAGTTTGGGGTTGCCTGCTTTTGAGGATCTTGAAGATAATTCTCTGTAGTGTGAAATCACTTTCAGTTTGGCCAATGAAAGCTACCATGAATCACCAAATTTGGAAATACATATTATTTCAAATTACAGTAACATACTTCAGAGTCAAACTACCCTCAAAGCAACAAGTTCAATCCCTTTCAATGTTACAGAAGATCCAGATTAAAAGACATACTGGGCAATGCTAGACATATTTGGAGAAGACCCATTGAAATGGTTGAACTTGAGTAACTTAAGACCGTAGAGCTCAATGGATCTACTTCAAATATGAATGACACTGGATATCACCCAGTGTCCCCCCCCCCCCATGGGCAATACCATGTTCTCTTGTCTGTGATTCTTACCACTAGAAAGAAAGGTATGGAAGTATCCTCCTGGGAAGCTAGTTTACATACTAATTTAGGGACAAACTGGAAGAAAAGCTCATCTTCACATTTCCTTTTCCCACAAAATTTGGCTTAGGAAGAAGGGGAAATGTGTTTCTGTGCAGTCCGCAGGCCCTTTGCAACACCTAAGTCGTTGCTAGTCAGAACAACGAATTGCTTAATGCTTGTAGCCCCAAGCAAAATTTCTGCTTAGCTATTAATATGCCCTCATTGCAGAGTTGAATTTCTGCCCACAATTCCAAATTACGTAGAAGTGGAATGGCAGAGATTCAAGAACCCTGTGTTTAATAATTAGGTTAAAAAGTATTAGGGAAGGAGGGAATGATTCCCGATGTTTCAATGGAAGGGTCATGCCCAGATTATCTGAAGCAATCAATCTTCTTTCAAACTGTGTGGTCCACAGTAGGGGAGGGGGCTACAGAGGTTAAATCAGGATCTAATGGCATGCAAAATCACACATGATTGATCTGTATTGATTTTCCCCTGCTGAGGGGAATGATAGGCTAGCAAACAGAAATCAATTCCACTGCATTAAACTCAGTACGCATCTGGGCTCATCAGCAAAAATGGCTCGAACATTATTGCCCAATCACAGAGATGTGCATTGTATGTATATGTTCGTATCTTACTGCTTGCTACGGATAACCAAATTTCTTTATTTGAGCTGGTGGCGTTTTAAAGAATTATAATTCAAAATGGCACACGCTTGCAAACTATGTAGAAAGACTGGATCCTTGCTTGACAAACCATCATTATATATAGTTAACCAAAACTTTTGAATGTACATGAGAAAATTCCAGTCTAGACAGAAAAATTCACTTTGTTTCAACTATGGGAAAGACAAAATGTCTGTTAGCTACAGGCTTCATCACCCACTATGGTTCAGGCCAATTATACAAAAGGCAGAGTATAAACATGAGAATTACAGTACAAGCTATTGTGTAAGATTATTACTATTAAATGCTTTCGACAAAACTCGGCTCAGAATAGGTTTTTTTAGAAGCACAGTTCTCCATTTCATCAAATAAGAATTTGGGCTACTGATACAGTGGGTTTTATATTGGGAACCATTTTTTAAGGCAAAATGCATGTGCTTGACTTTTATAAAAGGGCCTTCTCTGTGGCTGCACCTAAAATCGTGGAATCTTTTCCCCTGGGAGGCTTAGCTGACCCACACATTTGGTGTTTTGCTGTATGGCAATGCCTAACAGGGCAGGCATTTATTGGATAGATACTTTTTATTCAATGACTTGGTTTTATCTGCTGCATTTCTGGTTTTATTATATTAAAAAATTAAAAATACTGTATTTTATGGTTGGTTTTAATTGTTATTAGATGCCGAATGGTGCAGAAGCACCAAAAGGGCAGGATATTAAATGTTCAATTAAAACAGTCCAACAAAGCACGTTTATACATCCTAGCATTTGCTTGTGACCACATATGGGGGGGGGGAGAGGAGCCCAAATTTGTTATCAGTACAGGAGACACAACCTAAACTAGCTGAGCAAGATTTCCAGTTGGGGTGAATGGAGTGTCACTGCAATGCAAAACTCCTTGTGCTTTACCATGACTAAGAGAAGCAGAATCACGAATGAAAGCCGAAGAAACACGGTATCATTTACGCTGGCAAATAATCTAAGAGCACAACCTTATCCATGTCTACTCAGAAGTAAGCCTCCCTGCGTTCAGCAGTGCCTACCCCAACAAGGACTGCACCCTAACTTTATGTGGGGAGTGGTGTGCACAGTTCTGAACAGTGGAAATGTGGAAACAGAGAAGGGCCAAAATCAGCAATAAAAGGTGTGTGTACAAGAACAAAGAATAGGTAAGGAGGCTTTTAAAAATGTAAGCAGTAATTTGATAATTAGGACCATGTAAGTTATAAGCTCCTGTAAAATAGAGTACCCTCCTCATTCCATCCTCTTCTACTCTTTAGTAGAGGAACAACAGAGTGTTTTCCAGTCTTTGCTCTTTAAGGCCAGAATGACAAAGATTCCAGCTTTGATTCAGGCTCCACCATATACAACAAGCTTGGTTCCTCATGCAAGTCTTGAATTAATTCCATTGCCATTCTTCCTGGGTTTCCCCCTCCCATCTCCAGCTGAGTATATGGACTTTTAGCCCTTCCAAACCCTTTGGAATGTAAAGAGTGTGTCTCGAGGCCATACATATGTCCCTTCATTAAACATACACCGTCTGTGCTAAAGAGATCAGGAGGTCAACAGGCCAAGGGTTGAAACCACAGAATTCGTTTTTTCATTTATCCTCTTGTTCTCCATGCTCCCCTTCTTTCCACTCCCTTTTGTCAGCAAATGATGGAGATTGACAATTACCAACTGGCAATCTCCTGTGCAAATGGTGGGTGCCCCACACTGGTCTCAGATTTGACAAACTGACCTTCACATTGCAAACATGCAACATGCCAGCTTGGGGGGTGGTGGTAAGCTATCATTTTTAATTGGCCAGGCCATGAATAATGTTATCTCTGATAACTGAAGAGTGTGTTAAACCAAGAATTAGAACAGCAACCTTGTGGTTCTTCCTTACACTAGGAAAATCACTGGTGGGAGGGGGACAGAATTAATGGCTGCTCCAGAGGTGTTTCATCTCTATTTGCATGAAATCTGGTATCAGGCTGCAATCAAATGAGAGATTCACAACTTCTCATGATAGGGAGAGATAACATCTGCTCAAAGACCCTTGCATTTTTACTTTGAATCAATCATATACTCTGTGAAGTCCAGGGAAATCACCACTAGGCAGTAATTTGGCAAAATAGTTGCCTCATGGCAGGAGAGATTGATGGAAATTTTCAGACCTCTGCAAAGAGATTTCTAAAAGGAAGATGGGTCTATCTCAATCTGGGAAGTGATTTCCTCTGAACTTTCACCAGAGAGATTTTGAACTCATTCAACGAAGCTGATAACGACTCTAGACTCTACCGACAGCTCAATTTAATGTTCCTATTTTTACGAAGTACCTTGGAGCAGGTATTCATTGTAGCATATAAGTGTTAATACTTTCTGTGCAAGGCTGAAAAGGCATTCCATTTTGCCCCCTAGAATGCTATTTACTTCCTGGTGCCATTAATGGATCACCTTTTACTACTTTTTACTACCTCTTTAGCGGTTCGAATCCCTGCGACGGGGTAAGATCACATGGCTCGGTCCCTGCTCCTGCCAATCTAGCAGTTCGAAAACACGTCAAAGCGCAAATAGATAAATAGGTACCGCTCCAGTGGGAAGGTAAACGGCATTTCTGTGTGCTGCTCTGGTTCGCCAGAAGCAGCTTAGTCATGCTGGCCACATGACCTGGAAGCTATACACCGGCTCCCTTGGCCAATAAAGAAAGATGAGTGCCGCAACCCCAGAGTCGGCCACAACTGGACCTGATGGTCAGGGGTCCCTTTACCTTTTTAAGTAGCAGACAATATTTTAACACTATGGTCTGCTTCAAAGTTTCTACATGAAAAGCAGTTGCCTCTAGAAATCATCATGCAATCTGATTGCAGAACATTACATGTGCATTTTTCTGGGCGCACACATGTGAGAAAACCATAGCATCCCAGCTGATACAAAAACAGCAAACCAAATTCATGTACCATTTTGATCAATGATGATCTCAAAAGTGCCACCTTTTCTAAACGTGCTTCTGTGTCTTTGTAAGCCACTCAATATATAGAAAATAAGCAGGCAAAGCACAGAACATTTTAAAAAGGTCAGCATGTTGGATGACATTCTGCTTCATGCACAAAGGGACTTCCCCCATAAGAATTCTGTAACAGCTCTGAAGCACTAAGGGCCAAGCTAAATGTGAGACTAACTACATTGGCAGCAGCCACATTGGCTGAAAGTTAGTAACTGACACAGGGAGGGCGCGATGAGCCAGGAGTACAGAATAGAGGCAGAAGCTGTAGTCTCTCCAGCTAAGGAGCTGGACCAGGTTCAGGGCTCTAATCCTGTTGCTGGAGATGAAACCACTAACAGAAAGAGGTTTCCCTGAAAAAATTGCACTTGAACTCTGATGTTGTATAATCTACTCTTCTGCTGCTTATGTAGACTAGACCTTAGTTATTTTTATCCTGTGAATTTAGAAAATCCAGCAAAGAATGTATTTTGCTAAGTTTTGAAAGATATGCAAAGCGTGAAAAATTACACACCTGATTTACAAAACTGTATGCCTCCATGACAATACTTAGCTACAGAGACATTCTTTATTGTATGTATGCTTAGCATAATTAGAAAATATGCTTTCTGTAATGCAGTGAATTTGAAACAAATGATTAATTGCACAATTACAAAGATCCATCATTTTTATATCACTTTTATTTTGTAATTTCCACTGTTACATTTCTCTTTCTCTCATGCATATCCACACAAATTAGAGGAAATCTGTTTGGCAAGTGATGAAGTATCACATTAGTTCTTCAGTATTCAGAGTGGGTCTTATTTATCAGTACATTTTGATTTGCCCCACTGCTCCAGTAAGCTGAATGGAGAGCATTTTGGTCCCTTTCTTTTTTCCACCTATATTTCAGCCTCCACAGTGATCCATGCACTGCAGAATTGCAGAAAGGCTTGTTTTTGTTTCTCATGTTTTATTTGATTTCACATACTCTAATGCTTCATCATCAATGTCACCGGCAAGGTAAACAAGTAGCATGAATACATTTGCAACTATCCAAAGCAAGGCTTCCATGTTTTGTTTGTGGATGGGCCTTATCCAGAATTTAGCTGCAGTAGTGTCTGGTCAATTGACCACAGAGTCAATCATACTGTAATGATTTCAAACCCCCTTTCCCATGTGATGTTCAAAGACAGTTGTTGATTTAAACATGCAGGCTCTCTGTGTTTGCTGAACAATATCAAATGAGCTACATTAACAGAGTGTAGAAATGTTTTCAGGAACAACAAAAAACTCCTCGTTTTGCTTTTAAATTCCAGATTCTGCAAGACAATGCAGGTGCTGGTGAAGCTTTCTATTTAGCTACAGTTCTCTCAACATTGCCTTCCTGTTGTTTTAGAGGTGGTACATCTTAAGATAGGAGGGAAAGCAATCTTCCCCACAAATTATGAATTAATATGACTGGACACTGTTCCCTGCTATGCCAGTGTGACCTTGAGCATGTCCTTCTTTGTAGTATTTTCAGGTGTTCAGAGTCAAATCAGGCCCTTGGTAAGCATGTCTCTTCCCCGCTCCCTCCAAGGAGCCCTGAGCCCTGTGACAAGCTAAACAGTGGCGAGTACAGGGTCTCCAGCATGAAGATTTAATGCTGCAAAAGCTACACCTGCTGAATTTCTGCCTATTAACCCGCTATTAAAGTCAAAAGGCCATATCAGAAAAAGGTTGCAATTTTACTGACACATCTCAGAGGTTTCTGTGTGGTGAGAAATAAGTTGCTCTTATGCACTCCTGTCTTAACAAAACAAGCTAAGGAAGTGCATGTGCAAGTCTTGAAGTTGGTTCTTACGCAAGGCCAGAGAGAAAAAACAAACTCAGCACTTTGTTCTTAGTTCTGGAACTGGCAACAATGCACCAGAGATTATCATCTTAATTTATTAAATCATTCAATTATTGACTCTATGACCTAAGAAAAGTGCCTAAGGTGGCTTACAATCATATAGAAAGAAGTATAAAATGCAAGGTAACACTACGATTAAACACTACAATTAACACTACTGGGTGAGTATTAAAAATAACCCACAATATTTGGAGTCCAACACCAGACAAGATTAGAATATAGAAGCTTGATGGAAGATAAATGTCCTACCCCACTACACCTAAAAGAACAAGACAACCCAAGGTGGGAAACACCAAAAAGCCCTCTTGCTTATCCTGACTGCACATCTCTGGATGGCAGAACAGAGCATAGATGCTGGTGTCAGGCCTGTTTGTTGCTGCCCCATAAGCTGCCATTCTCTGGGAGGCCCTAGGTTCACCACCGTAGGAGATTGCAACTGATGAAGGTATTCATGCTGGAAGAGGCACTCATTCAAATATCCTGATCCCAGGACATTTAGGCCACCTTAAAAGTCAGTAGTGGATGCCACAGTGGGGCCACAGCAGCCACCTGACCTCCCTCTGGATGCATTGCTTCTGCATACTTTGATGGAGACTGGGTGGGGTGATGAGGCAGTGAGGGTGTTGTGGTACAAATACTCCACTCTGGATTGGCTCTGCCAGCAGGTTTGCACCCTACTGACTTCACCACAGTCTCTTCCCTCCCTGTCTCAGTATGCAGCACAGCAGGAGGGAGGTCAGGTTAGCTGCATAGCATCTGCTACTGCTTCAAGTGGGCCCAAGTACAGTGTGGAAGCCAGTTCATATTAAGAAGGGCCTGTGTAACATGGGCAGAAAAGCAGACAGCAGAAATCCTGTCTGTTGCAGCAGCTGCAGTTTCTGGACACGTTTCAAGGGCAGCCCCACATAAAGTGTATTACTGTGATTTAATTTTAAAAAGGGTGTCCCCTGTAGGTTGATAAGACTCTCCAGTTCCCATCAGCCCCAGCCAGCATGGCCAATAGCTAGGGGAGATAGAAGTTGGGAGTGCAACATCTGGACAGCGCCACGTTGAGCTACTCCTGCTAGAGCAGTTAAGAGCATGATGCATCAGCTCTAGGTCTCTAATTCTCAGCCTCCAGGTATAAAACTGGGATAATGCTACTGACATACCTTACAGGACGGTTGTAAGGATTATAACGTGTGCAAAACACCTTGAGCATGTCAGAAAAGCCCTATATAAATAAAATCCAGCTCTCCAAGACTCCTTTCATCTTAGCCTTTATGATCCCATTCATTTTGGGGTGTAAAGCTGCATTTCCACTTGAGTATCCAATTACTGAAGGTTCTACTAGCAGTAAACAGATTCTTACATATAATTGAAAAGCAAAGCAAAGAGAAATAGCTATATATTTCATCTCTGTTATTTGCCCAGCAGCTGCTGAGGAAGAGATTCCATAACTTATTTGCTCTATAAAATTGCATCCGTATTAGAACAAATAAAATTGATCTCTAAAAGGTCACGTCCTGAGAGCATGGGGAATTGTGTGCTGGCCAGCTATAACTCCTGGTTTATATCACTTTGTTTAGCTACAGCATGAAAACTTAAGCACATGTAACACAGCAAAGGCAATCTATAGCTGTCAAGACTTTTTATATACTGTTCCACAGTTTAGTGCTAGCCATGGAGGCTGTCTTGTGGCTATCCAAGTGAAGCCATCTGGTAGCTTATCAGGCAAACCCTATTGATTTTCTAAACATTTTAATGAGTCGTACCCAAATGTCACCAAGTGAGAGAGTTAAATCTGGGAAGCAGCAAGCTTCCTCTCACACCCGGCAGCTGTTTTTAGCATTTGATTGTCATAATTTTATACTGATGCCATCTACTTTTCTACATTATCATACTCATTGCAATATGATGCACATGCTTTGTAATTTTAGGGCCAAACACAGACTTTTACATAGTGTAAAAACCGGAAAATAATTAAACAAAGTAAACAACAACATGCCTATCGGGGATTTCAGAAACATACATAGCCAGGACTGTGATATACAATTACGTTATAAAGAAGTGGTTATTGTGATTTGTAGCTCATGCTGGTTAATCAGCACTGCGCCCCTGGGTAATCCATCTGCACAACAACCCTATGCGGAGGAATCTCCATCATTTCAATGTTGCAGAAGAGGAGACTGAATGACTGAGATATATTGAAGGTCAGAACTAGTGAGTTCCCCAGACTGAACTTCTGCCCATTGGAATGGCCTCCCCTCTCCTTTCCCTGTGTGTTGTTCTGGGGGTTCTTCCCACCCTGAAAGCCAGTATGGTGGGGGTGCCAAGGAGGGAATCATGTCCTGCCTGTCCCCTTACGCTGAGTCCCATTAGCAAAACTACTTAGTTGAATCCGACCTGAAGATTCAAAATTCTCTTTTGGTGCTTCACATCTGCAAATGGCAGTACTCTTTTCTATCCTATTTGCTTTATCCACACAATATTTTGGCTTTATTTGTTGGCACACAATTTTACTTCTCCTCTCAATCTCCTTCCCCAAGATGCTCCAGTAACAACCCCCTCAAATACTTTTGGTGAAACCTTGTGGCCAAAAGTCATGTGCCACAACCATCAAGCATATTCACTGCATTCAGTGGGGCTTACTTTCTGGTAAATGTGCACAGGACTGCAGCCTTAAAATGGTCACTTCAGAAAAGCCCATCTGAAAACCTAGCCCATAATAAATATAGCAAATTTGCCAGATTTCCCAATCATTCTCTGGAAGAATCTTAACTTGTTCAAGAGAGGGCAGGGAAGAGAGATGAGAAGCATTTGAGAGAGAGAAAATCGTGTCTATTTCATGTGGCTTTTTTGCATCTTTCAGACAGCCAAATAGTCCCATGGCAGGACTACTGCCCTGCATTTCTCATGCTTTAAGATGATAAGCACCGTCTCTGTGGCATGTACCCTGATTAATAGAAGACCCAAGAGATTTGCTCATTTTGCAGAATTGTAAATACTTGAATAGTGCCAATGTGTAGCACAGAAACAGTCAATCCTTTAGAGCTGTCTAATTTTAGGGTGGTTTCAAATCCCTCTGGTATGGGAAGGAACCATGGCAATCCTTTTAAAAAGTAGAGGGTACTGAAATAGTGTGGGACTCATCTGTGTGGAAGTGGCTTCCATGCTACTCTGTTATGAACATTTGTTTTATTCGTATGTCTAATAAAGTGGATTCTAAGTATGTGGACAAGACTGGAGTCAAAGCTTGGGGGAGGGGCGATTTATTTCCAGTATTTATAGACTACCTTTCACCATGGAAAGTGGTTTATAGAACTGCTTAGGTTTTAACCCATGGTTTTTTGTTTATTTTCAACACATTATTGGACTGATGAATTCATCAACCAATAATATGGTGTTGAATACCAAAAAAAATCAAAATCAAAGATAAAAATCGTAGGGCAAAATACAACTTCAAAAATAGGCAGAGTCCATAAACAGGCCAAATACAACTTCCTTAAAATACTAAGCATCTCAAGTTGAACAGGAAGGGGACTCTATGATCTCAGCTGGGAGGGAATTTCACAGACTGCGACCCAAAACACTGAATGCAGCGCTCCTGGTGGATAAGACTCCCACAAAGATCTCAGTGACTGGGCTGGTATATAAAGTATCCAGTAGTCCTTAAGGTATCCTAGGCCCGAGTTGTTGCAAGTCCTGTAAATTAATATTAGAACCCTGCTTAAACCTGGTGCAGGAGTAATATGTCCCCACCAACCGTCTAGCCACAGCGTTTTGTAACAGCTGTAACTTCTGGACCAAGCCCAAGGCTTGCCCCACATAGAGCACATTGCAATAATCTACTCCTGAGGTTATCAATGCATGAATCAATGCATGAATGACCAGGCTATCCCCATTCAAGAAGAGCAATAGCTAGTAAAAGGCATTCCTAGCCAATGAGACTACTTGAGCCTCAAGTGACAGAGACAGATCAAGGAGCACACAGACACCAACTATGAACCTTTCAGAGACCCAGGATCCTCCTTGTTGAAAAGTAAAAAAAATTAAATAAAAATAAAAATTAGAGGGAGTTAAGAGCTGCACACGTTGCCCTCCCATTGCATAAAGCAATGTACAGGTATGGGCATGCTTCAATTCAAAGTTGGCCATTAGGCTGAAGGAAAACAAGCAGCCTGAGAGAGAATCAGACTTGGTCCTTGGGAAAAATCACCACCCAACTGAAATACTGCTTAAAAGTTGTGTGAGTTTCCTTTTTGCTGCTGCATTAATCTGGAGGAGAATTGACAAAGCATGTACACTACAAGACATATATCCTCTAAACCAAGTTTAGGGAACCTTTGGTGCTAAGTTCTAAAATCCTTAAAGTGGAGATAAGAGTTCAAAGCCAGAGGCAACAAAATTAAAAAGTAACTGAAAACAAGGAAATTTGGAAAAAATATATATTAAATGCCCACAAATTAACTGATAGGACATATAGAATTTATTTTTTAAAAAATGCCAATCCTTTTCATACACATACTCATGAGCAACCACAATAATGTGTTAGGCCACTAATCTACATTTTGGTGGCAAGTCTACAGCTCTAATGGCAGACATCAGATTGTCCAGTCTAGATTTGAATTTAATCAGCTAAATGCCATTTAGCCAACTTCTGGAACTGTACCAACTGGGAGAATGTGCAAAACTGAAGTTGTTTATTTTTGGCCCAAATTTCAGCAACGTATACAAGCTGCTAGAGGACTGAAAACACTCATATACAAGCTAAATCTCACCCACTGAGTCAGAGAAGGTGCAATGGTTGCAATCCATCTCCTTTTAACCCTTTACAGACCATATTCCACAGCCAAGTGTTGTTTGTTATCCGGCCATGCCTGGCATAGTTTTTGAAGAAACTCTTAGTGTGTGAGGGGATTTCTTCTGTTAACATAGTCAGGAAAACATGTGCAAATACACATAAACTATCTACAATACCATACAAAAAATCCACAGGACTGCAAGGCAATAGAATTCTAACTTAAAACTCAAAACTCAGCAGCCTGTGCAAGCACTCTTTTCCCATTCTCAAACAGCAAAAGATATACGGTAGTGTCACTTATTCTAAAAAGTGTGAACCAAGCTAATCCAAAAAGCACATGGATATACCTATTGCACTGCTGTTATTTGAGATTTAGATAAAAACCTATCAGAGTATTGCTATATGTCTCTGTGTTTATCTAGAAAGAAGTAATGTAAATCTTCATACATCCCTATCTCAAATGGAAAGGTCATGGGTCGTACTGATGTTAGGATCTGCAGACTACGATAACAGGAATCCATCTTAAACAGTCAGAGAACTCTAATATTTGCACGGCTAACAATGTCTAGAATTGGTAGACCAGATATACCCTTCAACATTTGGGGGCAGGGAAGAGGATAATACCAAGTGCAAAAGTTGGAAAAATTCAGTGCCACTCTTTGAGCCTTAAAATGCTTATGATAGAGGCTGGTTAACACATGGTTATTCTGCTTTATTCCATCATACAATGCAGACTTGTAAACAGGCACACTTCTGGTTGCCAATGGAAAGCAAGATTCAGCTTCAGGCAACCAGGTAGAGATTTTTAATTTTTCTGCTGGTAAGGGGACACTAATATACAGTACATGTGGGTAAAGCATGCTGATACATAGTGTGATCAATAACATTTGTGGATTTGCAAGGTTATTCATTTCATCTCTACTTATTTATTATTTGTATTTCTACCTGATTTTTGGGATGTTGCAGTAGTCTGAAAGATTCAGGTTTCTCACTTGAACATTATTATTTCAGGGGATTCAAAGCTACAGAAGCTTTTAATGTTCTACTGCTAAATTAAGGTATTGTGGAATGCCCTCTTCTCTTTCTCAGACAGGATCAGCACAGTCTGAAACCTACTTTGGAGGTTTTTTGGCAGAAAGAGTCAGAGATGGAAGCATTACTTGCTTGCGCTTCCTCTCCCCACATTCCAGAGGAAGAGGAAGCATGAAGCTCACCCAAGCCACCTCTGCTGGGTACATCAGAAGCAGCTCTCAGGGGAAGCTGGGACAGGAAAATATCCCACATCCCCAGTGGTCTTTTGCCTGGTAACAGTGCTGAGGCTAGGCATACCCCCCACTCCCTCTGAAGCAAAAAGTATCAAGGAAAAGAACCCTTTCTCACATATCCACACCATATTTTTATGGTGTACAGTAGTTTGTTAAGAGTGTTCAAAATTCTACCTTTGTGGGGGCTCTGTTAAAGGGCTTTAAATGTGCTTTAATTGTATGGCGTGAATGTGATAGCACACATCTACAAAGAATTTGGTTGACAGGAGGTCATCTATTGCTGATCAAATAAGCAGGGCATTAGGAAGCACCCACCACCATCATAGCTGTTTGCTAACCTATCTCACTGAAGCTGTTTCTAACTTGGCTTCTGAATTTTAGAAGAATTTCAGATATACCTTGATTTTCTTGCAAAGATAAACTGTATCTTCAGAAACAGTTATTACCTGCTACATGCACCTTTAAATATCTTGAAAGTTTAAGTTTATGATGTGCAAAGAGCCTGTGAGTACATGCTAGCTTCTTGCCTCTTGAGTCACCTCCTGGAGATAAAATTCTTTAATCTCTCTCTCTCTGGACCAGCTGTATAGTGACCTACTTTCCGTATCGCTGGAGAAAGGGGGTTGCCCCATTTTAACACAGGCTGTACCTCAGGAACCCTGAGCTTAAACTGTCAATCCTACAAATCCAAAGTGTTCATTTGCATTCCATTTTTAGCTGATCTCAGTGCTATGGATTACACATGCATATCCCACCCCACCCATGCAACAAAGGATGACTTGTTTCTGGGCATTTCCTTGCCTTAAAAAAAGAAAAGAAAAACCATATACAAATTCTAAGATAGAAAGGGAAGCGGGAGACTTGAGTAATTATTTGCCTTATTGAGTAATAGCTTTATAATAAAATTCAGGATATAATAAACTTCCAAATTTAGATTCACATACTTACTAGATTACTTAAAAAAAAAAAAGCCAGAGGGGATTTAATTAAGTTCATTCTGACAAGGAATTAAAGAGCTTTGCTGGAAGCTTCACTGCTGGTGTTGTGAGGGATGCAGCTTTGAAGCTAAAAATAGAACTTCCTCCGTCGCTATTAGTATAGAAATGCTGGAGCAAAACTGTAAAGACAAACCTAAGCAGATCTTTGTTTGCTGACCACACATCAGAAATTCACTGTCAGCTTGACCTGGTTACCTCTAATGAAAGCTTAGTGTGCAAAACCCCACGTTAATTAGAATGGAGTGGGAAGAGGCATTATGTATTCTAAAATTCTCTAACTCCAAGGGGCAAAAATGGAGGGTGATGCTGTTAAATTGAGTGACTGTCGAGGAGTTGCCATGTGAGTCTAATGCAGGCAAGCCTGTGGGCAGGTTTTAAATAGCTGCTTTAAAAATAGCAGCAGGTACCTAGGTGCAGTCAAACAAAGATGTATTCCGTATCTTTAATGAAATGTTCATTTGCAAATTGATACTAAAGATTGTTTTAATTCAAGTATGTGCAATTACGTTCAGCAGAATCTGGAAGGTTTGCTGGTGTGTTTAGGAAGTAGGAAAAGGGAAGTATCCCGTTCACCTTACACACATCCACTGCAAGGCCGTACACAAGACTTCCAAAGATCTGGTGAAATATCACTGGACCCAATGGAAATTTCCCCATGAGATTTGGACCTGCCGTCTTGAAGAAAAGCTGCTTTTGTTTGCTTCTAGTCTGTCATGAGGATTAATTTAGTTGGCGCCTGTTGTGGAAAGATTCTCAGACGACCTGTATTTTCTCTGGATACTTAGAAGTATTCTTACCTGCTGCCCAAAAATGCAGATGCCCCAATCTCACCTGGAACAAATTTCACCTGAATGTCATCAAATATTTCACCAGAATGTCATCAAATATTGTGTAGAGAATACCAGTAATCTCAGATATGTTGGCCACTCTTGCACAACTTTCCTTTTCACCCTTTTCCTCTCAGTATTTTGTGAAAGGCTTTTCCTTTCACAGGCTACCCATGAAAAAAGTGAGTGCAGCCCATTTCCTTCTTCAGCTAATCTCCTTTTACTCTCATCTTGCTTGGTACAATGGAGTATCCAGTGTTAGCAATGGATTTGTTTTTTATACATGATTACACTTTCAAAACCTTGCCAACCTTTTCCCTGAGCTTCCTGTTACAAAGAAGACAGTCTGAAGAAAATACAAGGACGGCAGATTAGCTGGCAGGTAACATCAGCTAGTAAAGCAAGTGGCAATGGCTAAAAGGTTATTCCCTTACATCTCAAAACCCCCGTTGCTAATATTGCTACGGAAAGACCTAATCCAATAGACCAGGCTTCATCAATGAATAAAAAGATTGAAAAACACCACGTTAAATGCTTATTTGATTTTCATTCATGGCTCTTTGCACCAGCAGAGTGCAAGCGGCCACATCTCAAAGGTTATGATTAAGCACCTTGACAACCTGGAAGCCGATGATAAGGTATTTTCCTCTGCTAGCCGAAGCACAACGTACCTTCTTGAAAGGTGGCAGTAAGTTTCTTAGAAAAGGCAGCTTATTCTTGACTTCATTTAATATCAGGTGCATTTTGTCACCTTAACCAACTGAGTTTTGTGACCAAAATATTGTTGATCAGATTTAAACAAAAAACACAATGCACTCAACACATTTTCTTGGCGCTTGTTCGTGCAAGTTGGATACCAGAGGGTGATTTCTTCCTATATATAGTCAACCAGGTTATAAACCTCAACTTTGAACAACAATTTCCTTTCAACTTCTAGCAGGCCTTTAAAGGATTCCAAAAATAACAAAAGGGCTTGCTCTTACTGGAGTCTCCTGAAAGACAAAAATCAATGCTATCTTCAGAATAATCTCTATCCCACTTCAGGAACAGAGCCAGCTCCCAACAAAGGGCCTTTGTCCATGAAAATGAATTCCACCTTGAATGCAGAAAGGCCGATTTTCTTATTAATAAGCCTGCCAAAAGTAAAGTATTTTCAAAGAGGGGAAAATAAGAACTTATCTAGAGCTACTGTGCAATACATCTTGCAGGAACTGGTACATTATCTGTTTTACCTAAAGCTCATTCCTCTGGAAGAAGTGTCAGAATCCATGTCGCAATCTACATCTCAAAGGAGAAAGTGAGAGGATTCTGGCATAAGGCAAAAAGCTGGTTACAATAAAGCCTGCTGTAAAAAAGTCCCAGCCCCCACATACTATCACAGCTATCTCACTTTCAACAGTCCCTCTTCTGTTTACTTCGATCTCACTGTCGCAGCACATACAACCTATACAATAATCCCTTCCAAGGAAAGAGAGACAATGCAAAATACAGGAAAGGCTTTCTCTACATGCCAGTGTCAATGCATTCAAAGACAGCTCTTACATTGGCAATGCCCTCTCTCCACTCCCAAGTGAAGTACGCTAATAGCAAAGTAGGTTAAGCACTCAAAAGGTACGTGATATTGGTTACCTTTGGGGAGTGACATTTTTATACTGCACAATAACATATAAACAGAGGTTATTTGCAAAGATATTCATGAGGGGCCTTGGTAGGGTTTTGACTTCCAACTGGTTCCTCATTTTAACTATGTGGCCTTTCAATTGAGAGTTACTACACTTCATGGTTGTGCCTCCAAATTCCACCTTATACTATGGAAAAGGAGATGCTATGTCCACGGATTTCTATTAGAACCAAGTTGTATCACTGCCAGTATTCTTTGCAAAGCCTTTTCCCACACCAATAGAAAGGCAGCTCTATGCCTTGGATTTCCCACAAATCCCTGGTCATCTACGCTGAACGATGAAACATTTGGGGGCAGAGCTGCCAAAACTACAGAATGGACTGAAGAAGCTGGAACAGATACCAAAACCCATTCTAGGAAAGAACAAAGGCCCACGCAGCATTCCTGTCAAATTCCAGTCAGGGCATACCTTCACTCAGCCTCCAAACAGAATTTAGACATCTCAACAATGTGTAAACCTACATCAAAGTACCGAGATCTAGGAATTCTTCTGAAATTGCCAAGTGAATTTCTTCCCTGATTCTTTACATCTGGATTGTCTGGTCTTGATTCCAAAGTGGAAGTGACACATTAGGAGCTCTCTTTGTTCCATGTTTTTAGTTCTGAATTTTGTAGAATTGTTTCACTTCCTCCTCCCTGCCTCTGCATTTCAATTGCACATCTGCACATCACTTTACTTTTGCTGTGTTTTTGCAGTGTTTATTATCAATTTTGTTGTATGCATGGATAAAATATTGTGAAAAGGGGGGGGGCACAGCCCGCAGTGATGTGCACATGGTTGTCTCAAGATTATGTAGCAGAGGGACCCACTAGTAGTTGGCATCTGTCTGTCTGTCTTGAGAGACAATGAAATGCGCCTCTGTGGGTGAAGTCAAACTGCTGGAGAAACACTGTCTACTATGGCTGCAGAGACTCACCTGTGGATTTTTTGCTGTGTTAGCAGCACCAAAGTGAACTCACTGGGGCACAAGTCTGAGCAGTGTGTATGGAGGTCCTGGGCTGCCCAGATGACAATGCCCTTGTCTCAGCCTCACCAAAGGAAAGCAGAGCAATACATTTGGCACCAGCTTGGCTGCAGAAGTTGCCAGGAGCAGTGGTACAGGGTGCCACCTTGGGGACTTCAGATTTGCATAGGGTTTACTCCTTAGTCTTTTCTTCTTCCAAAGATGCCTCACAAGACAGTGGATACAGATTTTTCCTCAGGGTTTATTCCTGAAGCCTTTCTCACCAATGATTACAGCCGCAAAGCAGCAGAGGTTTAGGATTAGAGTTTTCCTTCTCCTAGATGGGCTACCTTCCTAGGTTGATGAACCCCATCTGCCCCTCATTTTCCTCTACGGCACATGCAGTAACTACCTTCTTGACTGTTGGACCCACTACTGATCTTGTCTGCTCATCCACTGGAACTTGTCTTCATATGCAGGGGAAGTCCCTAACTCACAGAAGGTTTGCACACGTAGAACACTGTACAAAAATAAGCTTACATTATGTGTATTGATTGCATACCTTTAATGCAACATCAATGCACATGTGTGCAATCACACAGAAGGGAACATATGTGAAGGATGTAAAAGCTGCAACTCTATTCATGTTCCAAATCCAGAATTTATGTCAGTAATTCTCCTAATTAAACCCAGTTTCAGAAGGAATGGGATGCAGAGCACAATGAACCACAGAACAATACAAGAATTGAATGGGGGAAGTCCTCTTGCCCTTACCAAGAGCACAGTTTCTTCCTCTCAAGCCATCTTGCACAGATTGCTTGTGCATCCCTGAATGCTCTACAATCATTTGCAAGCTGCCACCTTGTTTCTTGTGGGCAAGCACCAATAGGGTCATAGCAGCTTGCTGGGCTTTCCCTGGAAACCTCTCTCCCACCTAAAGGGGAAACATTTTACTATGCTTGTCCTTAGCTACAAACACAGTACATGCTATAGAAGAGTCTTTCTATAGCAGCATCCTACAATCTGATAACAGCCCCCCCCCCCAATGTCCTGTGCTGCTCTTTCCTGCCACTCTTTCCCCCCATAACGCAGGCAATGCAAGTGCTCCCAGTGTTTCCTGAACACTCAGTGATCAATGCTAGTGCATGAGAATTGAACGGAGCAGATTAGAGGGTGTTTTATCCCCTGTGGTGTGATCAGAACACTTGCCCACAAAGAAAAGCAAACCACTCAAGTGCAACTCTGCCCAAAGTCTGACTGCTTCCCATGCAGCAAGCTATTTTGCCTACCTCCGGCTATATGCCACAGTGAGCATCCCTATGTTAAGGTGATGAGTGTGTGTGTGAGTCTCTGTGTTCACTATGTCTGTTTATGTGTTCTGCACCTGCAAATTTGGATGCATACAGGTGCGTGATGTGTCCCTAATGTGCATTTGGCTTGACCACTTTGAGACCTGGTCCTGCCCACTGTTTGACTGCAGCCTACAAAAAGCTTTCTATGCATTTCTTCACCCAAAAGAGTCTTCCTCCAACAGTGTAGACTCAATATACACACCCATTTCACATGTAAACTAAACATTTTTATCTGCACAGAAACCTGGAAAAGGCAGCTACAAGAAGAAATGCTCACTATTGACTAACTGGCAAAATATCACAACATAGGCAATGACACATTTTTGAACTGAGGCCCCAACATAGTGCCCAGTGGCACTGACACATTTTCCACCACCACAGCATCCCAAAGTACAGAACGCACCCTAATTCATGTAAGGGTAAAGGTAAAGGGACCCTTGACCATTAGGTCCAGTTGTGGCCGACTCTGGGGTTGTGGCGCTCATCTCGCTTTATTGGCTGAGGGAGCTGGCATACAGCTTCCGGGTCATGTGGCCAGCATGACTAAGCCACTTCTGGCGAACCAGAGCAGTGCACGGAAACACCATTTACCTTCCTGCCGGAGCGGTACCTATTTATCTACTTGCACTTCAATGTGCTTTCGAACTGCTAGGTGGGCAGGAGCAGGGACCAAGCAACAGGAGCTCACCCCATCGCGGGGATTCGAACTGCCGACCTTCTTATCAGCAAGCCCTAGGCTCTGTGGTTTAACCCACAGCCCCACCCACGTCCCCTAATTCATGTACATGAGAGAAAATAAAAGGGTATGCTGGGGGGACTCCATTGGGTTGGGGAGGCGCAACCTACCATTACTCCCAGTGTCAAGGCTGAAGTGCAGGGTTTGCCTTCACTTGAACCCAACTGCAGCCATGGACTCACAGGGTGGAAAGCAAAACAGACTACAACTGGGGGCACAGTTTAGATGGGAGCAAAACTTGCCCCTTCCCCATCCCAGATAGTGGAGTCAACAGCAGGGGTAAAGAACCTGTGAGGCCCACAGGTACTGCTGGACTCCAGCTCCCATCATAACATGTTTTCTGTGTCCTAGAGTTACATGGACAGTGTAAGTAAGGAACACACAATGACCATGATTTTATTAGGGGTTCGAAAATGAGCTTCTATAAATAAGATGGGAAAGAACTCATGTAAAATTTGGAACAAACTATAGAGCAAATTTAACAAGTCATGACATTGGCATATAAACTAAGATAATCCAGGTTCAAGTATGGGTTTTCTTGTAACCAATTAAATTGATAGATTTCTTAAAAAAAAAAAAAATAGTAGCCATTCTCTGGAGCACTCAACAGGATCTATGCAAATATTTGAAATTGATATCAGTGAAGTGCACTTCCCACTGAAAGGCACTTGCAGATATTACTAATTTGGTTTGAATTTTTATTTTATTCACTTTTTGATAAATAAGCTGCACTAACTCCTAGAAGACCCCTGTAATAGGTAAGATAAAGTTAATCTACTAATGTTTTTACCAGAGTAAACCCCAGAACAGAAACACATTACTTCCCTATGATGGAATTTTAAATCAAGGGAAGGGATTAAACAGTATTACTGAGCTGATGATAGTGACTTGAAAAAAAACCACAATGGATTGTGGGTAATGATCATTATTTGCTCTGCTATTTGTATTCTAGGAACAGTGCTTAACTCTCAGGTGCCCGTGTGTGTTTTGCTTATGATTTCAATGAGAATATTATGAATGGATTGTGTTAAGTAAAGCTAAGCAGGGCCTGGCATGGATGGCTCAGTATGCAGTTTGTTGTATTCTATTTGACTCCTAATTCCTATGATATGTTTAAATGCATGTGCATCGCTGAGCAAACTTACATGTTTTGCTTTGAATGATGCATTCTTAAAAATAAAAAATAAAACCCTAGTGCTGTAAAACCGAATCGGACCAGGAATATGTGTGATCTGTGAGCACCAGCTAAGGAAAGGGTTGGCTCAGCCTACATTTTTTCTTGGAACTGTGGGATGGACCTGGCTATGCAGCTACTAATCAGCAAAGGCACTCTAAAGGTTTGCTACACAGTCACCATGACAGCTCGATCAGCAATAAACTAGAGATTCGGAGTCTCAAGAGGCTAGTGAAATCAGACTTCCAACGCTCCTATAGCAGGGCACCTTGGAATCTAAAAGACCTTCTCAGTCTTGCTGCTGCATCAGCTGCCAACCCATTTTGGGAGGAGAGTGACAGATGTGTTATAAAATTAGTGCCTGGATTCACTGATCCAATAGTTGCTGAGGTGGGAAGTAATGAGACTACTGACAAAGAAGGTATTTCATTCAATTGGTTCACACGCCACTGCTTTTTTCTGCAGAACGGAATGGAGGCAGTCTGTGACACAATGGCCTTGTGTATGCCTAACAGACCCTCCTCTGGCCGAAGTGGTAGACAAAAGGATATAAATATAAAAGGAATTCAAAATTTCAACATCAGCATTAGTTAGAATACTTAAAAGGGCACATGGTAAATGACTCCTTCCTATAAGACCCCATTGGCAGCAAACCTCTCCACATCTGTACAAAATGATGCAACAAATAAGGAAGTTTAGCAAATTCCTCCTGAACCAACTTCAGTGTCACAGCAGTCACTTAACCAGCCCACCACAATGCACTCTTACCATTATGTACTACAGAATCCTGCAGGCTCTTGATCATTATTTATATTTTTGGCAGCATACTTTTGATATGCAGAGACATAACTTTCAGGGTTATTATCGGCAGCTCACTCTCCATCCTTGAGTTGGGGTTCTCTAGCCTTTCACAACTTCATTAGAGGAACTGGTTCAGTGGGTCAGAAGACAGATGAAGATGGGCGTTTGGAATACTGCTTGACTAGAAGCAGGGCTCACATTTGTCCCTCCAGATACTTCACTCTTCTACCACAATTACTCATCCAGGATTTTCAGAGTCTGCAAATGTCAGAATGTATCCACTGCATCTGTGCCAGTTCCTTACATGACCTAGAAAATGAGATGTTTCTGGCACTTCCTAGCCATATAACCAATGCTTGGAAGAGACACTCAGACATAAATTATGAAGGAGCTATAGAAAGCCTCACCATTTCAAGGCTTTGCAGCTCTTATCTCATTACTTACAGTGTCTGATTTGAAACAAATGGCCAAGCCTTTTGTTTTATATTACAAAAGGTTATTTACATAGCATTTTGATGTGCAAATGCTTTACAAGACCATGCACAATTCAAAATACCTCTTTTTAAGGGTGTTCGTTTCCTATTCTCATTTAACAAATGGGGAAGGGGGTCTTTAAAATGAAACTTGCTGAGGCAACCAATGAAAGCAGCTCCAGATGTTTAGCTTGAGTGAGCTGCACTTGATCCAAGGACCTGATTACCTTCATGCAAGAGGCCTGCATGGCCTATCTATTAGCGTAGTGGTGAGAGTTTTATACTACTGCCACAGAGATCCAGGTTCAAACTCTCATTCAGCCAAGAAGGTCACTGGGTGATCATGGGCCAGTCACTCCCACACTCTCAGTCTAATCAGCCAAGGGATTTGTGATTAATATCAACGTGCAAAGTGATGCCCAGTAGGCAGAAAGAAGTGGTGGCTGGAGCAGGAAGTCAAACATGATGCCTCGCAATGATATGGAACCTTGTTATGCCTCAGACTCTAATGTTCTTGCTGAGAGTATTCTTGCTGGTTTCCAGGGCAGTCCTAGATGTGCTTCTACAAAATTGCCTTTCAGTTAAAAAAAGAGGGTGGGTTGGGAGGGAGGAAGTGAAGACTTCTACCCTGCCAAAAATTCGTGCAAAAGGAGCAGCAACACAGCAATTCCTTCTGGTCTACTGAAGCTATACAAAAGTGGTTTCAGTCCACCCTGCATAATATTTACTGTCAGTTATGCCTCTGACTCTCTCACTGAAAGCTTCTCTCCTCTCACCTCCCCCTTGAAGCTCATTATGGATAAATGTGTTAGACCACATTCTATTGATCCTTAGCTACCTTATTTATCCCAAGATCTGAAACCCAGGGGACTGATATGTAGTAAGGCATTCTATTGGCATTTTCAGAAATCTTGACATCTTCCATCAGTGCACTGCAATAGCTGTCAAACAAAGGATCATATTAAAAGACTGCTTGGCCTGTGATAAGCACCCAATTATTACTGTGCATGGCTTCCTCAGGTCTGAAGATTCATACTGGTGGCACTCAAGCATGGAGGAGAGGAGATAAAATTTAATTAATAATTTTGACAGCTAGGCCAACAGCCTATTAAATGGCTGTTCCTTGCTGTTTTCCACCATGACCTTATGGCTTGTAAACATTACAGACCTTGACTGGTCATGAGCTCATCGTGAGCTTTAATTTATGGCACAGGTTGCAAGTCATAATTAGCTAGTCTTAAATGGAAGCTTTTCCAGGGCTCCCACGGAAAGCCTCATATGCTTTGCATAAAGAGATTCTCTTTTAGCTATTCCATGCGCACGGAATATAAAATGTAATTTCCCAAGGGTTAAGGCCATGTCACAGAAGAAAGGTAGGACAAGTATATTCCCTGTATTTTCAAAGATTATAATTTGTTCCAATAAAAGTTGGTCAGTGGCAACTAATGATAGGGATCTGCAGCATGTAGACCATCATCATATTTCTCCTCTAGTAATTCCTGGTTTTGAACTAGGGAAGATAAATTCTGAAAACACAGAGCAACAATGGAAACACAATTAAAAAGGTGCTTTAGATGGTGTTAAAGCTCGGGGGTGGAAATACAAAAATAGCTAATGCACAATGAAATACATGGGATTTATTTCAAAATAATGTACTTAGCAATATGACTGACTTTAGCAATATATTCACAATAAAAAGAGCCATAATAATAATAATAATTTATTATTTGTACCCCGCCCATTTGGCTGGGTTTCCCCAGCCACTCTGGGCGGCTTCCAACAAAGATTAAAAATACACTGTCATGGATCCTCATGTAATGAAGCCAGGGGAGAAAGATATAGCATTTATGAAGCACTTTATCAGCTTACCAAGGTGTTTCCAAAAGGAGTCACACTCACCCACCCAAAACCAATTATCCTAATAATAATAAAGTAGTAACAGATTTTAAATGTAAAGTAATAAAACGGATGAAAAATTAAGAAACTGAAAGAAAACTTAGGAATAACAATGACTCCGGGCAAATATAATCACTGAAACATGCTATCAAAAAATATTAGCAGCACATCGCAAGTAAAAGGGGATGAGAGGGCATGGGAAATACCCTTATTAGTCTGTGTGTTTTGTTATGTACTTCCTTCAATAGTATTGCATCCAACCTAGCATCCATGACATAAGATGGATACTTATATATGAATGTGAGCACTGCACAAGGTTATGGTATTTGGAAATAAATAATTATGACCCCACATGAGTAAAGAAAGAACGTCTCTCTTTTACCATATGAGTGTGCAGTGGGGGAGCTGCAATTGGATATAAGGCATAGCTCTTCTTTGACCATTTAAGCAGAAGAAAAAAACCAACCAATTATACAAAGCCCGCCACATGACTCTTCAGCGTGTACCATTCCTTCTGCCTTATAAATCCTTCCACCAGTCAATAATCCATCAGACACCAGATGTACTAAGATGGCAGAGAATCAAATTTTTGTTCTCTTCTCCCCCCCCCCCCCAATTCGGATGGGAAACGAGGAGATGGACAGAAAGCAGTTATACATATATATCCAGCTGGCTAGACAACCCCTCCTGTGCCCCTTCTGCCTCAGGCAGTTCTGTGGACTGCTCAAGTGGCCTCAGGAGCTATCAGGTGGTCAAATTAACAGCACTTGGATTTTGGGAACTGGTTGTTCTTCTCTAAGCAATGTGGCTGTCATTCTCAGAATGCATTACTGCTATTGGGGATGTAAATATTAGCATTGCTCTCCACCAGAGAAAGAAAAAACAAAATGGCTCACGAACACAGAGAATCTCAAATGCCTGTGTGGTAATAGCATAAGACAACTGAGTTCCATGTCACATGGGGGGCTCATTCAGCAGATTTTTCCAAAGGAAGAATGGAATGGATGTGTGTACACAGAAAGAGAGAGAAATCAAGCTCACACACAGAGAGAATGTAGATAACTTACAAGCCCCCAAGCAATATCTTTGCAAGTCAGTACCCCAGCTTAGTCCCAGGGACTGCTGCCTCAGGCTGTGGATTGGCAAGCAAGTGAAGAGCTCAAATGCCTAGGAGCTGCTCTGTCCAATAAGCTATTGTTCTCCCACAAGGCAGAGCAGATAAATAAACATATTGGTGTTCCCTGAAGCTCTCCTTTTTCAACCCTGCTGGTCTTTTCCATGGACTCCAAAGCGAGGTAATGGCCGCAAGCACATTATATGGCACATATTTATACCTTGCTCTAAACTTTTTCAGATACAGATCCAATCTGAGATGGTGGAAGCCAAAATAAATTCTTCAAAATGTGCTGCATTTTAAGGACTAAAGGGCATTCATGGAAGGAAGTCTGAGGTGCTGGTTCTGTCCTTAATAGAATCATCACAGTTCTATCAGCTTGTGATGTTTCACGGTCCCATCAACAATATGCATGCATATACAGTGATTTCTAGCATACTTTTTGTATACTTAAAAGGTCATTCACAAAAGGAGGTAGGTGTTATTTTGTTTCCTCTTACCAAACTGGTGGAAGAGCTGTGGTGAGCTTAACTGCATCTCCATGGAATAAAACTCCTAAGCGTCACAAAAATTTAAAAACTGAGAGAGAGTGAATGGGAATCGGCAGTGAGTACTGTTCTCAATGCACATGGCAAAAATCCAACAGGAGAACCTTAGGCTGCTGCTGCTCACCCTATTTAACAAATCCCAAGGAGCATCTTTAACTCCCCTCTCCCAGAGCAAGACAAATGCAGAAATGCAAATGAGTCTTTTGCAGGAAGCTTTGCGCATCCAAAGAGGCTGCCAAGCAAACAGTTTTTCTGGGTAGTGCATCCAAGGCACTGCGTCCCATACTGCTTATTCATTGCCACCATCGAAAGATGGGATTCTGAAGCTGCAGTCCTGCAACGTAATAGCTATTTCTGAAAACCTGTAAAACATTTAAAGTTGTTTAATTCAACAATGGAATCTCAAAGGATCCTTTCCCCAAAACTGCATTCTCAACCAGAGTACAAGCTACTCAGAATTCACAGAAATGCTGCCAAAAGCAGCCTTCCCTGAAATAATTATCCTGTCCTGGTATGTAACTTTTAGAATGGCTTGCTATATAGCTTGTAACCATTATCCTGCACTAGAACATGGGCGTAGTCGGGGGGCAGCTGCCCCCCAATCAATAAAAATCAATAAAAATACATAGTTAACTGAGGTTTTGCCCCCCCCCACAAAAGGCCTCCCCCCCCCAAAAAAACACCTGGCTACGCCTATGCACTAGTAGCCAGAAACCTGGATCAGGTGTGCAGAGATTGGCTGCATTTCAGATACAACACAAAGCATCTTTTGTTTCACCGCACTACACATGAGCTATATGCAGCTCAGGGAGCTCCACCTTCTCTCCTTGTGCACAAACCAACTTAGTGTTATGTCCAAGTGAGCATTTGTAGTTTCCTTTCCCTGAACAAAAGTTGGGAAGCTCAGAACAAACAATGGCTTCAGATTGTGATTTCTTTGGAGAGAGAAAAACTATATGCATGGGTTCAAATGGAACACCAAGCCGACAGCTCTGCAGTTTGCTTCCTGCTTTGACTAAGCGAGGCGCAACGCAGCAGAGCTTGAGCTGTAGGCACCAGCTTACAGCTCATGCACAAGATGATTAAACCATTTATACTTTGTGACATTATATCTGAATGTGCTCTCTCTCTCTCTCTCCACACACACACACACACACACACACAGAGAGAGAGAGAGAGAGTATTTCTAAACGTTATGGGATAAGATCGAGAATACTCGCCACAAGAGCAGCTATTTTCAGGGACATCTCTGTCAAGTAAAATGCACACTTCATCCCTCACTCAGCAGTTCTGCACTAGTGGCAAGAATCCCTTATTGAGACTACCTGAATGGGGGGTTTTTTTCCCAGAGGCTTAAAGCTTGATGTAAGAGAATAGGTTGCTGAAAAGGGGCAGCTGAAAAGAGGATGTTTGGAGGAGAGAGAGCAAGGCATTAGCAGGGAGGGATACTTGCAAAATCTAACAGGAGAATGAGATCAGTGACATGGTGCACAGAGCTGTAAATAACCTTCATCACATCCCAGACTAGTAGAATTTAACCCAAACTGCATGTTGCATGGATAGCCTTTCATGCTGGAAGCTATTTAGAGAGCTATAAGTCTACACACTATCGTCATCAAGCTTGGTAGCTGAAACATTAGGTCCAGTTGCAAACGACTCTGGGGTTGTGGCGCTCATCTCGCTTTACTGGCCAAGGGAGCCGGTGTACAGCTTCTGGGTCATGTGGCCAGCATGATTAAGCCGCTTCTGGTGAACCAGAGCAGCACACGAAAATGCCGTTTACCTTCCCGCCGGAGCGGTACCTATTTATCTACTTGCACTTTGGCGTGCTTTCGAACTGCTAGGTTGGCAGGAGCAGGGACTGAGCAACGGGAGCTCACCCCATTGCGGGGATTCGAACCGCCGACCTTCTGATCGGCAAGCCCTTAGACCACAGCGCCACCCATGTCTATAAAAATAATGATATTCAAATGTCAAATATTTTAACTTGCCAACCACCCACTTCAAACCCCCCCCCCCGGAGCTTCTACTCATTGGCTGTGGAAACCCACTCCAGGCTGTAATAAGGGGAAATACACAATTCCAAAGTGGAAATTGTGAGCTGTCCTGTGGGTAAGTACTGTGAGGACTCGCCTGAGCTTCTCTCAGGAGGGGTAAAAGTGAAAATGCTAATTAACCTCAGCTGTTGGAATGATGCCCTGAAAGGAACGTGACTTAGAATAGGTCACAAATCATAAGATAATAATAAAAAAGCCACAGTGCTCTGGGGACATTAAGCGATTACAGAGAGTTGTTATTTGGCTGATTTTCACACATCATTAGCATATGTATAATTTAACGAGTGAACATGCAGAGGATTGGCAAGACATAAGAGACCCCTTCTTGAAACGTGAACTGTAAATTGAGGTGGCCACACTTAAGAGATTTTAATCATGTTGGAAAAAGTAACGAGATCAATTATATTAAAGACATAAGGAGAAAGAAGTAGGCATTATTCTAGTCAAATTTTTCCAATATGGACCTGATGTAAAAAGACGAAATTCCCAGTTATTACTATAAGATATTTAACTGATCAAAATGAATCAGCAGGATATGTATGTTTTAGGGCACACTTTTTCACGGTACTTTAATAATGGACAAAAAGTCAGAGAAATACTCTGAATGAATTTTAGGAAATGTCAAGAGAATTTTACTTCTAAAATGATAAGAAGGGAATTAGTTATCTAATGAAATGCCAGCGACACTTGAGATGGTTCAAAGATTGATTGTGCAAGAGGCCATTTACAATTCTTTACCCCAGAAAATTATGGACGTAGTTAACCCCAGGAATCAAACCAAATCAAGTATCTCATAATCTGCATAAAGGTACTGTCTTCACTGTACACCAGTAATATCTGGGAGTGTGAGGCAAGGATCTATCAGCATAATTTTTCTAATGCCAAGCTTGCCTGTCAATGCAACAGTGAAATGGAGGTCACATTTTAGTGTCACATTAGAGGTGGGTGATAAACTCTACCATTTGGCGGTTGGTCCCTGAATAAGGACAAAACCAGAAAACAGGAACCAAATCCCTGAAATTGCTGACAGATTTTCAGCAAGACCCTAATACATTAAGAGGGGGGTGGAGAGAAATTGCATATGGTTTCAATTACTGTGGACTGCTTTGGCCTCTTGCTCTTTCTCTGAAATTCAAGGCACCCATTTCTCAACCATCTCCCCATTCTATTTTGGCTTTGCAAATATGACCATGCCACCATCTGGTTTGGCTGATGCCAGCATAGCATTGCAGCAATGATCTCCCTGCTTACACTGACACAACATAGTTGTGGTTAGTATGACCACCCAGTGCTAGTGCTAGACTATAATACGAGATGACCTTGACCCAAGGAAACTAATGCTGCAGAACAAACAGGAAGTCGAGGAAAGAGTTGTAAAACCAAGACCAAATGTATGTACATCAAATAAAAAACATATAGCAAGTAATCCCAATATCCCTAGCACTGACGCACCTATTTCAAATATCAGTGATGAATCTGTAATGCAACATACATAAGTTCTGATGTACAAATAAAAAATCCACAGAAATTAAATTGGTTTACCACTGGTTATAAAACCACAAATCTGGAAAGGGAGGGTGATAATATACACTAGCCTCATATGAGGCACTTAGATTTACCAATACTGCTCAATCAAAAGACTAGATTTTAAAAATCCTGTGAATTATATTAGCAAAGGTGTTGGCCCAGGAAAAAAAGCTTTATTAAGTTAACTAAGAATGCCACAAAATAATGTGAAAGTTTTCAAGTTCCCCCAAACTCTTCATCAGGCTAGGTCAGGGGTAGGCAACCTAAGGCCCAGGGGCCAGATGGGGCCCAATAGCCTTCTCAATCTGGTCCATGGACGGTCCGAGAATCAGTGTGTTTTTACATGAGTAGAATGTGTGCTTTTATTTAAGATGCTTCTCTGGGTTATTTGTGGGGCATAGGAATTCGTTCATATTTTTTTCCAAAATATAATCCGGCCCACCACATGGGACAGATGGAATGGCCCACGTCTGAAAAAGGTTGCTGACCCCTGGGCTAGATGGTAAAAAAAGGGGATGGAAGACTTTTGTTCAAACCATTATAGTCTGCATCTGGCAGAGTCTTAAGATGTGATGTAGGACAGAGTAGCATACATTCAAATGAAGCCCTTTCAGATGCTTTGCAGGCTTCATGTTGTACCCAGGCCTCCTGGAGAAGGAGAAAATGCATAATGGCTGTGCTCTCATTTAATACAACAACCAGTTGTTGCTTTGTTCTGCCTCCCCCACTCCATTTCCAGACAACAGGGTTTTGTTGCTGCTGCTGCTGCATGTATCAAGTTTATTAAAATGAAACTACAGCTGCATTAGAATACACACAGCAGGAAAGTCCTTTGTTTTAAAATCAGCTGGTTGCCATCATCAGTGAACCCTCTGGGATTGGCTGCACTAAAGACAAGACATGCCCATTGAAGTTGCCCCAGAGGGGATGGGTGAATTAAGGATCTGGCCTCCCAGTCAGTTCCAGTCACCTACCCCTCTCGTGTCTTCCCCCTGCACACACATTTGTTTCCTCCCGCAATCCTTGAAAATTGGACTGGCAGCCAGAAATCTGGGCTAAGCCACTAAAGCTTGAGTAGACCTATTATGCTAGTTTTGCCCAGTGCCTTAACTGTGCAATTAACAGTTAAGCTGTTTGCCCATTGTACTGTGACTCATGCGCTGGCATGAATATTGATGTCCACTCAAACAAGTTCAGCCTGTGAGCTTGAAGTGGGTGGGACTTATAGCAGGAATTATCCCGGCATTTAATCTGTTTTATCACATGAGGAGTCCAACCCAGTATCTAACATCACCACACCTTCAGCCCTGCCTGTAACTCCTGCTTTCACCAGCTACCATTCTAAAGGGGCCTTGCTTCCTCTGCCTTTGATCTGTTAATTGGCTTTCACCCTCTGATCCCTTCATGCCTCTTCAACATGCAAATTGGATCTTTCAGGCAGCCTAATTTGCCCAAACTTTTTACACTCTGCTGCCTCATCTCCTACAATCCCCTCTGGTCCCCCTCCTCAGCTCACCCCTCACCTCTTTTAATTTGTCACAGGAACTGGGAAAAAAGCCTCAGGGCACCACTGATTAGTTTGGCTTTGCTGCCTTTCTTTCTTTTCAGTAGGTGGGTCACCATCCTCTCCAGTGACTCTGGGAATTTTATTGCCCCTTTCACAGATGGGAGAGAAGCAATTTTGCCCAACAGGGGTGGGAGGTGTGGGGGAGAAAGCAAGCCGCTCATCTCCAAAGCTTTCAAGCTCCCAGTTTGGACGGGGGGGGGGGGAAGGTTGCACAGAGCCTCCAGTCTTTCTGCCCATGGATTTCCACAGCATGGGTGGAACATGCAGGACTAAATTAGTGAGAATAAGCATCCGTTCATGGATGGCAGTGGGAATGCCCCATATTGCTAAGCATGCTGCTCAAGCACCAAGGACAGTGGCACCTAGTCCTGCACCTGGAAATCTACCATCAGAAATCTCAACAGCAGAATCATTTGCTGGGCTGAGGAAGGACTTTAAATGCACCTCCGCTGAAAAGATTATTGTGAAACAGTAAATCAATACACTAGGAAGAAAGGGTTCACACCAGCATAGTCCCTGCATGCCGGGCTACTTTTCTGCTCACAGGAAATTTTTCCTTACATGCACACTTTAAAACTAAAGGGATATAATCCATTCCGCTACCTAATTCAGTATACCTCTGAATGCCAGCTGCTGGGAATCACAAGTGGGGAGAGAGGTGTTGCACTCAGTGTCTGCTTGCAGGTTTCCCACAAGCATCTGGCTGGCCATTGTGAGAACGGGATGCTGGACTAGATGACCTGCTGGCCTGATCCAGAAGGCTCTTATGTTCTTCATTTGCTCACTCCACTTGCTGTATATATAGACTAGGCCCTGCTCAGTTATCAGGATCAATCACTGATTCTTAAAAGGGGAACAGGGCTGTACAGTAACCAATTAGCCTGGCATTGGATTGGCCCCTTCAACTTTTTAAGTATAAAGCACCCTGACCTAACCTAGTACAGCAAGAGTTCTTTGATAAATCGCAGAAAAATGAAACTCCTTCTTTTATTTGGGAATATTTGTGTTACAAAGCCAACTTTTAAGCTGCTATAATGGATGCATTATATGTGTTTTATGGTCAGAGCAGCTGACCTTTAAGTGCCAATATTAAAATGCCCGCAGGCCCTTAATATGAATACAGAGGACACAAAAGACAGACAGCAAAAGGGAGTTCTTTGATAGCCAAGATCACTCCTTTAAATTAAAAAAGCAACACACACCAGAAGGGGGAAATCCAATCAGCAAAAGGTTTACACACCAATGGCATGAACTCCCATAAGGTGTCTTAACCAGGAAGGATAATTGTACCTAAAGGCTACATGAACATCAACAAAACATAAAATTTCAACTTGGCTAAGTTGCAACGCTCACGGTGCATAAGCATCCAAGGTCAATAAAGTAATCTTGCCTCCGGCTACTAAGGCTGAACAAGCTAAATACTAGTTTACAGGCCTCTGGCCAGCAAGCAAGAGAGAAAGATGATGACTGGCTACTTCTCACTGTCCTGCTGACCCTGTTCACATATTCACAATTTTCAGTGCATATTTTCTCCATTTAAATCCTGGCGATGATAAGATGTGAATGAATGAAAAGAACGAAAAGAATGAAAAGAATGAAAAAGGTGTTTTCAGAGACAAACAAAATAAGAATTGGAGGTGGGTGGGAAGGCCACTCCAAAACACAGTGCCAGTAATACAGCCTCATCAATCTGCAAGGATTGTATTTGTAACAATGTGCAACTCTGTAGTTTCTTTATATTTTAACAGATGTTGTGTTTATGGAACTACAAGATGATCTAGGTTTTATGAATAGTGCTTCCCCCCTCCCCAAGATGTTTCTTTATATGATTAACTGACTACAGGCCATTTGTTTTACAACAAAGATGGTCAATGATCCATACACACTGATTTATTCAGGCCCCATGTACCGTAATGGTTGATGTCTCCCTGGTACTGTTCATTAGCATCCAAAAGTGATTGGAGGGATGCAGATTATGAGAGCAGTTCCCCATTGCTCTACATGATAGTTCATTATGTAGGAAAGAACTGACTGGCAGGAAAACTAAACTCCGGAGAGAAAAGGGAAATATTAAATACTGAAGCAACTATTAAACCCAATTTCAACAGTAAATAGGTAGCATACTCCCATTTCCAGTTTATGTCCTTTACTGGTGTTGTAACCAGTTTATACAAGAATATTTCTAACTGTAAATTTAATTATGAAAGTGAATTTTACTTTTACATATATTAAAGGTGCATCAGTTAAGGCTGCATATAATTTTTAGATCAGTTAAGGAAACTAAACATGGAATTTGGAATGAAGCAGATTAGGGCATAGACTACTGTTAGTAATAGAATTAGACTGGTTGTGAATGATATGCTACATAAGTGCCTCCTTGATTTTGTTATTTAAATAAGTGATATAATGTCTTCTAATATAGGAATTATACCACTCTGATGCGACTACTACTACTGTAAGGAACTGTTTATCACTTTTGCTATTATCGCTAATGAAGTCTGTCTAAATAGCTCATAATGCACCCTGAAATATCAAGTGTTATATTTGTGTAACACAATATTGTACTTGCTTTGTACAAGATGTAAAATTTCAAGGGTTGTTTTAAGCTAGTCTCACTGTAAGTTCTTCTAAAACTTAAAAGAGGACTAGTAACAAAAAAATTGCAGAAAACCCCCACACACTTGGTTTCCCCTTTGAAGCTCCATACGCCTTCCTGTGTGTTGCCTTGACCTGAAAACCTGCAGTTTGCATACCAAAAAATAACAACAAAATGTCCTTTTTGGTTTCACAGAAATAATTAAAATAAGGAACAGGTATATTGAATGAAATTTTCAGCTCAAGCAAAACAGCAGCGCACACAGTAAGTTATGCCTAAACCATTTCTGATCAGAATTTCAATAGCCTCAGGTGATGCAAATAGGCACTTCTGAACCTTTCCTGAAGCTATGGGACCAAAACATATGGCTGAGATTAGTTACCAAGAGGAAGCTTAATTCCAAAGCCAGCAAAGATTTGATCAACGAGTTTTGGAGTAGGTTTACATAAACATGAAGGAGAGTGACAAAAGATTTTATCTACGCACTGCAGAAAAAGAAGAAAAAAAAGGCCCAGGCACTTTTGGTGCTGAAGCAATGCTCCCCACACACACCCCAGAGACATTTTTCATCATTTTCCAAATCAAGAGCATCCTCCCTAAATTTAATATAGCAATTTCAGCTTTCAGAAGAACATTTTGATATGTGTTAATGAAAAAGAAAGTGAGCTCTGCTGTTCTGGGAGTGAATTCCAAAGCATCATACTCACGGTATAAAGATAATTCAGATTTATACTGGAACGTAACAATGATACCAAGCCTCTATGCGTGCAGTGTAAGAAATATTGCTAAAAGTTCCACAAATGTTGTTTTGAATTTTCAACAAATGCTGCCTTGTGTTCATTGTGGAAATCAAATGCATACATTTGTTATTAGAGGCTTGGTAAATATGCTGTGACACTGGCTGTTGTAGTGTTTGGTATCTGTACAGTCAAATTTTTGTCAAACAAAAAATGAAATCCTGGGCACTGAACTGAAATGGTTGGGGACAATGGCTCCTAACCTCCCCTGCCGCCCCCAAATAAACCCAACAACACAGAGTTTAGAAATAAATATATAATATGAAAGTCTGCCCACCAAAAGCAAAAAGTATTAAGAAATACCTTATTATTAAACCAAACATTGAGGCTGATAAACAAATATACACCAAGTATACTCAGCAGTTAAAACTGAATTGGTAACAAAGTCAAGGCCTCACTTCTAGGATATTTATTCTTGAAAGATAATCACACACATTTGTAACAAAGGACTAACGGCAAAGGTAAAGGACTCCTGACAGTTAAGTCCAGTTGCAGATGACTCTGGGGTTGTGGCGCTCATCTCACTTTACTGGCCGAGGGAGCCGGCATACAGCTTCCGGGTCATGTGGCCAGGATGACTAAGCCGCTTCTCTTGCAATGGAACAGAGCAGTGAATGGCAAAACCCTTTACCTTCCCGCCAGAGCAGTACCTATTTATCTACTTGCACTTTGACGTGCTTTCGAACTGCTAGGTTGACAGGAGTTGGACCGAGCAACGGGAGCTCACCCCGTCGCAGGGATTCAAACCGCTGACCTTCTGATCAGCAAGCCCAAGAGGCTCAGTGGCTTAGACCACAGCACCACCCGCGTCCCTAACAAAGGACTAGCATGTCCTAAATCTGCCCCAACACTAGCATCTAAACCATGTTAATTACTTTTACAAATCTACAGTCCTGAATTTCCTTACTTTTTGTCCTAATTAAACTGATGTGGGGAGACTACTCCAATCTCTATGCAAGGGCTTGGTTTTGGTGGTTTGTTTGTTTTTAAACAAACTTTACTCAGAAGATGAGGGAACTTCTTGGGTTTTTTTTGTTTTGCCAGGGGGCAGAATTAATTGATCTGGAGTGCCAAAGCACCCCAGGGGACAATGCACTATATCTGTCCAGAGCTGTGGCCTAATTCCCATAGCAAATATATCTGCTGTATGTCCATTGGGATCTCCCAGTGGACACTGAAATGTGAAGGAGAAAATCTAGTTTTTGGAGTCAGAAAGCCACAACATGTCACACATTTATAGATGCACTTCCCCTCCACTCTTGAATGCATCTGCCATGGCAATGTATAAAGGTATGAATTCTTCTCAACATTTCTGTGTATTGAACTAGGATGTCTCTGAGCCAGTATAAGCCAAATAATAAGCTAAGGTCCTAAGGTACCCATGTGTTCCACAGACACAGAGGCAAGGGTTCCCAGAGTGTCAGCCTAGGACCAGAGAGGCCAGTGTTCTAATCTCCCCGCTCATTGAGTGATCTGCGTTTAATCATTTGTCTCCCAGCCTAACAAGTTGTAAAGAAATAAAATGTGCAGGGGAACACCATGTGTGTTAACCACGAACTCCTCAGAGGAAGGCCAGGTTAGCAATGAAATAAACAGGAAGTGGTTCAAATTCTTACATTATACTCCTTTTATCAATTTGCTACTAAATGAGATAGGAACCAAGAAGAGTCTATAAAAGTAATTTGGTAAATAATGAATACATTCCTGGAAGAATGCAGAGGGAATCAACTATGAAAATTTATAGAATATATTAGCACTTATGAATTATTCAGAAGCCTTTACTGCATATGCCTTCACACAGATCAGCACTAAACTCACTTCTTAAACACAGTCCCTGCCCAACCTGCAGCTCATGACTCCTATCTAGACCATTTCAGCTGCTGTGATAAGCAGTTCTGTGCTTAAGGAAGTGGGGTGCACGCCCTAAAAATAGCCCTTACTACAGAAAACTCTGGGCACCATGCTGAGTCCACTCAGTGAACATAGGACTGCTAAGATGTTCCTTTGGATCCAGTGGAGTACTGACAGCCCTACTCCTTTCTTTCCACCCATGCCCCTTTCTGCTTCAAGCTTCTGTCTCAGTAAAGTCCATTTAACTGCAAGTTTGGGTCCAAGTGCCAGCCAAAGGGACAGACCGTCCTTGAGTCTTGACACATCCCCTTGGCTATGTTTCACTACATGCTTGGCTGTGTTCCAGTAGCTGCGTGCAGAGAGCTTTACTGGATGCGATGTCACCCAGCAAAACGCCAACTGCTACTTAGACCCCTCTGAAAGAGGGCAACCCCCCAAACAAAGAAGAATTAACAGGGAGAGACTGTAGATGGCAAGATTGCTTTATTACATGCAGCAATGTTTTCTGATGGAGCACAAAAAAAGCAAAAGAAGGTTAGCCCTACCTTGTTCCCTAGGAAAAAAGCTTCAAAAGCTGAGCAACAGCATCACTGGGACAAGTCAAAATGTGACAGAAGCATGGCAAGATTTCAGGTTCTCCAGACCTCTTCAGAATTTAACATCTCAGAAATGGGAAGCGACCACTGCTGCTTTATTGCAGAGTCCCTACTTATCCATTGCTTCATTATCCCAGAATCACAGTAGGGCTTCACCTGTAGGAACAGCACAGCTGCAATACCATAAGCTATACACTATCTACAGAATATTTTGGCATCAAAAGGTTCTGATCCTCTGTTGCTTGACTTAGTTGCATTGTAAGGTATTCTAAGGCAGCTCCAAGCCATTAATAATACTGAATAGGATACTAAAACTATGTGACCGTTGTATACTTGATACAAAGGCTGATCAGGTTGTATCTTTAAACATAAGCAATTTTTTCTGCTCACCTTTTTCATCAGGGCTGGAAAAAGTGAGTCAAGTCCCACCATCAATCACAAAATGCACATACGGATCAGAGTTATACAAGACAGAGCTGATAATTTGAAGGAAGTGAAGATGCCTAAAATAGAATTGGCTAATTACCCCGTTAGACATCTGAGGGTAGGCGGTATCCAGGATCTTGACTGTCTAAATCATGATTTGCAATTAAGACTAATCACTGTAAATATTCTGTATAAAGACTGGGAGCCATGATACAATGTAGAGACAGGCTGCAAATTTATCTAGTAATCACTGGCACATCAGAAAAAAGCAGGCCCTTCTGGACCAAGAGATCAAAGGCAATCTCTATATTGACATAACCCTGAAATTTCTCCCAAGCACCTGTGCAACTTCTATCCACAGAGTTGGACAGATAACGTGATTATATATCAGCCTTCCTCCAACCTACAGCTGTCCAGATGTTTTGGACTACAACTTCCATCAATCCTGACTATTGGGCATGGCAGCTGGGTGTGGTGGGACATGCAGTCTTAGCATATACCAGTCTGTAGAAGGCTGTTACATGCAGTGCTTAACACATATATTTTTCATACCTGTAGTGCAGGACAGATCAGGAACTCCAATCAAACAAAGAAGGTGCTTATGCTGCAAGAGTAGTATGGGAATAGTAATGGAACAGTGGTGCCCGTGCCATTGCAGGCTGTGCATGAAGTAGGCTTCAGTCACAGATTCACAGGAAGCCACCCCTACCTGCTTTCTATCCCCTATGTTCAGGACTCAGGAGAATCTCATAAAAAGACCACACACTTGTATTCATGGAAAAAATCCATAGGTACCCCATATGTAAACTTAACCCTCTTGGCAAAGCCTACAAGGTAACTATGTCATCAAGGCAGCAATCCAATACACACTTAAAGGTAATGGTAAAGGTACCCCTGACCGTTAGGTCTAGTCGCAGACGACCCTGGGTTGCGCGCTCATCTCACACTATAGGCCGAGGGAGCCGGCATTTGTCCGCAGACAGCTTCTGGGTCATGTGGCCAGCATGACTAAGCAGCTTCTGGTGAACCAGAGCAGAGCACGGAAGTGCCGTTTAGCTTCCTGCCAGAGCGGTACCTATTTATCTACTTGCACTTTCACGTGCTTTTGAACTGCTAGGTGAGCGCGAGCTGGGACCAAACAACGGGGGCTCACCCTGTTGCGGGGACTCGAACCGCCGACCTTCTGATCGGCAAGCCCTAGGCTCAGTGGTTTAGACCACAGCACCACCCACTTACCAGGGATTAAATTCCACTGCAGTCAAGAAGGCTTACTTCTGAGTACACATACTGTGCTGCAAGTCTTTTGGGGTGTGAACTTATGGGCTTTCAGGCTTAGCTTTTCCAGCATCTTATAGGCCTTCACTATTCACCAGCCCATAAAACCAACTGAATGACATTTACCTGCCTCAAGAGCATTTGGTGGCTCAGCTGAGTAGTACTAGAACTGCTTCATCAGCACGAATGCTACCTATTAATGTATCTGTGACAGATGAAAGGAAACTTGATTATATTAATTGCTTATGGCGTAGAATGAAACTGCTGGGCCTGAAAAAGCATGCCTATAAACAATGGCAATTCTTCCAGTTCAAGCTGTAGGTCAGCTTTTACGTGCACTAAGGAGATTAACTTTATTGCTAGTGAAGAATTTAATTACAGGAAGTGATTAGCCAAGTGCTCCTGATCAATGCAAGCATAGAACAAACTGTGTTCAGTTTGCAGTTGTGGCAATTTGTTTTAACACAAAAAGGCCAATGCCTAAAGGAAAAAAATGCTTTGGTATTGGAAGACATTTAATACAAGCACAACACAAGTCTAGGCAGGGCAATTATTCTCCACATACCAGTGACCACCCACTCATTCAAGCATTGTTCCATAGCAAAGGGGGTGGGGCGGAGAGTCCTTAGAGCTTGAAAGGTTGTTTCCCTTTAGAGAAGGAGAGAAAATAAAAATGCTTGCAGCACTTTCTAAAATAGTTTCAGAAATTGTTGTAAGAAAAACAGACATTTTAAACACAAATACAAACACTCCAATGTCATTTCATCTATTAAAGTCACCAATTTGCTTCTGAGCTTAATGCAAAGTGCTAGGATTAATTGTTATTGCCAAGATCTCCCAAGGACTGGTTTTGCCCATATGAGCCAAGCTACCAACTCAACTCCTGAAACTCTGTTTATGGTTCTCCCACTGTGTGAAGTTTGGCAGAGGAAGGGCATGCTTGGATTTCCTCAACAGTAGTGTCTACCCCATACCATATCATCACCTGTTTTGTCCACCTTACCACTTGCCTTTTGGCAAGCAGCTAAAACACAAATCTTTGAGAGAGCAACTGGCCTCATTTAACTCCAGTTGCCCAAGCTACAGCTTGTTTCCATTTTAATTCCTGTGGTTGTTTTGTGGTCCTTATGGTTGCGAATTCTTGTGAGTAGTTCTGTTTCTGTTAAAAACATTCATTAAAACAAAACAGAACCCTGTGATTGGGATCCAACTTGTGCATATTTCCAGTGCTTTTTTTCTGGGACGACGCAGGGGTACGCATACCCCTAAACATTTTGTGAATCTAAGTTTGGCCTCATTGAGGTGCAGTATTTCAATATGAGTAGGAAAATGAGAGTACCCCTAAACATTTTTTTTAGAAAAAAAGCACTGCATATTTCCAATGGAAAGATGGAAAATAAACATTTTAACAAACAATAAAATATTTATTAAGACTTATTTACTAGCCATGATACGATTTATTTATTCGTAGGCATATTTATAACCTGCCCTTAACCATGCAGTCTCATGATGTCCAGGCACTTTGAATGTTAATTTCTTACAAGGCAAAAACCTTGCTGGTCAAATGCCTACACTTTCAAGAGCTTTACCCAGCTACTCCATTAGTGACAAGAGGTCCACTTCTTTCCTTCGGACACTAGTCAGAGCAGAAATGTATTTGCTCCAGTCAGCAACCAAGTTAATTAATTGAGTCCTGCTTGTAGCATCTGCCTTCATACACAGCAGTCTCAGGTAATGTGGATGTCTCGTTTGTAATTCAATGCAACTAACTCATCATCATTCATTCATGTAATCACATCTTCCATTTAAAATCGTTCATCACCATTCAAAATAAAAAGCCTGTCAAAGTATGCATGGAGCTTTAACTGAACCTATTTTCAAACATATGCAGCCATAATTTGGGGGGAGGGCCATAGCTCAGTGGTAGAGCATCTGCTTTGCATGCAAAAAGTCCCAGGTTCACTTGCCAGTATCTCCAATCAGCTGCAGTCAGTGTATAACATAAAACCAGATAGAGCAAAGAGTCTGCCTTGTTATAAGGCAACTTTCTACATTCCCGTAATTTTAATATAGCTTATTTAAGACTGAAAATCTAAGCATGTCCACCAGAAATAAAGCTCCATTGAGTTTAATGGGATCTACTTGTGAGGAAGCAAGTGTAGGAGTGGACTTCACTTCTTCATTCTTTTTTAGACTGGCAACTTGCTCCTGAACAATCTTACAGAACCCAATGTGATTATTCAAGTGTAAGCAGTTCAAGGATGAAACTCAGAGAGATAAGCCACCTTGCTATCCAAGTGGAAATATGAGGTATGAAAATGCAAATGTTGGAAGATTGTGCTTATGAAAAAAAAAATATGAGTAATGTGAGATAAGTCTTTCATTATTTGCAGGTGTCATTTCATCTGGAAATGGCAGCCAACACAGAGACCAAATTAAACTGCTCTTAAGTTGTAGACTGAGCATATTTAAATGTCATTTGTAATTAGGAGGCTTTAGGAAGCATCGGAAGAACATTATTAACCCATACTTTCCCATTCAGCTTTCCATCACTTTCTTCATCACAAAAAGTCTGATTGTAGGTGGGGGATGGGTTTGTAGCACAACGACACTAAATCAACTTTAATTGTGCAACCTGAATTTGCTGGTATGTGACTGAATAAAATAACAACAGTCTGGGATTGCCTTTCTATATTGTCTGTACAGGCTAACAGAGGTGCAAGAGTTTTACACAGGAGTCTTCTTGATCCCTACCTGTAACTGCATTGTTTTATATGTCATGTCCCATGATCATATTATAAAGTATTTGTGTTCTATGTTATAAATCAAGCACTGCTAGGAGTGGTTTCTTTCTGATTTCCAAAGTATTTCTGAACAATAAAAAATGTGGTGTGGCACAAGCAAATTTTTATTCTGAAAGTGTGGCCCAGAGAAAAAAGTTTGAGAACCACTGAATTAATAGCTATAAACAAATGTTAATTTTGAAAGATCCAGTTTAAATTAGTGCAGTGTTTTCCTCAGAACACTGGTCAAAGTGATGTGATAATTGCAGGGAGAGAGGGGGGGGGAGGGAGGGAGGGAGGGAGAGAGAGAGAGAGAGAGAGAGAGAGAGAGAGAGAAGCAACAAGCAAGAGATTATGGCGAGAGAAACCTTATACTTCTGGAATACAGGGGATAAAGTGCCACTAGGTGACTGTAATTCAGTGTTTAGCTTTTTGAAGCACTTTGAACCAAGTTGAACCACATTTGAAGTTCATGAAGGATATTAATAACCGTTTAGACGAACATTTGCAGGCCTCCTAGGTCTAGTTTTATTACCATACAAATGTGAAAAACCACAGTGCAGGAAAAGTAGCTGCTGTATCTTCTCTGTTTAAAAAAAACACAAACAGAGAGAGAAAAGAACTGAGTAATTAGAACATAAAAGAGAGCCTTGTGGGTCAGACCAGAGGCCAAACCTGTGCAGCATTCTTTTCCCCAAAGTGGCCATCCAGATGTCTACAGAAAGCCCACAAGCAGAGTATGTAGGAGCGCAATCACAAACAACACTGAGATAAATAGCAACATGTGTGAAAAGAAGACTAGAGGCTACAGGAGATATGTAGCTGCCACCAATTTAACATGAAGTTTGTATCTCCTCCTCCACTATCCTGTCCCAGTAAATGTGGTAAAAGAGAAATGTGATGTGAATCCCCTGGAAACCCTAAGCTGGTTTACCTGGAAGTTAGCTGCATTATATTCAAGGGGGCAGCAGCTACTACAGTCTGGGTGTGATCTGAAGGCACATGAGGCCAGTTGTTGAAGCTACCGTAAGTAGGTTTGCTCAATGCCTGGATGAGTGACCACCTGGGAACTGCATATACACTACCATAGATTGCATGATGGAAGAAACATGGGGTAAAGATTGGAAGGGAATTCATTATTTATTAAATTTCTATACCACATTTCTTCTGAAGATCTCAGGGTGGATTACAATACAAAAACACAAAAATACACACATAGTAGCAGACAATAACCTACCCCACAGTTTAAAAGGCCATAGATTGTTTAATTAGCCAAAGGCCTGCCAGAAGAGGAATGTTCTTGCCTAGCACCTAAAGATGTCCAACAAAGTCGACAGGCAAGTCTCCCTGCAAAGAGCACGCCTTCACAAGTGGGGAAGGGATGCAGGGTCACCATCTGTTTCCAGGTTCAGCTCAAAGTGCTCGTTTAGAACTATAAAGCCTGATGTAGTTAGGAACTCAATACTTCTCCATATAACCCTACCTGGACACTACATTTGTCATCAGAGGCCCTTCTCCATGTGCCTCTTCTGCGTGAGGTGCAGAGAGTGGCAATACGAGAATGTAATAGGCTAATGTAACAGGGTCTTCCTCCTTTCAGATCAGAGTTTTGGGCATAAGAATTATTTCCACCATGTGCATAAACTCAGTTTGGACTCAGACATCCTTAGCATTACTATTCATTACATGTAACTGGAGAGTATACAAAGAGGGTACCAAGATAGCACATTGAACTATTTAGACCAGGGGTAGGAAATCCATGGTCCTCCAGTTGTTGCCAGACTACCGCTCCCATCATCCCTGACCATGTTGGGTAGGACTGATGGAATTTAGGAGATCAACAGCAACTGGAGAGCCACAAGTTCTCCACCCCAAATTTAGACCATTGCTCTCAGCAGCTGTTCTGCAGGCTGGCTGAGACTGACTTTCCCAGTAATCACACTGCAAACAGTTCACAAAACAGGGTTACTGGAGGATCTTGGTAATGAAAAAAGTGTTATCAAATTGCTTCCCATTTTCTTTATGCTTCAGGATAAACACAACTTTACAGGGCTAATGTCTGTATTTATTTTTCAACCCTAACCCTAACCCTCCAAGCCATTTTTCTACCTTTAAAGGGGGTGGAGGATAGTCTCTCTCTCTCCTTCCCCAAGTCTACTCCATGGATCCTTCAGTTCATGACTCCAGGGCATTGTCACACACATCTGTCACAAGGTAGCATCTAGAATGCCTTTTATTCTTTTAAGTAGGGTTTGGAAACAAACAATATAATGCAATGGACATGAAATAACGTTGATGAGGAGAGAAATGACCTATCTATGCAAGGTCTTATGATAAGCAGAGCTGTGCCTATTAATTAACCCAGAGAGGATTAAGGGAAAACTGGAGAATTGCTGCAAGTTAAATCAATAAACAGGAAATAATAGGTCTGACTCCAAAGGCACAGTCATTAATGGAGAGAACTGGATCCTGGCATTTGCAAAAGCCTGGGTACAAAGCTAATCAAAAGGTGTCAACCACAAATGTGAACAAATGCCCTTGCACTAAAACCAGAAGAGACAGAGCAAATGAACCAAAAACTGCAGAAGTTTTTTGAACAACCAGGCTCAATACCTGTATGATAAGACAAGAATCCTTGCCATTACTTCCAGCTATCAAGTGGTTGAAATACACAACGTGAAGTTATATGAAGAGTTAATTATGAATTCTCTTTAACAAAATCCCATGGCAATTCTAGGAATGAGGACAGGTATTTCAAACAGAAACAGTGGTGACACGGATACCACTCCATGGGAATTTAAACTCCCAAGGCCGGGCTAGATGCTGAAAACAAAATAGTAATGCTAGATTTAGATCTCTGATCAGGTTGAGTAATAATCTCTCTGCCTTATGGATACTGTGAAAGGATTTAAGTATGCTGTTGCACCATGTGAAGAAGTTTAAAATAGAAGGTGCAGAAGGCGAATGTCTAGACAGGAGCAAGCTCATGCACCTTATCCTACCTTTTATACTATAATACCAGAGACTTTTGTCAACGGGGGGGGGGGGGGGAGAGAGAGAAATAAAGCTTACATATCAAAAGACCTCCTTTTTCCACATACACAAGGTAAATACAGACAATTACCGGTATTTACTAAGTGAGCCCACTGGACACGAAAATACATAAGCAAATGTTGCTATGACAATTTTTGCCACTCGCCTGTTGCCCCAGATTTCTGATTAAGTTTGGAGATGTAGTAAAATTATTATCTTCATTTTGTAGATGGGACCTATAAATGAGCAGCTACTCACACAGCTATGTGTCTGCTGTGGTAAGTTATCAACTGATAAACAGTTATAGCTGTATTTACACACACAATGCATCTAGAAGGTGCATTAAATAAATAGGAGTGGAAACCCCAGATTAAGCCTGTGGATTCACACTCAACACAGGGATCAAACAGCTGCACTGGGAGACTACTTCTTGAATGCAAGCGTAAGATTTTCTGCTTATTTGAACTCTACAATGGAGGAGCAAAGCATTCTAGAGATCAATAAATGCCTTAATGCAGCATGGGTGTGGGCTGTGCTCGGTGTACATAGATACTGCCTTCCACATGAACTGCTGTCTGCCATCAGTTCAACACAGCAGCACAACAGGGTATTCTGCTTCATCTCTGGCAGTTTCTGAGATGAGAAAACTTAGTGCTTAGTATTAAAATGTGAAGAGAGAAAGAGAGGAGATTCCTGAAATTAAGCTGTCTTGCAGCTGAAATTGGTTTCCTTCAACTGAAAAAAAAAGTAATAAAAGACCTTTTATGTTTCAAATGAAATGAGCCAACATTTGTTTCTGCATGGGTCCCATATATATGGGAAAAACCAGCTGTGCACACTGTTAATGGTGGTATTCATGCTTTAATGCTAGTTCTTGTGCACTATATTTTGCATACTTAAAAGGAGCAGCACGAACAGGGGCTGCTTTTGTTTATCAAGGGCCACTCCACATGCTATTCGTTTTATAACACAGGCAGAATTTCTGTACAAGGAAAAGCATGCGTGAGATTACTGCAGAAACATGTACAGAAACTGGACAACATGAACGAACTCTGGGAACAGAGTATTGGCTAAAGGAACAAGAATCAGAAAACTTGAAGAAAGGGAGGAGAGAAGAAATTGAAGAGAAGAAAGGAGAATCAGACAGTCTCAAGCAAAAGAGCTCATGCAGTGAAATTATAAAATGGTTAGGAAGATGCAACAGCAAAAATGTTTCCCTTTCCTTTTAATTTCAAGGTTAGTTGAGGAAAACAACTGCTCTTACCAAGGATAATTTCAGAAATGACAGGCATATTTGGATTGTCAGTAGTTTGCGAGAGGAATGCTGGAGCAAACAAGAAATAAAGTTTGCTCATATAAAATGAGTTTGTTGGCTTCATGCAACAAATCACTTCTTTCAAAAAGAGGCATTTTGTGGTTAGGAAGTTGACATGGAAAAATGAACAAATTACTAATGGAAAGAGATATGAACGCCCTGCAAGCAGATCAGGATAAATGCAGGATGAATGTTCATTGCCATGTAACTACCTCACAATCAGAATGAATGCTCAGTAAAGACCATACATAGCGTAACCACCACATAAGCTTAGTGCAAGCAAATCAGAATAATGTTGACTAAATGGGTCATCTGGAAAAGCCCACAGTCCTTTTGGCAGTTTCAGTTGAGTGTGTGCAAATGAATACAGTCTCCTGCTTTTTACAGCTGAAAGTTGTCTTCCCTTTGACATAGGCCATCAGTCTTACTCCCACTCTTCCTTAAAAATAAAAACAACAGAGTCCGCTTTCTCTTGTTTAATATTAAAATCAGTTTTAGAAGATTTTTCTCCACCATCTCTTGGAATTGCCAACTTTTATCTGGCATTTTAATTTGTTTGCCTTGTGCTCAGTGTATTCTCAGATTCTCAAATTCATGTCAATTTTCTGGCAATTTTATGATGTAGTTCTCTCTATAAACTGGGTGTGATCACACTTTCTCTTGTCTGGCCACATGATTTTAGCTGCCGTCTGTTGGTCTCCAGTTATCTGTCTCTCTCAGCAAACATAATTCTCTGCACAGTTCATCAACACCCTTCTACTTTTCTCAGTACCACTGAGATCTGCAAATTAGCCAATCTCAAGACTTTGAGTTAACTAGGGCTTTGGATTACTCTTTCCCACACACCTTCCATTTCAATGGCAAAAACATTTTCCCCATTACATTATGACCATCTATGTTTGGCCTTTAATCTCTGACAGATTAGCCTTCTGTAATCTAGGCAAGCCTGAGCAGCAATATTGTGGAATGGGGTAAAGGTATGTTGCGCCAAGTTGTCATACGTCATCAGGTGAGTGACAGGTTGGCATAGCATGCCCAAAATGGTCTTGAAATCCAAATCCAGAGGCCTTGTGAACCACCAGCATAAAAGACAATTCAAATTCTGAAATCCCTAGTAGCATTTCTCTCTAACCTAAGATTAAGATAGCTTGGAAGGTATAGCCATGATTCTTTGAAAATGGAGGAAAGACACACACAAAACAACAACAACAACAACAAATGTCTGGCTCTTTTGCAGCTATGACTCACAGGCTGCAAAATACAGCAGCATCTGAAAGCCATTTCTTTCTTTGTAATATGGAATAGAGGCATGACTGCATCCTTGTAAGAAACTGGTAAAACCTACAGTGAAACTAAGGATTCCTCTAAAGGCAGCCACATAGACTGATTCACATTTGTCTCATTTAGACTCTGAATTGCACAAACCAGGCCTTTTAGCAATAATGTGTGCCACTGCAGAAGGTTGGATATTGTGCAGCAGCCCCTTCAAACTCAATAAGGGTAGGCTGTATTGAATTAAAATGTGAATATGAATAGTACAATCAGTACCTCAAGTCTTCTATTTATATAGATAAGTCTGTTTATCTCATTTCACAATGTTCTCACAGTAATAGTTCCAATATGGTGAGATTTTTATAACTACAGTTATCGGCAGCATATTTGGGGGGGGGGGAGAGACTGTTGGGCTTGGGAACTTAAAAGAGGGACAGCTGTAACTTTCTACATTCAACACGCTAGACAGGGTTACTTACTGGTATTTTTTGTAAACTGGCTCACCCAGCAGAATAGTCGGTCCTCAATACAAGACAATTGAGTTTTTAAAGGATTGGTGCTTATTACACCATACCAATATTGGATACTTTATCAAAGGCAGTCCACCTCACGTCCTCAAGTATGAGATATGCATGTCTGCAAAAGGGTTTTGTTTTGTTTTTTTGTAAAATTGGGGCAATATATCTTCACATTTTAAAGTTGTTGATCCACTAATGCCAGTACCTTCAGTTTGTAATTGATGTTAATGTTTACTGAAGATTATATTGGGCACGTTTTACTATAGTATTATTGCAATGTTGATTGTTGTGAACTGCTTAGGTATTTTATAACTAAAAAAGCAGGATTTTTTATTATTTTTTAAGATTTAAAAAGTGGATCATTCATTTTCAAAAATGTACAAAACCAAGAAGAACTCATCAGGTTATTTTAAAAAATCTTGTAACTATAATCAGTATTTGTCTCCCATGTAGTCCCATGAGTGTTAGAAACTGAGATATGAAATCTAGGAGCTAAATAGCACCTTAAACATAGGTTATGGGTGCAGCAAAGGAATGTCTAGGCACACTTTTTTACAACAAGAATGCAAAGCTGAAAATGAATGAACTGCAGCTAAAATGATATGTTCATTTTTCACATGGTCTAGTCCTTCCCCTGCCCACCCCCCTAATATTCTTGAGAGGGTCTCTTCTCCAGTCTTAAGAGAGTGGCTGGAAATGGGGAGGCAGAAAAGGGTCCTCCTTTCCTTCCATCCTGCAGTTTTAATCTGAAATCTTAGGCGCAGTACCGTGCCCAGAGCTCAGAAACTGCTTGCACTAATGAAATTTCCTGTCGCAAAACGTGCCTAGAACAATGGGAATTTCGAACACTTAGTCCCATATAATACAATCATACCAAAATAAAACACACATTTATTAGAGAACTTGGGGTTGTCTCAATGGCCTTGTTTTGTAAGCTGTCACATTCTTAGGGAACATGCTATCCCATAATGAATTCTGTAAGCCACCCTCTGTTCAAGGATTTGCATGAAAATCTTTTCAATTCCTTTGCCTGGAAGCTTGAATAATTTGTTATTCAAGTGGATAGCTCAGTTGGTTAGAGAATGGTGCTGACAACACCAAGGTTGCAGCTGCAGATTCCTGCATTGCAGGGGGTTGGACAAGATGATCCTCAGGGTCCCTTCCAGCTCTGCAATTCTATGACACTATGATTTCAATTGAGGAAAACTGGATAATAATAGGAACAGAACCAAATATAATCATTAGTGTATGAGTTTCCCTAAAATAATGGTTGCTACCATCATTTCCGGATGTCTAGAAACCAGTATTTGCTTGTTTGTTTGTTTTAATCTGAATGTTATTGGATAAATAGGATGGAAAACACACACACACACACACACACACAAACAAACAAACACAAAACAAAACCCTGGAACAAACTAGAATTGGTGTGAGCCATCCATTCGTAACAAAAACCTCACAGAAATCTGTGCAAACTCAGCAAATTGGGCAGAAGTGCTTGATGAAAAATATCTTCCTGCCACAAGACAGTAAAAATAAGCCGAGGACCATTTATTTGGGGACTATGAAAGATTTTATCTATTTGGTGGCGGGGTGCCACCAAATTATTATTATTATTATTATTATTATTATTATTATTGGGGGCAGTTCTATTTCCCTTTCCCAGATTTCTCCATTCATTAGATTCCAAGGGAAGCCTCATTCTGCCTGAAGCCTTCAAGGCTTTTATCAAATAGATTCCTGCCCTGTGCTCTAGACAGGCCAAGAATTACAATGATCTCAGTTACTGAGCTGTCCATAGTGCTGGAATACGAGCTTCCAATATTTAGCTTAAATGGATGACGTCAATCAAGGTTTTGCATTTTTTTTAATCACAAAGGAGGTTGAGAGCAAGGGCTGTTTTTAAAGGAATAGAGTATAACATGCACATGTGTACACACATGTAATAAAATCCTACAATATTTAATAAATATTAGTGGAATATGTATTTGTAAACATCTAGCTCCAGCATAGGCAATCCCTAGCTAATAGGACCAGTGGTCAGGGATGATGGGAGTTGTAGTCTCAAAACAGCTGGAGGGCCGAGTTTGGTTGCCTGATCTAGCTTCAAGGGCTAGATTTATTTCATCAGAAATACTGAATAAGTGATTGGGTTCAGGAACATGCATGTAACAAATTATATGGATGGAGCATAGCAGTAACTGGGGTATGGTTTGAAAACACATTAAGCCACAATCTTGCTGAAGCTAAGCAACTCTGGATTTGCTTAGTGCCTGGGGATCACATGTACACCCCTTTGGATTCCTCGAGGGAAGAAAGGTTGGATATCAATATAAGGAAGTAAATAGTTATGTGTGGCATACCAAAAACCTTCTAAACCTTTTATAGGACGAAAGGGTCAAGGAAGTCAGGCTTATGGATGTACATGTTTTAGTGGGCATGTGCCCCATTACAGGCACTGAATTTCTACATTACCAATTGCCTGAGAACTAGCACAGGATTATCATATAAAGGAATAGTTAAGCTATGAAGTGGTTTTAGTTCAATATGCTGTACCAAGTGTTTACTTCCAAAATAGAAAGCCTCTAAGTGGCACTGTTTGCATTTGCAAGAAGCCGATATTGTGTGTGCATGTGAACTGCTACACCTCCTTCACACATGTAAGCCAACCATTTATTTTGGCTCACAGTGAAGTTTCTTCATGAGATCGCATACATGGGGGAGATCATATGGAGATAATAAGTGGCTGATCTGCATATAGAAGAAGCCCTAGATTTCACCACAGGCCACTTCTGAGGTGGAACAAAAGGGCTTTCTTGATAAACCAATTCTAAAACAAATTTCCAAAGGGCAAAAACCCAGTGAGTGTCCTCCCTTCATAAAAGACTGCTATAAAGTACAGCTGACTTAATTGAAACACTTATTTCCCATGTGCAGCTTTATGCCAAGTGGGAGCAATTTATCCAGCAAGGCCACTCTTTGGGCTTGTAATTAGGCAACGCAAGCCCTGCAGAAGAAATGGCAACTAGCTGGTTCTGACATATATGAGGTCAACTGTCACTCTTATGAACCAATTTCAAGTAGTATCTGGCCATCTAATTTCTGCTGACAGGTATTTCTTCCCCATTTTCTATTATCTCTGTGGAATACCTCTACCATGATACAAAAAGCAAATTATTTATGGTGATTTAGAATGCATTTATAGAGCAGCTACTTCTCCCATCACTTTTTTAAAAGAACAAAATTCTATAAATGATTATTGAAGGGGGAGGACTGGAGAGCAACACGGACCTGCCATTCCCTGTAAATGCCAGCTAACACTGCCTTCATTTGTGAGAGCACGGGTGCAGGGAGGAAGGCAGAGCCTTTATCAAGCACTTTGAGCTACACTGCCTGTGCAGGTGTTGAACCTGCATAGGGAGGGATCATACCCATTTTACTTCTTTATTTGTAATGAGTTTCTATGGTTTTGAGCCTCAAAAGCTTCGAATACCATCTGTGATAGCAGATTGCTGCAGGATTTAGCTAATAATAGCTGCTGGTACATATTTCTTATTTTTCAAATGAGGGGCATGGAATAGACAAGCAGATGGATGGAAATAATGCACTGAGTGACTTGCTGCCAATAAGATGATGCATCCCTATCCCATCATAAAACAGGAAACTAAAAATACCGTATATTAATCTGAAGCAGCACCACTCCGGAACCAGCCATTCCTTCCAAGTCCCCAGCAGCTGCTTTTATAGAAGCGTCTGAAGATATATTGGCACCTTCAGTTCCCAACCAAGTACCATTTGCCATCTGGATGGAATCTCAGAGGTCAGTTGCTTCTACTTGATGGAAATGCATGTCACAATCTTGACTCGCCAACTCCCTACCATGATGGAAACTTACCGTAAATGTGCATCCACTGCTTGAAATAAATGTTCCTATTAGAGGACTATTTCAGAAAATGTTGCTGAATGAAAGGGCAAAATAGGCAATCACTGAGAAAGTGAAAGCTTCCAAGCTACTCTTAATATAAAGCCTTAAGCAAACAATGGTATGGCGATCTAAACACTTCTCTTAGACCATTTATTTCCACTAAATAATGAATTAGAGGGGATGTCTAGGTATTAATTCTCACTTTTAAAGAACATGGAATAGGTAGCTTTAGACAAAACACCCTTCAGCAGTTTGTTAAGGCTCTGTGTCTCTCATTGTACTTTTAACGAAATCATTACATCAAGTTGCCAAGCAACCCAATGAAAGAGGTCTATATTAAAGAAACCTTGGTAACAAGAAAATTGGTTGTACAAGACAAGGTTCCCCCCCACACACACACACTGATTTTGGGGGCAATTCAGACTTTTGGCCCAGCAATGACATCCCACAAATAATGGGGAACAAGTGTGGGCCTCATGAACATGCATATACATTCCAGGCAAGTGAGCTAGGTGTTCAGCACACCAGTAACTCTGTTATCGTTTTCTACTCCCCATATGGACAATAGTGAACTAGAAACACACACACACACACCTGTATCCAAAGTAGCATTAAATCATAGTCTATCAGTACAAGGATTTCCACTTGTGCAATGGGACTTTCCACCCCCTCCCACCCCTGAGCACTGCCTAAGTATGTTCTAGCTGTTCCCTCAAACCTCTGGAGCAGATTTGAGGAAGGCATGGGACACATACAGGGGGATGGGAAGGAGGAAAGTCACAGTGCATAAAAGGGTTTTTTGCCCCCAGTGCACATGTGACATCATTTTTGTGATAGTGAGTACTCATATTTCCAGAGCCCAGGGCTTTTCATTACCATACGTAGGATCTTATAATCTAGACTGAAAACTAGCAATGAACAAATTGTTACCAACCACCATTACATATTGTAGTGCTCCATCTGCTCTGGAATTTTGGAACTCCTTCTGAGACAATATAAAGATAGGATCACTTCCTCTTGCACTGTTCTGAATATTGTCAGATTCAAGAAACATAATTAGCTAGCCAACACTGCTGGAATAGTTTGTTCTCAAACCTTTGAATAAAGATGGGCTTGTGGGTGGGGACGGATCATGTTTCCTTCACGTCAAATGAAGAGCCAACTTTACTAGATGCTAAGTAAGCATGCTCAGTTTTCAACCAGTGTCTCAAAGGCAAGAGCACACACATCAAAACCTGAGTCTCGGTGCCCCTGCATACATACAGAGTTGTTAGTTGATCTACAGAATTCAGACATGGGTTCCTCCTTTAGTGTTGGCTCTAGGCTTTGGGAGGCCCTTGGGCAAGATTGTCTCAGGAAGAGCTACTTTCTAATTGTGTTCCCATCTCCATTTCCTCACCACTGCTACAGCTCCCCATTTGCTTGCCTCTGGGCCCAATCTATGCCACTTCCCAGGGAGAGATAAAAGTTTTGCAGAGGTTACTGCTCACTTGCCAAGGGAACATGAACAGGCAGTAACAACAGGGAGAAGAAGGGGCCAGGACATTCTAAAATTTGGCAAAGGGTCCCCTGCTGGACTGTGGGCCATTGCATGTGCCCCAAACCCCCAATTCCTGGTTCTGGCCCTGCCCCCTTCAAAGAGTGATTGCTTCTCCAGGCTAAATCCCAGATTATTACACTTTTCTTAATTTGTAACAAAAATATAATGCAAAAATAAGTCCTTGGTAGACAATATGAAACACTTATATGAGTACAAGAGCTCTCTTTCAGTTAGCCAATAGGCCTCTGTGACAATAAAGTCATCCAATGGCTGAGCAACTTCTCAATTTGGTAACTCAAAACTCTGCGTAGGTTAACATCTGATCTAACCACCACTTTGAGACTCTACCAAGAGTAACTGGTCTGTCTGCCTGTACAAGAAGGCAATAGCAGACCAGATGGAGACCAAACATCCATACTAAAGGCTTCCATAGATATGAAAGCCACTTAAAGAATGTTATATCATTATGGAGGCAAGGAAGCCAGCTGTAATGCCAATCAACAAAATGAAAGAAAAGGGAATCTCACAGACTTGTTCATCCCACAAAATAAGGCCCATTTGCTGCATCAAGGCCCATTTGGTGCATTTAAACACAGGCTAAAGTGAAAGGCTACAACGTTGCAGCATCTGCACCTATAAAGTAAGATATATGGTGAGCTGTACATGTATGCAGATGAGTATGTTTTGACTATTCCTTTGAATTTAACATTTGAAATTGCAAAGCTTTTTTTTTTAAAAAAAGAGCAATATTGAATACTTCCATTTTCCAGTTTTTAAAGAGGGTTTTTAAAATTCCCAAGGTGTTGAGGGGGTTTGAGAAGCCTTTTAAATGTAGTCTGTATATTTTTAAACCAATAAACATTTAATTAAACTTTTTTTTAAATAGAAATTTAAAAAATCTCCTAGGATTGTAGTGCAAAACTAGAAAGAAAAGGAAAGACAGCAACACAAAAGCCTAATAATCTCCCACACACCATTTTCATAGGATATAGCCCAAGTTACAGCTTCAGACTTTTTGAGATAAAGGAGCTTTGGAATAAAGCACACACACCTCTTATACACACATCATGTTTTCAAGCAAAACAAAACTTCAGCCAGTTGAGATCTACCTGACTTCATGTATTGGAGGAACTAACTTGGGGAAAGGTGGGAGGAAAGCTTTCCAAATCCTATACTGTTGCTACTGAGCATCTGAGATCTGCCTTCAGTGGGTCATACTCCACTCTTGCTATTTGAAAAACCAGAACTCTGCTGGAGCAAATCACGGGAGTCCCACACATGTGGAAACCCGATGTTAACGAATAGTAGCAGCTGGTCTTGCCTGTCCAAACAAAATGACAAGACAAAGTTGAGACAATGAATGCCTGAGTCATAAAAAATGCATGATGCATTTTGATGGCTAGCTTTTTTTGCCCATTTGGGAAATCAGTATGGAAGGCAACTTACAGCAATTTTTTTATAGCATTCCATGCATTTGCTTTTTCAAACTAATGGCCTGATTCTGCTGTCATTCTGTGGGAGGAATTCCCAGTGGGAGCCAACAGAGAGAAATGGGGCCTGTTAGAGGTCAGTTTTATATTGTACCAGGTCACAAGCAAGTTTATAAAAAAAAGAATACAACCTCTACATTCTCTCTCTGGCACACAAAAATGCACAAATACTACCCACAGTCCAAAGGATACCAATTGGATATTTCACCTAGGATATTCAGTAATATAGTCACTGGCTAAATGTGCAGGGAAAATCAAGGCTCACACACCACCCTACAAGCCAAGCACTGGGCAAGAAGCAGGTGAATCCAATGTTGGGATAAAGCACGGAAACTTGCATTGTCACAGAACAGTGGGGTTCAAAGAACAGAAGACCCAGCACATCCTAGGAAGCAGCTGGGCTGTTCTTATTTTCATGGTACAGGTTTTCAAACATAGGGGTGCTTTGACCAGCAGTCAAATAGTTATACAGCTCAATCCTATGAAAGTTCACTCTAAATTAGGTCAGCCGAGTTAAGTGGGGCTTATTCCTAGGTGCAAATGACAGTAGCCCTGGGGTGGAATTCAACATTGCACTATGATGAACATTCTGTATGCACAAGCATTTCAGCTTGCCAGATGGAACAATCACGTGTCTCCTCCCCCTGCATGCTGTTCTGGGAGTTCTCCCAACCCCCAGCCAATTTCATGGGGTGCAGGGGACGTGGGGCACAGTCCTGTTGCACAAGGCCTAGGCAGGGCTTCCGCAGATGGAGTCCATTATGCGAATTCGCCCATAAGTCTGGTTTCTACTCAACTCGTCACACATTGGGTTGTTTCCTTAATCTATGTTAGACCTACTTTGGGTAGACCCATTGGAATAAATGGCTAACTTAAGTCTATTAATTTGAAATGGGTCTACTCTGAGTAGGACTTACATTGACTACAACCCTCAGTTCTTTTGCTGCAATAAATTGAAACACAATCCTTGCTGCAGATATGGACCAGTACAGCATGTTAAAGCACTTAGCTATTTATACAAATGCTTTTTATTCTCTGCTCTGCATAATCTGTCCCTGCATAAATAATTATGAAAATTTCCTTATGGTTCTAAGGAGACAGTGATAATCATTTAGACAGGACCAATCTATGGTACGTTGGCTGTTGTCAAACCAATAAGACCCTTGGTATGTGCATTATTTACATTCTCATGCTGAGAGGGCCCCTTCCAAACTGCTCTTCAGGACCAAAGATAATCACAGACAGACATCTGGTATCCCATTCTTGGCTAGCCAGAAATGTCCAGTGGGGAACAGGTAATAAAGAAGCATTGCTCTGTAATTAAGGTTCTGCCAGTCTACTGCATACTCCAGTAAGTTTAGAGGCATACAGAGCATCCTTGTCATCCTACACTCCCCCAGAGGTGCAAGTATGCAGTACAAAATTTGCTTCCACTCAAGAGGAAAGAACTGTTTTGACACTATCCAAAAGGTTTGTGTACCCATATAACTAGGCAACTATGCCTGTTTCTAGTGGTTTCAGTTCTGATCATGGTTGTGCATATGAACAAGATCCCTTCTCCAAAGAAGAACTGTATGAATTGTAGTTTATTCATCACACAGCTACAATATCCAGTATCCTTAACAAACTAAATTTCCCAGGATTCTTGGGGGGGGGGAGGGATGGTTCAGGGATGGAAGGGCCAGTGGATTCCCCACTCTCCCTTCTCAGGATGGGCTTGAAAAAGGAAGAGCAGCGATGCCATCAGCGACTCATCATGCATGGGTATATAAGCCAGAGGAGGAGAGAGGTCCCACTGCTGCTGCAATTTGTCATGGCCTGTCCCAGGTAAGGAAGACACAAGCCTGAAAGTTAACTCTTTATTGGCAAGAAAAACTCTTTCAGCAACTTCCACAGAGCTCCAGATACACTCCAGTGAGGGCAGTGAAAGTCCTATGTGAGTGTCTGGAGGCGTTTTGGGGATGGATGGCAGCTAAGAGTACTGTTTTTGGAGGTCAGGGGGAGGGTGGGTGTGACTCCCTGGTCCTGAACGGGGTAACCGTGCCCCGAAAGACCAGGTATGTAGCCTGGGACTCATTTTGGACTCACAGCTGTCCATGGAAACGCAGGTCAATTCTGTATCCAAGGCAGCTGTCTACCAGCTCCATCTGGTACGCAGGCTGAGACCCTACCTGTCCACAGACTGTCTTGTCAGAGTGGTGCATGCCCTGGTTATCTCCCGCTTGGACTACTGTGAGGCACTCTAAGTGGGGCTACCTTTGAAGGTAACTTGGAAACTACAATGAATCAAGAATGCGGCAGCTAGACTGGCGACTGGGAGTGGCCTACAGGACTATATAACACCAGTCCTAAAGGATCTTCACTGGCTCCCAGTACGTTTCCTTTTTTTGTTTTCCTCCCTTGCCTTTTTCTGCAGTGTATTTTGCTGTATAAAGAAACCTCTCATCACTGCCTTACTTGCATCCCATACCACATTTAAATCTGTACCATTGTTCAGACTCAATTCAAAATAGTCTCTCGGGTTTTTTGAGCTTTCTGCAAGACCATTTGATTATCTAATAGTCCTTCATTTAATCTCCACCTGAATGATGCCAATACGTTTCCAAGCACAATTCAAAGTGTTGGTGCTGTCCACCCCCATCGCTCAGCCCAGACACTGAGGTGTTCCTCAGAGGATCTTCTGCTGGTTCCCTCACTGTGAGAAGCGAAGTTACAGGGAACCAGGCAGAGGGCCTTCTTGGTAGTGACACCCGCCCTGTGGAACACCCGCCCACCAGATGTCAAGGAAATACACAACTATCTGACTTTTAGAAGACATCTGAAGGCAGCCCTGTTTAAGAAAGTTTTTATTATGTTTTTAGATATGTTATTATTATTAATTATTATTATTATTACACGTTTCTAGACTGTAGGCAGCTGTCCACAGATCTGGGCTATATGGAGCAGTCACCTTCTTCCACCTCAGACTGCCCTGACTTCTGCTCTTCTCCTGGCTCGTTCCTTGTGGGTGGCATGGCACCCCATAAGTCACTGGTCCCCTCTCCTGGGTCACTCCCCTGATCCCCTGCCTCCATCACACACTCTTCAAAGCCTTGCTAGTCCCCGACATCAGATGTGTATGGCATGTACAGTCTTAGTTACATTCCACTTGGATTACTGTGGAACAGGTTACATGGGGCTGCCTTTGAGACTGTTCAGAAGCTGGTCCAGAATGCAGCAGCCAGACTGTTGACAGGGGCTAATAATAAGGAGCATGCTGTTTCTCTATGATTTTCTGTGCATGTCATGATGCCAACATTTACTGCCAATAGTCCAAGAGATACTTAAATCTTGTCAGCGTGGAAATAAAGTAAAACTATTCTGGCTGGCTTGTCTTTCCTCTCTACGCAATTAAGTAGGAAGTTTTCCTTCTACTTCTTCAGTTCAATGCTCAATCTAGACCTTGTGTGAACAATACCAACCTTGCCCTTATACTTTGTACATAACCATGTGTGTGTGATACAAGATGTTACTATATTCAGTTCAGCAGATTTATATTTTTGCTGAGCTGTCCAAGCTCATATAAACTCATGCACTTCCAATTTTCGAAACTGTTATTCCAGTGACAAACTAGACATCAGGGAGATAACTGTATTTATCTCCATTAACATTTTATTGTTATTCAGAGACTACAGACAGAGACCGAACGAAGCGTAGGAAAGTTGCAGTAATTTGTTCAGATATTCAGAAGGCACAGTTAATGGCTGCGTTTTATGACTGCACGGAGGACAACCCAAATGCTGTAAAACAAAGATCAAATTGAGAAGTTTGCTGTCATTAAGGGTTAAACCATTCTTTGGTTAGCTTTTTGTTAAGAGACATTTGCCTTTGCTTCGAAGTAGTGCCCACGGCTTGTTATCTAAACAGCCACTTTGTTATGCCAGTAAGGAGAACAAAATGATTAAAGTGACAATTATGCCAATGAGCGCTCTGGAATGGATGAAAACATTAAGGACAGATTCCAAAAGTGGCACAATATTGGCTAGCTTGTGAAAAGAACAGCTTGAGGGCTTGTAGAAATGATATGCAGGTACCCAAAAGCTATTAGGCATTATTTGTATAGCTGACTCCATAATGTCCTTCAGCTTTACACACCACATGCGCAACTAATGTCTTTGTCAGTAGAGAAAATATTACAATAAAATTTGAAAAAGTGAACTCGAGAGCTATGGGCAAGAATTAATTGTCTAAATGTGGGTATAGAAATGCCCATAAGCATAAGAATCCATGGTACCCCCTGAGCCTTCACAATAATAAAAAGTTCAATATTCTGTGGCTTAACTAAAATGTATGCTGCTTCAGCCTCAGCGACAAAGGTTGCGCACACACTCCCATTTACTCTGCATCCAGTGTGCTCCCATTACTGGTTGGGGAAACAAGGCTAGCCACAATCAGTGTTGTTTCTTATGAAACAATGCATTTTGATTAGCTTTCCCCTCAACCAGCTTCTATCTGAAGTGAGAAAAAGTCTAACCTAGCGGTGTTTTAAGCTGGCAATGAGAACACAGCTGGGCTTGCTACTGACTTGAAACAGATGCATAATCTGCTCATTGCAGAGGAAAGCTGAACTTCTTTTCAACTCCTTTTGCCTTAAAAGCAGCAGGCAATTTGCTGTGCCCTCCTGCCTTCCAGTGCCAAGGAATTCCTGTACCTAAGGCAATATAGCTCAGGACTCTCAAGAACTAATGCTGAATCTCTGGTATGGTGCTCAGATGCACTTTTGCTGACAATGGGCACAAGCCAAAGGGACATTACCTTGAAATTTGTGGAAGCTGACTTCCTCATAGGTGGCATAGAAGAAATGGAATGACGACTAGGAATGGAAGAGATACTGGGGACAGAAAGCCACTGTGGCCACTCAAGTCTCCAGACTTTTTTTGGCCTTCATCATATATAACTTTCCAAGGCCTTCTTTATGAAACAAAGGTGGGGAATTGGTTCTGGTTGATGGGCTGGATCATTATGTCTCTCACCCACCCTCTAGGCCCAACCTGATGTCCATAATGGCACCCACAATGACATCAGGTGAACAGTTTTCCTTCTTTCCCTGTGCACATAGCTCTATCAGCAGATGCCTGTAAACCCCACTTTGGACAATGAGTGACATCTTTATCTGCACCACACCCAACGTCATGCCTGACATCAGCTGTAGGGAGGGTGGGCATGTCAACCTCACAAACCAAATGGGGAGGCCTGGTGAGCCTACAAACCAGCGATTCCTCACCATTGCTATAAATTCACAGCCTTGAAACCAGCTGGCATTTCTTTCAGCAGAAGATTAAATTATCAGAATCCGAAATTTCACATAGGTAAAGGTACCCCTGCCCGTACGGGCCAGTCTTGACAGACTCTAGGGTTGTGCGCTCATCTCACTCTAGAGGCCGGGAGCCAGCGCTGTCCGCAGACACTTCCGGGTCACATGGCCAGCATGACAAGCTGCATCTGGCGAGCCAGCACCAGAGCAGCACACGGAAACGCACACATATACTAAACATATTTCACATTTATTTTTCAAATGTACATTAGACAAGCATAAGAAAGAATGGGAAATGTCCAGATTTCGGTTTTTGCCATTTGTTTGGTGCATCACAGTGGGTTGTGGCTCTTTTTCACTTTTTAAGGTCACAGCTGTACAACCTATATACTACTTGCCTTTCAATAGGAAGAGAGAATGGGATATACATATCATGTGATGCAAATGACCTGTCTTGCCCCTGACGTTTGAACATGTTCATGAGCTGCTGCTTCATTTATATTGCTGTTACGAAGCCTCCTCTGTAGTGTTTTCTCCCCCCACCTACTACTTTTGCTTGGCTTTATGCAGCGATTGACCAGTGTTCTAGGATTCCGGGCTCAGAAAGTCTTCGGGTGTTGCCATGGCAACATGCTAGTACTACAGGTTGCTGTCCATTGAAGGATGTTTGAGACAAATTACTGACAAACACAAAACCCAGCAGCAGCAGCCAGTCAATCGAAGCCAACCAAACCAATGTGTTTATTAAAACGGCATTTACTGTCCAAAATGAGAGCTTTTCTTCATACATAAGCTACAAAACTACTTAAAGGGATACAAATTCAAAGAGAACCTTGAGTACATCCTTCTAAAAAGCTTCCCAAGATAGCCAATTCTCTTCTAGGGGTTTGAAGTGATGGTGATAAGGAGTACGATAATAACTAACATGTCACATACATGCCCAGCATATTAAACATTTTTCCACCCACTCTTTGATTGGAAAAATATATATTTGTAACAGTTGGGTTTGGAAGACGATGACAGAGGGCAACAGTGGTTCAGCTGTGTGAGGCTGGTCTTCTCTCCACCTCCCCATTTCCTCTTAGAATCAAATAATAATATCATGTCATCCACTTCACCCTCTGTTTATCTGACTGGTTGTAAAAGCGCTAAGCAGTTATGTCAACATTCCTAGTACAGCGTAAAACCAAGGCAACAGGATGTTATTCATTACACATCAGTGCTGACCTTTCCCTATCCTTTAAGAGTGGCAAATCTGCAATTGGTCTGAGGAGAACAAAAACTCTTAAATCATGGGAATTACTACTGCTTCAAAGTGTTTCCCCTCAAGAAATCAAGCTTACAACACAAGGAACAAAAACCCAGTAGAATAATTGCTCAGAGGGGGATACTAACCCTAATGGCTCTATTATGTGTATTAGGGAAGAAAACATTGATTTAAATTCATGTGTGCTTTTATGGAGTGGGACAGGGAATGGAATTTGGACAGTTCTGTTCAAAGGCAGCAAAGGACAAAACTTACTGAGTTTTTGCAAAAGATAACAGACAGGTCCCAAAAGTCTGTTTCATAGCACATTCGTTCCAGGTGCTCATCAGCTAACTCTGCTTGCCATTATCATCAGTTTCATGATGCGGCTCAGCAATTCGGAGATCCCTGATACAAATCTGCAGTGAGTCTATTAGACTGGAACAGGATCCAGCCATGTTTTGATTCTAAGGAACAAAACCTCACAGAATTCAGGTAATGCAAGCCTGCAACAAATGCTCCACTGCATATTGAGCCCCTAAGAGGGCAGTTTCAGTAGAAGGGGGAGAGGACATCTTTTCTCCTTCACCCGCCTTGATCTGCCAACACAAGACCCTGGAGAACTGCTGTCAGTGGACAATGCTAGACTAGATGGGCATATATACTGACTTGGTACAAGATTAAGGGCACAAGAAGAAGGGGACGACAGAGGACGAGATGGTTTGACAGTGTTATAGAAGCAACCAACATGAATTTGACGAAACTCCGGAAGGCAGTGGAAGACTGGCATGCTCTGGTCCATGGGGTCACGAAGAGTCGGACACGACTAAACAACAAAAATGACAACCAGATTGTTTGCTAGAGTACTAAAAGGTTCGCTGCGCCGCACCATTTCCTACTTATTATTTTACTTTTCTTCACGTACATACTTCTGAATGCTTAGGAAGTCCAGGGTTATTTTTTAAGGAAATGTTATCGTTCTTTGGGATTGTGCTATTTTGCTCCCAGGATGGTTCATTATTAGAAGCATCAATTTCATGAAGACTTGCAGAGTGACGGGATGAAAGGAAGGCTGCAAACTTTTAATCTCAAGAGAAATTCAGCACATGCCACTTTTCTGGTGTCAGCTACTTCTGTCTGTGTAGTTCCTAAAGATACAAAAGCATCTTTCAAGAGAGGACACCAAGGCACTGCACTCTGTTTTTAATCTGTGTGTGTTGGCTGAACAATGCTCTGCACCATTTTTGTTGCAAGCACTGCAAAATGGAAATAACAAACCAACAAGCTCAATGCAGGTATCTTTGGAGGTTTACTTGCATTTGAAGGTTATGCATCATACTTGTCAAAATCCATCCCCACAAAACATCGTATTTGGCACCACCCTATTCAAAACCCTGTTTCATGTGCACACACTCGGGGCAATCCCAGAGGTTCTTGACTGCTCTGCACCAGGAGGTTTATAGCTATCACCATGTTAATAATAATAATAATAATAATAATAATAATAATTTTTTTATATCCCGCCCTCCCCAGCCGAAGCCGGGCTCAGGGTGGCTAACAACAATAAAACAGTACAAAAGTACAGCACAAACAACGCTCTAAAATCATTCATTATAAAATTAATTATAAAATTAATGTTAACCTATCTCTAAAGCACAGGTGGGTGTGTTGCTCAACATACCATTACCAGCCAGTTATTTGTTCTTCCCCATCAACGGCTATATCAAAATTGTATAAGGAAGAAATGTTGATGAATCTATTTTTAGCACAGAGTAATCAGCAACCTGCCATGCTTACTGAAGCTTTACTTCTGTTTTGTGCTGCAAACTGCACTGCTGTAGTTCACTGCTCAGCACTCAGGAACGCAAAACTGACTCAGCAATGTTAATTTTAGTTACAGCCAGGTATTGGTGGAATTAGCAGTGTGTGGAATAGATTATTCCAGCAATTTGCCATACCCTTTATATCTGAGAGCAGAGTGGTGCAATGGAAAGAAAAGCAGAGTTGGCATTTCACCACAGTGCATCTCAGGCACGCACTCAATGTGGGCCTTCCCTTATGGCTGATCTGGAAATTTCAGCAGAATGCTGCGCTGCAACGACACTACATGACTCCTGCGCTCAAAGATCTGCACTGGCTGTGGATTTGTTACTGGACCAAAATCAAGGTTTTGTTATCACAATTTAAATGTATTTAAGCCTTGGGGCCAGTTTGCTGGAGGAATCACTTTGCCCTATGTGTTCATTTGGCCATTTCCATCTGTGGAAATTGCACTTTTTAAAATGCCATGTGATGCTCATTCCACATTTGCAATGAGCCAATCTTTTAATGTGGCAGCACCTATGCTTTGAAACTCACTGCCTATTGATATAAGCACCAGTCCCTAATGTTGCCATATTGCTTTAGATACCTGCTGAAAACTTTACTTGGGAAAACCTACCAATATATAACATTTTCTAAAGCAAGTTCATTTGGCTAAGTTTTACTTACTGCATATGTGTAGTATTGACTTAAAAAGAACCACATATACGTAAGGTATTAACAGTTTTGTGGGTTTTAGTTGCGGTTTAACAATAATTTCGCTATCTAGTGTGAGAAAGTTGTTCTCTGTCCTCGTCAGCTCCTCATCTGTGAAATGGGAATAATGATGACATGTCTCATAGGTGCATTGTGAGAATGACTGAAGATTGCTGCCCTTTTTCCATTCAAAGATTAAACAATCTGGACTGATCTTTATATTATTATGGTCATTTTTCTTTTATACTGAAATTATTAATTTTTAAAAAGCCAATTCATGAGCTGGACTTGTGTTGTCAATGCAAATATCATCCAAGAAAAGTCCCCTTATTCAAATATGCTTCTGCACTTGTTCTTCCTTCCCTCAAAAAGTCCATCCTAATCAACTCTTCCATTTCTGCAATGTCCTAGCTTTTACACAAGGACTATATAATAGTACACAGTATTTTCATAGCTTATCTACAAGTGTATTAAAGGGATATCCCAAAATGCAAGTTTTCTATTAGCTTTGACACCATACCGAAATGTTGGGTTACAATGTTCTGCCTCAGTTCATCCATGGACACAGGGTGGCCTTCAGGCACTGCAAGCAGTGTAATGCTATCCAGCCTTTCACCCACCATTCCAGTCCCATAGCCAGGCTGTTCATTGTAAACATCTGTTTGGTTTGATGCCAAATAGCCAGTGTCTAAAGAGACTAATGAACAGCTGAACCTTTGTCTGCCTGAGCCTATCCAACAGACTGACCAAGGCTTTCTGCTGCTTTTTCTCCAGCATTCCCGATGGTTGTATGCGAGCTGCAGGCAGCACCACTCCTGTCTTAACTATTTTAACTTGCAAGAAGGGTATGCAAGAGTAGCCAACAGCTGCAGAAAGAAGGTCTGGTGGGCCAAAGTTCAGAATAAACTCAGGCTTGCAAGAGAGGTTTTTTTAAAAAAAATAAAAAAAAATAAAAAGCTAATGCTATTCTAGGTTGCATCAACAGACGTATAGTGTCCCAATCAAGGGAAGTAATAGTATCACTCTATTCTGCCTTGGTCACACCACACCTGGAGTACTGTGTCCAAATCTGGACACCACAATTTAAGAAGGATATTGACAAGCTGGAACGTGTGTAGAGAAGGATGATCAAGATAATCAGGGGTCTGGAAACCAAGCTTTATGAGGAACAGTTGAGGGAATTGGGTATGTCTAGCCTGGAAAAGAGGAAACTGAGAGGATATACGATAGCCATTTAAAAAGCTTTCGCATGGAGGATGGGGCAAGCTTGTTTTCTCCTGCTCCGGAGGCTAGGACTCGACCCAATGGATTCAAGTTACAAGAAAGGAGATTCCAACTAAATATCAGGAATAACTTCCTGACAGTAAGAGCTGTTCAACAGTAGAACAGACTCCAAATTCTTCAACGGAAATTTTAAAATAGAGGTTGGATGGTCATCTGTCATGGGTGATCTAGTTGAGATTCCTGCATTGCAAGGGGTTCGGTTAGATGACCCTCAGTGTCCCTCCCAACTCTACAATCCTATGATTCTAGTACAGTATTGTCATTTTTGCCTCCTAACTTCAGGCCTTCTGCAAGGTAACCATATGAATCAATGCATTTTTATTTTTAAAAAAGTGTTGCTGTTGTGCATAATCATACTTGTACCAGCACTATCCACGCTCCCAACCCAGTAATGACTGACTAGCAAATTCTCCTCAGCTCAATCTGCACCTGGCTTGGTATATTTAATATCTATCTTCTTGAGTTTTCATCTGCTTTTCAAATATTTTCTTCAGGCTCTTAATGAATGCTTGCATGCACCTGTCTTACTGTATTGGCTCTTGGGAAATATAGTTTCAAGCATCAGGCATGGCAGAAAGCCACTTAGAAATTCAATCTTCCTCTTTCCATCACAAAACAACAATAGTCAGGAACAACAGAAGGTTGCGGTGACAGCAATCGTATTATACATTTGCAAAAAACAAGTCAAATACTTGATCCAAATGGAGACAATATTAAATAAACAAAAGGCTGTGTCATTGGGTGTTCTGGTCACACAGTTCACATCTATCAATGAGAACTTCCATTGAGTTACAAGGGGATTCAACTTTTGTGCATATTCCTACAACATAGCTGTCTTCCATTCTGAAAATGCAAGCCACACATATACAAAAATGTTATTTCAGCCAGAGAAAATTCTGGGGAAATGGCTCAATTTGTAATATATCCAAGGAACAAAATCATATTCCAAATCAAGTAACTACAAACACTGGCAACATTATTACTTGCAATTCAGTAGTCATGTATGGACTATAATCATATTCAGAACTTAAATGGTACTTTATTAAGCACTTCCAATATGTTGACTCAATAATCCTTAAAACACTATTGATATTATTTCATTACAAATAGAGGGCAGAGGCCATGTTTTGCCTAAGCTACCCCTTAAGTTAATTCTGAACAGAAATCAGAACTAGGGAATTCCAGTTCATAGCTTGTGCTTTTACCCACAATGCTAGTGCCATTTTAGAGATGAACCAATTTCCTTTTAAAAACTGAAGTCTACTAAAAGAGACCAAATAAAAAATGGGGGTGTACTTCACATAATCCTCACAATTAATCTTTTTTAAAACTTCAAAAGCCTCCCAGCCTCCTCCACCACAGAAAGAGATTTACAATCCTTATAAAAACACATTTCTGCTATCACCCAACAGTCCTGTCCCACCACATGCATCCATTAATCTAACTTCCAATGAATGAAATACACAAAGCAAATTATCACCTGCTGATCTCAACAAACACATGGGAGGAGGTGGTCCCCAAAATACACAGGGATTGTTATACAACTTTAAAAGTCAAAACCAGAACCTTGAGTCATTCTTGTGCTCTTAACTTGCTGCCAACGCTAGAACAAGTGCAGTATCCCATCCACAGCTCACACCAGTATGAGACAGGTAATCTCATATTCTGCACTGGCTCCCAGATGGCAATATTCTTCAAGAGCAGCTCCACAAAGCGCTAACTTGGAAGTCAAAGCCACTGAAATTGGTGCGGTTCACTTCCAAAGGGCAGTGAACTGCTAGTCCCTAATCACTGGAAGCCCTGCATAGCTATCAACTGTTGCCCCATTGACTGCAAATTAGTCAGAACTACCTTTGCAGCCATAAGGTCAAGAAATGATTTCATAGAATCGTAGCGTTGGAAGGGACCTCAAGGGTCATCTAGTCCACCCCCTGCAATACAGGAATCTTTTGCTTAACATGGGACTCAAACCCATGACTCTGAGATTAAGAGTCTCATGCTCTGCCAACTGAGCTATCTCACATTTCCTTTTAACTAAAAAAACCCCCTGAAATTTCTAGGATGTTGAATTCTCAAACCAATAACTAATATGTCACAGGACTACAGAATACACACAGCCCTGGGCTTATCTGGGACTGGCAAATACATGAAATAAGAGTGCGTCTCTGCTATCTGAGAATGCACAAGCTGCAAGATTCACAGACATAATCTTCAGGCAGAAGTGGGGGAGATTAAAATGGAAATGGCTCTTTTGATTTATGTAATTATTTTGGAAACTTCAGGTGCACCATTTCTGTTCTTCAATTTCAAAACGTGTGAAAATGAGAAAGTTAATGTAAGATTTTGCAGAGGGCACCAGCTCTCTTTAAAAGGAAGGAATTCAGAGAGCTATTTCTCAAGTCAGCTCCTAAAGTAAGAAAGCTTTTAAAGTTTCCAGCACAGCAAAATCCAACCCCTTAAAGCAAAGTTAATCTTTTTAAAATTCTGTCAGTGTAAGGAAAAATGCATTCGTTTGCTTTCTACAGAAGATCCTCAAATGCCTGCCAGCAGCAATAGATGCAAGGTAAGGAAATTGAATCAATGGCCAGTACAGTCAGGGGAGTATGCATAACACAAATGTAACACCCAGAACCTGCCACAGACAAGACAGGTTGGCTCTCACTGAACTGATGACTTGTAGGCTACTTTTGTTCTCAAGCACAGGAAGCTGCCCTTTACAATACATGAGGGAAAGACAGTGCTTCTGAAAGGTTAAGGATTCCTTGAGTAACCATCCATGTGAGACAAGTTCCAAGTTCATGTTTTAAAGGTTGCCCCAGGCATCTGATGGTAGAAGCAGGTGCAGAAAGGAGGGAAATATTTGTTATGAAAGCTTTCTGGGCAAAGCTAGAACACTGAGCTCAGATAGGTCAGGAATAGTACAGACATAACCTGCAGTTTTAAAAAGAATACAGAATTAACATAAATAACTAAAAGCATAAATTAAGTTGATTTAGAATGTGCAGGAAATGATAAATCAAATTTAAGGAATCCCAGAAAGAGGAGGAAGGAAGTCAAACTGTTTGAAATGTTATAATTTTTGTAAAATTATTGAAATGTATACAAATGAAAACTTTAAAGAAAATTATAAAGAAAGGAACAGTAGACATTAAGATGAGAAAATGAAGGCCTGAGAAGAGAATGGTAGGATTAAGTACAAGAAAAACAAAGATTAGGCTTTGAAACAGATTGCAAAACAAGGCACAGATAAATCTGTTAAAAGTGGGTTTGTTGGCAGGAGATTTGCTCAAAATGAAATTTAGGGAAAACAGCCCCATCATGGAATATGGGGGGGAGGGGATCAAAATTCCTTTCACCGAGGTAGATTACCCAGCATCTTTAATAATTCATTAGCATCTCCAAATAAGGATATAAACAAACCATGCAAATCTTTGTGTGTGTCTCCCATTAGCATGATAACCTTTGTGCAATATTAAGCCATTCTGTAACATATTATTTGAGGGGCATGACTAAGGAATAGACTTAAGTTTGCTGAGCCCCAACACTCACTCAAAATAGCACAACCCAAAGGGACATCTACCGTAAATTTCGCTCTATAACACGCAGATTTTTTCTCCTAAAGAGTAAGGGGAAATGTCTGTGCGTGTTATTGAGCGAATGTGTGGACCCTGGCGCTGACTCGCCGGAGCGCAGGGGCAAAATAGGCAAAAATCAAGCAAAAAAAAGATCGGGCGGGCGGGCGGAGGGAAGGGGGAAGGCGGAAGCTTTCCTGCATTCTGCCTCAGGGTCTTACTGCCCACCCGCTTCTGTTGCTGCGTTTGCTCAAACTCAACAAAGAGCAGGGAATCCCCTGCCCTCCTGGCAAGCAGAGGGTTAAGGAAAGGATCGAGTCCTTCCTTCTAATTCTTTCCTAGTCACACTGCGTGCAGGCTCCAGCCCACCACTTCCTCCTCTCCGTGCTCTAGGGACTCGCAGGCAGCCGAAAAGCAAAAGCATGCAGGTGGGAGAGAGAGAGAGAGAGAGGGCTGGCTTGGGTGGGGGGGGGGGGACTTTTGCTTTACAATGGTAGGTTTCTCATTTCTTTTCCAAAAGCAGAGAGCCCTGCCCCCAGGCCCCCTCCAAATTACAGCTTCTCCAAGCAATGTACTGCTGGAGGGAGACAGTATGCTTGTTTGGAAGAGAAACCCTGCTTCCCTGCTCGTAAGTAACAGCAGGCTGGATTGCAGAGTGAGACATGGAAATCTCTGGATTTATATGCTGTATATCAAATATCTTAATCTATACTTTCTACACGCGGCTGGTAAATCAGAATCTCCTGAGCCAGGAGGATTACAGCATCTCTCCTCTCCCCTTCATTAAAAGCCTAATACTCTTCTTTGAAGTATAACGTGAGAATGTTTTTTATATATATTTTTTAAAGTTCTTTTCCTCATTGTGCGCTATACACTGATAATTGCTGCCACAATAACAATTGATTGAAAATGGAATTTAGTCTCCCCCCCCCCCATAGAGAGCTGTTCTTCAAACGTTTAGCCTTAATACAGTGGCTGATGTAATACCCTTCTGCTTCACTAGGCATTTTATATAGGGACATTAAAATTGATTTTCTATATCTTGGCAGATGAAAAAAAGTGTGTTACATGCCCTATTGCCCAAAAGTGTGCAAGCACAGAGCAAAGGTTGCAGTGACAGAGGTGGCCAAAAAAGAAATACCGTAAATAAAAAAGAAATCATACTTCGTATATCCTGTCTGGCTTGGGGGGGGGGCTTTTGCTTTCCTTCCCTCCCCATTTAAAACGTGGTGACAAAGCACGGATCCACATGGATCCTCAGGATTTTTGCACTGGGTCACCCCAAATTCACCATCAGATCACATTACATGTCCATGGCTACAGTCTGTACCAAAAAAATCACGCACCCACTGTTGCCTGGGGCTGCAATGGTGCAAAAACGTGGTTACAAAGCATGGATCCACATGGATCCTCAGGATTTTTGCATTGGGCTACTCCAAACTCACTGTCAGATCACATGTCTGTGGCCACAGCATGAACCACAAAAATCATACACCCACTGTTTCATTTAGAATATTTTTTTTCTTGTTTTCCTCCTCTAAAAACTACGTGCGTGTTATGGTCTGGTGCGTGTTATAGAGCGAAAAATACGGTAACTGAATTACACCACATTTATAAGGGCACAAATAAAAGAGGCTGGAATGCACACCAGGATAGAGTTAAGTGGAGAATCCCACTGCATAGACAGTTTGGTGTAGCGGTTGGAATGCTCAACTAGGGCCTGGGTGCAAATCTACATTCAGCCATGATGCTCCCTCACCCTGTCCGGTCATCATTTTTCAGCCTAATCTAGATCCCAGGGTTGTTGTGTGGTTAAAAGCGCAGGAATGGAATAATAGAATCATAGGATTGTAGAGGTGGAAGGGACCCCTGCAATGCAGGAATCTCAACTAAAGCATCCATGATAGATGGCCATCCATCTGTGTATATATACCACCTGGAACTCCTTGGAGGAAAGGTAGGATATAAATGTGATAATCAATTAAAGAAGCAACACTGCAGGCTGATTTCAATACAGCATTTTTCTGTTTGGAAAGATCTGTTCATAGGTGCTTACTGAAAAGGCCACATGGCCTGCTCAATCCAACATAACAGTTTCCACATGTGCTACCTATGAATTATCCCAAACCACTACTCCTGTTGTAGAAACAATATCTCAACCCATCCCATTTATTTATTTATTTCTAAACAAGATTTCTCATCATCAATCCTATCTTTGGAGACAATTTGTGTTGTGGTGTTTTAAAAAAAACCAACAGCAACAGCAGCAGATGTGGAACAGTATCTATTGATAAATACGCTAGAAGAATAACCGCAACAACAGCTAAGGTGTTTTATTTGGATTATATGGTCTGAATCTGCCCCCCTCTCCCAAATAAAATAAAAGTATTATATTGGCAGAGATTAGCTTCCTCTAGGAGGGCCACCTAGTGGTTGCTTCAATAAAATTCAATTTACTCCAGACTAGACTCTTAATAGCTCTTTCTCCCAAAGATGCCAGCTACACGCAGAATTGCTTCCATGATACCCTCACTCCTCAATTTACTGCTAATTCGCCAAGTGACTCAGTGTGCTACTTATTCTGCAAGTCTCTGCCAGAATGATTGGGCAGGTTAATTTGAGATGCTTATTCTGGACAGCTGCTTGGGAGTTGAATGGAAGAAAAAAGGTTTATTGTTTCATATGATTTCTTGGCATTCACACACAGGCAGGAACATGATTTCTGAGAGGCCCCAAAACATGCAAAAACCTTCAGGGAAGGAGTACTTGGTTTGTATTTGTTTCCAAACCTGGATGCCAGCTCCAACAATTCGTGCTCATTTTTGTTTTATTTTTTAGGGACAGGGAGAAATCCAATTTTATTGCAGTTGGGAATTCTTACATCAAACAGCACAGCACTGCCTGCAGTTCCACCTTTCCCAGGGCATCAGCAGAGGTTCCCTGCTCCAGAAAGCACTTTTGAGTCAGGCTCTCATTGGGGGGAGGGGGCGGAATCCCAGCTGACTCAGACTTCCCCCTTAGGCACAAGCAGATTACTGAAAGCCAAACAGCTCGGCACATGGAAGGGCCACAGTCCCTTGGATTTGTCACAAAGGGACCCCAAATTAAAGAGCAGTCCTCCTAGGAATAGGAGGGAAAGGAGGATGCTCCTTTACAAAAACAAGTATTAAAGACTGACCAGATCTGTCTAGGCAGCATTGGGACATGGTCAACACCACATTTATGTAGTGTATGCTTTGTTAATGCTTTACCAATTATATTCTAGAAAAAACACGATTAAGCTAGATGATGCTACGTATTTTAATGTTTGATCAGCTAAGTGCAGAATACATGGGGCAGTGCAAGCTAAGAGAATGAAACTCTAGACAAGGGGAAGTCTACGTGGTTCCTCCATTTCATGCTCCCTCGTAAGCACCTTGGTTCCATTTTGCCTGAAAAGCTCTGTGTCTGTGTGTGTGTGTGTGTGTGTGAGAGAGAGAGAGAGAGAGAGAGAGCACGCGCGCGCGCTAGCAAGGTAGGACAAAATGCACTTCAAAGTTCCACTGGAACCCTCTACCCCATCTATGAATCTATGAGGTGCTCTCATATGCTTGAAATCAGGAGAGAAGATTCCTCGTGGCAAAGTGTGTAACAGGACTTTCCCTATATTGCACAAGAATTAAGTAGCAGGCAGAAGGACAAGCAATGATATCTGTTATAAAACACTCAAAGATCTCATCCAGTTGTTTCAAACAAACAACTGGGCAGCAGGCCCAGAGAGTGTCCAAGCAGCAAATGTATCCATAATGGTACTGAATCAATCTACATTGGGTTTTTTCTTAGTTTGTTTTAAATGGAAGACACTTGAGGGGGGGAATGAAACAAATAATTGCATATAGTAGATGAGGCTGGAAACTACCTCTCTTCCTACACTTTCCATCAATGAAGCATTTTTATTATTTTTTTGCCCCATAGTATGAGAGATCCTGGATATAGAGATTATGAGAGAGATTTAACATTCCACATGGTAGATGTATTATATTCAACAGCCCTCTGTGTTCATTAATGCCAAACATTGCCTGAAGCAAACCGAAAAGGGAAGTGAGATATGATCCACAAGGGATTGAAGCAATATCTGTTACATACAATTGAGACAGACTAGCTTCGGAGAGACCTATAAAGAACATAATAACATAAGCAGAGCTTGGTGGATCGTGCCAATGGCCTATCTAGTCCAACATCCTGTTCTCACTGTGATAGGTCAACCAGATGTCTAAGGGAAACACACAAGCAGGATTCGAGAATGATTCCTTTCCTCTAAAAAGCGGATTGCCATATATACACACACACACAAGACCTATACTGTGGCAGCAATGTACGGTAACTGTATCACACAGGCCCAGTTTGCAATCATGTTAAGCCAAACCATGGCTTAGCACAAATGAGCAGCTCTGAGATAAAAGATCATGGCCACCTTGCTCCTCCGCCAGTCTTCCTGCTGCTGACACACAGCTGTAAACTAAGTCATGGTTGGGCATAGCATTTCATCCAAACCAAGGCTTGTGGTTTAACTGCCTCATACAAAATGCATGTGGAGGGCCATAAAACAAGCATTGGCTATAGATTGAGGCTTATCAGGAGTGAGATAAACCATGAGCCCAGGTTTGGACATAACACTAAGCCAAACTCTGACTTGCCTCACTGTAGCAGGCCTGGAGGTCTCAACCTTCTCTCCAGGAATCCACATGTTTTGCTCATTCAAGCTAAGCCATGGTTTGGCTTAAGTGTTATTTGTGAATTGGCTAATAGTGTTTACAGGGCTTGCACTGAAAATGGGTGGAGCTGCTTAAGGAATTATTTTAACTATTGCCTATTGATGATGATGGCCTATACATTATTTGCTCTACACAGAAGTATGGGATTCAAGGCATGCCTTAAAAGACAACCCTATGTCGTTTCCAACTAGCAACAGGTTACTGGGGGGGGGGGAATACCATACCCCCCCTTCTGTTAATACAATACCATCTTCACTTGAAAATCCAATTCTTCCTACTTAGAACAGCCAGCATAAAGGCTGCAATGGAATGTCTTACTCATAGTTTTTCTGTGTGGGGAAGAAAAATACCAAATTCCTTGGATCTTTTTCCATTCTCCATTTTGCTCAAAAATATAAAAGTGTTGCTTTGTTCTACATGAGTAAGAGGCAGACACTCATACTTAACTAATATACAAACACCTAAAAAATTCCTGGCAATAGGTTATCTCTTTAACAGCCATTTTTATATAAGTAGATGTATTCAGAATTATTCAGATTTTAAATTATTGCTGAAATCAGTGATCAGATTCCTAGGGAAGTTCTAGCGGGGCAACCCTTGGGAGAATCAGTCAAGTAGTAGCCTGAGGAGGTGGCTTAGAAGGCATTGAAGTTATGACAGTTAAGACAGCCACACATTTGAGTACTGCCTAATTTACCACAAAGGATTAAATGGATCTTTTTGATTAACTTACATAAACTGCCTCCAAGAGAACAGCAGAACCTTTCCCTATTTCATCCAATAGAAGGCTTCAATCACGACCCAGTTTTAGCAATAAAACTTGTTTTTAAAGCAATCATTTGTAAAGTACAGGAAAAGTCAAATCCTAAACTCATCTACTCAGAAGTAAGTCTCAGTGAGTTCAATGGGACTTACTCCCAGGTACCAACTGCAGCCCCAACCTATTATTCGCACACATTATTGTAGCCTTCTGCATATCTTGGCCTGCTCTGGCTACTTCCACTGTCTAAATGGAAACAGAGTTGTTTCCAACCAAGGCCCCATTTGCACTATACATTTAAAGCAGTATCATACCACTTTAAACACTCATGACCTCCCCCAAAGAATGCTGGGAACTATATTCTGTTAAGGGCACCGAGAGCTCTTGGGAGACCTCTATTCCCCTGACAAAGCTACAATTCCCAGAGGATTTAACAATCCATCCTAAACCTTAAACACATTTGGGAGGTATTGTGGTACCCAATTTCCGCCCTCCATACACCTTCTTGTCTTGAAAGTGAAAAAATCACTGCCAACCTAAAGATTTTGGCCAAACCCCAAGAATACCAACGCCTATTTCAAACACAAGACCCCATTTCCTATTTCCACCATCCCCACTGCACGGCCCAGTGGGGGGGCTCACATACTTGGGAACGGAACTACAGGAGCAAGTCAGAGCCACATGCAGCTACCGCCATCCTTCCTGGGATTTATTTGCAGATTAAGTAAATCACAGGCGAGCCAAGTTTAGATTCCACCCTCCCCCCCATGCCACCTCTTTCAGGTAAATCCTTGTTTTGCGCTCCCTCCCCACCATCCCGTTTCTCCATTTTATCTTCAGAGCCAAAGCTCAATATCTTCAGTGGTGGCTCACTGAAGCCTCTGATGAATTGAAAGGGGGGATGGGGGGGAGACCACAAGACAAGGACCCATTATCAGTGAGAAAACCAGGCCCAGAGAAGCCATTTCTTTTCCTTCATCCACAACACCTCTCTGTTTTAACCCCCTTTTCCTTTCCACTCCCAGTTGATTCAGCAGAATCGACTTTGCAGCACGGCTACCTACCATTGCATTCGTTTCCCGTAAGCATGTCGACACCTGCCTTACAGCTCCCTGGCCCTTTCCACGGGAAACAGCTTGGGTCTGTCGTCATCGTGATACATCCAGGGTTTACCCCCACCCTCCCTGGCGCTGAATCGTTGCATTGCCGAGCTTGGGTAACGCAGCACCCCAGCAGAGTGAACCGGCCCAATTCCTGCCTTGTAAGCAACCAGTCATTAATTTACACTTCCCTGAGCATTAAGAGGTAGCGGCCGAGAGAGAGCGCAAACGCCGGGTGCAAGGGGAGGCTGCAGACACCTGGGGAGAGCAGCACGCCAGGCTGCTGACACGTCGAGGTGCGATCCGGGCACCAATGAACCGGAGGCGACATCACCCCGGGCGCCCTCGACCAGTGCTCGAGGGACCTTCCGCCCTGATCCACCTGCTGCTCGGGGCCCCAGCTTGCCAGGCACCGGCGCCCTATGGCGCGTCCTGCCCGCGCAGCTGCCAAACCAACCAACCATGCCACCAGTTCCCCGCGATTGCCCCGCTAGGTCCGATCTTGTGGCCAAGCGCAGCGCCGTTGTGCTGCCGACTCAGAGCTGCGCTTTGGCAAGGAGCCTCCCCGCAGTGGACTGCCTCTCTTCTTCACCCACCCCATTATTTATTTTTTTATTTCCTTCCCCCCACCCCTAACCGGCTGGGCCATCCATTACCTTCTGTTGCATAGCTGTGATCGCGCAGGAAACTGTTGTTTATCTTGCGGGTATCAATGTCCTCCTCCATTGACAGCGGGCTTACTTTTGTGGGAAGTGAGAACAAGCAGGCAAGTATCCATCATCGCCCCACCAAGCCTGGGATCAGTGGATAGGAGGGAAGGGGAGCTGCATCGAGACCAACATGCTCCTGCCCTGCAAGGGGGGAAAATATGTACGTGTGTGTGTGTGTGTGTGTGTGTAATCTATATATATGCAAGCAAGCTTTCACCTCCTCCTCCTCCTGCCAGGGACGCTGCTGTTGCAAAGGTCCAAATGCCTTTCTCTTCGTGCCGTTGACGCAAAGGTGCAAATCTCCTTCGCCTCCACCCAGGAATGGGGATGCGCAAGGTCCAATTTCCCTTCGCTGCCTGCTGCTGTTGCCGACGCTGCGGTTGCTGCTGCTGCGGCTGCACAACCTCCGAATTCCCTCCTCCTCTTCCCAAGGCTGCCGCTGCCGCGCACGATCCGATTCCCAGGGACGCTGCTGCAACCCCCAATTCCAGGGCGAAGAAGTGCCGCAGCTGGGCGACTTCCCGATCGCGGCGCCCAACAGGTTCCCCTTTTGGCTGCCCACCTCTCCTCCGCATGCAGCAAGTCAGGCAGCCGCTAGCCACAAAATGGTGTCCGCTCCCGCAAAGATCGCACTGCTCCGGCGTCAAGGCTCTTCTTCCTCGCTGGGTTTTTTCTTCTTCTTCTCTTTTTCTTTAATTATTTCAGTGCGGAGGGGGGGGGCGGGTGTTCCGTGAAGCCACGGCCGGAGGCGGTGAGGGTGGAGAGGCGGGGGTCTTCCTCTCTCTCTCTCTCTCCGGGGAGGCAGGAGGACTGGCGCCGCTGCGGCAGGCAGGCGGGAGGTGGGGCGCGGGGTGCCGCGGGCTGGGCTCTGCTGCAAAGCGCCGCCGAACAGCCCAGGCTGGCGGAGCGCGAGTCGTCGCTGCTGCTGCTGCTGCTGCTGCTGCTGCAGAAAGCTGCTCGGGCTTGTGCTGTGGCGGCGGCGGCGGCTTTGCTGGAACCTGATGGTGCATTAAAGCCCAGGCTCCTCCCCTACAGTTCGGCTTTGGCCAACCGCGGCGGCGGCCTGGGGAACTCTTCCCCCGGCAGCGGGAGCAGCTTTTTTTCTTGCTGCAGTGGAGCTTCCGAGAGAGGAGGACCACCCCGGAGGGACGAGCTTCGAAAGGACGCCGACGAAGGCACCGCCACGAGGCCGGCGAGGGAGGCGAGCTCGCGAGGCGGGGCCGCGCCTGAGGCGCCGAGGGCCCCGTGACCTCGCGCGCCCAGGGCAGTAATAGTGCTCACGTGGCGCGGCCGCAGGTAGACGGCGCGCGACCTCTGAGGGGAACTTCCTCCCGCGGCCCTTCCCTGTTAAGAGTTAACGCGGGGGGGGGGGGCTGACGCTGAAGTACCGGGGAGCAAGGGGCCTGGAAGAGGAGGAGAGCGGGCATGCGTCTCGACGCGAGTGTAATTTGGGGATTCTTCTTTTTATTCCCCCAAGAGCTCGTGGTGGTGCGCATAGTTCTCCCTCCCCCCCCCCCATTTCAACCCCCATAACCTTGTGAGGCGGGTTAGGCTGGCCCAAGGTCACCCAGTGAGCTGCTTGGCCAAATGGGGATTCGAACCCTCGGCTCAGCAATCTTTGTGCCTCTTGGCTATGATAATGTCATTGCACCACAGCTGCTCTCATGGACTTGTGGAGTCAGCCTCACCCCTTCACTATAGAGGCAGTGGGGCATGGAAGTAGCCTTACCCAGCTTAGCATTGCAGCCAGCTAAGTCCTGGTAACTTTGTGGATAGTGTTAAAAAATAGTATTTGCCCTCACAGGTAGAAATTCCTCGTTATTTTATTAGTGTGTGTGAAGACCAGCTGCAGGTGGGGAGAGTGTCGTTTGCAGGCTTCCCACAGGAATCTGGTTGGCTACTGAGAATAGGATGCTGAACTAGATGAGCCACTGGCCTGATCCAGGACTCTTATTGAGTTTTTGTAATAGAATGACATGACCCAGCATCCTGCACTTTCTTGATTGGCCCCTGGAGGAAACTATCCATCATAGCTGGGCTGGGCTGCTTTGATTAGCAGATTCCAGAAATGGTGCCATTCCACCCACACCCAGCTGCTGGTGTTTCTTTAAGAGGTCCAGACCGGGAGGGTGAACCTACTTTTGTCTTTTTAAGGTCAGGTGCAGAAGCATCTTAAGGCCTGCACCACTGTGCTGTTTTCCAGGCAGCAATTTTCATCATCATGCAAGGTTTCCAGGCTTCTAGTTAGGCCACTTGAGCAGAGCTAGACTGGGCAGCACAGGGACAGACTGGTATGTACCTGCTTTTAGAAGCCTGGCTGTTTGGGAGATTTGTTCTCGACTTAGACCAAACATGGTAGGCGTCACAGGTAGAACAGCTATAGATTATCAAGGTGTGGTGTATCCATAATATAAGTTGCTACAAGTATTGTACATAAGGCCAATTCTGAACTTTATGATGCACTTTCTAGAAGAATAACACTTTATTGAAAAGTGGAATTCACATTAGGCAGTATTAAAATTCTGTAAGAACAAAGCATTACTCTTGTGTCTCTTCTACTTATAGTACAAGTGTTTGCCTGCAGTTTTGCAACCTAGGGGCCTAATATTGCAGTTAGAATGCAGTTCCATTTGAGGCTCTGCAAGCAGTAATAATGGAATATTTGATTTATAATATGGGGGGAAAGAAAAACATCCTTAGTTCACAAGAAGTTATCCAATGGTTTATTTACTTTTACATTTTCTAGCTCTAATCTCGTAGGTGGAAACTTAAGTGAAAATCTAAGTTGAGAGTGGATTATTTAGCAAATCTAATTTTATACACCCCCCAATTAATAAAACCACTATAGTTATGCTTGCTTCAGTGGTATATATAATAAAATTGGAATACTGTAATACCACACGGCCATTAGATAAGTCTGGCACACAAATAAAGTAAACCAGGGGTGCTCAAACTTTTTTCAAAGAGGGCCAGATTTGATGAAGTGAACATGTGTGAGGGCCGACCAAAGTTCTGGAGCTTTTCCCAGAATTTCCCCCCAGGAAATAAACTGCCACAGAAGCTGAATTAAATCGACCAGTGGGCCAGATTAGGCCCCCGAAACTGACTTTGGACATGCCTGAATTAAACAATCCATATTGTCAGTAGGGACGCGGGTGGCACTGTGGGTAAAACCTCAGTGCCTAGGGCTTGCCAATCGCATGGTCGGCGGTTCAAATCCCTGCGGCGGGGTGAGCTCCCGTCGTTCGGTCCCAGCTCCTGCCCACCTAGCAGTTCGAAAGCACCCCTAAGTGCAAGTAGATAAATAGGTACCGCTTTCTAGCGGGAAGGTAAACGGCGTTTCCGTGTGCTGCACTGGCTCGCCAGAGCAGCTTCGTCACGTTGGCCACATGACCCGGAAGTGTCTCCGGACAGCGCTGGCCCCCAGCCTCTTAAGTGAGATGGGCGCACAACCCTAGAGTCGGACACGACTGGCCCGTACGGGCAGGGGTACCTTTACCTTTACCTTTATTGTCAGTAGAGAGGCATGTGGCAGAGCTCATGTTTTGATTTCCTGAGTCCTAGGTTTAGCCCTGGCATCTGCAGTTAAAAGGATCTTAAGGGGTTAAAGGGCTAGGGAGGACATCTGCATATGATATCTGCTTCCAGTTAGAGCAGTAGATGATATTGGACTTGATGGTCAAATGGTCTGATTCACCAGAAAGCATCACATTTCAATCAGTTGTGAGTCAGCAATCGTACCACACACACCACCTTATTCCTCCATATTCAGAATATTGCTTAAAGTTCCCATCTGCTGGAGAATCCTCCCCATCCAATGTCCCCTTTGTTTCCACAGCAGGGTGAAAAAATACTTTTTTTCTTTTCAGTGGGCATCATTTTGGACAGCCTTAGTCCCTTCTTTTCTTCAAAATATCCTACTGCTCAAACTCAAGTATTCCAGCACTGTTCTTTCTAACACACTGGAATGCACGTGAAATAAATCTTACCTGCTGCTCTGAAATCTGCTGTGTTTAATAATGATTTTTTTATTATTGTGGATTTCTTTTTACTGTGTTTTTGTATGTGCTACTCTGAATAAATGAGGTGGACAAGAAAGAGTATGTTTGAGGGTGTTCCATTATTCCTGGGGTATGAAGGAGCAGACCCACACAAGAGTCCAGCAGCAAATGATCCAATATGGAAGCCATCGGGTGAGAAAAGCTGGTGATGATGATAATAATTAAGAATATAACTTTTCCCAAGGTCCAGGAGGAGGGCAAGGGTCTGCACTTATTGGTGCATGGAGGTTGCATGGTGATGCAGGACAATATGAAGTATCAGAGGAAACACTGACATTTTGAGCTGCTTAGAAGCAGGGAGCATATTTGACCAGCTGAGAAAACTGATGTCTTCCTTACAGCAGCACTTGAGAGCAGGGAGCTGTCCCCAGTAAACCTAATAATGAATGGTGCTGAAAAGAGTAAGGAGCTCTCTGAACTTCACTTACGCCACGACACTGTGTCCTGTTGGAGTGCAGCAAGATGAGAACTGGTAGTGTGGTTTAGCTTTCCCCTCTCTTCTTATGTTTGATTTTGCTCTGCACTTGTTATGCATTCAGTCTAGATTACTACAGTGTAACAGTAAATGTATCCTATGTTCACTGAGTGTTTATTTTGCCTTACTTGAATTTACTGATACGCTAAATGTTTATTTAAAAGTGTATCAGTAAATTCAAAGCACGATATGTTACAAAACATGATATGATAATGTTTGTGTTTATTGTGAGCCACTTTGGGCAAAGTGTAAAAGTGGCTTATAATTTGACTATATTTAAGGACATAGGAAGCTGCCTTATAGCAAGTCCGACCATCTAGCTCAGTACTGTCCGTATTAACTGGCAGCAGATCTCCAAGGGTTTCAGGCTTTTCTCAAACTTACCTGGGCACACCAGGGCCTGGGACCTTCTGCATACAAAGGATGTGCACCATCACTGAAGCAAAACCTTCTCATATAAATCCCAATTTACAGATACAGACCAGGGTGGCAATTGCTCAGTGATGCACCATTTGCTTACCACCTTGTACTAGTGATCTTCTTGCACCCAAACAAAGGCATGCAGCAGCAGGACCCCACAGGTACACACTACTTTCACAACTGTTACCTACTTTCCAACAGGTATACTCTCAGTCAAAATTACAGTAAGATTTTCGCTGGTGGTTAATTGGATATTCCTTAGGAAAACAACATTTCTGCAACAATCCCCTTGTGTACGATTACATTATATAGCCAAAGGTTTCAGTACCCGTGTTTCTGGTGAAATGTTGAAAGGCAATCTTTGAAGCAGGATCTAGTCACTGCAGGCTGTCAGGAAGGAAAGGATGCTGCTTAGCAGCTACTTTCCTTAAATTGCTAAATCTTTGGAGGACCTTTCTGCTCTGTGGCCACTCCTTATCTCAGCTTCTCCTACAGATTGCACCCTGGTAAGCTATAACAGTAAATAGCAGGCGTAGGGCCAGCACAATGCAGTATTCATTCCCTTTTAATGGTTACAAAGTGGATAGCCAGTCTGCTAAGTGTCCCTGCCTTTATCCAAGCCAAGTATGTGTGCCAAGGAACCAGATGCCCATATTAGAAAAATAACTTCTATGGCTGGGCATCTGGACTATTAACTGCTGGCCAAAACAAACCCAGAAATCTATGCACATACCTGAACTCGAATAATCATTTGAGGAGTTTTGGAGTACTTTAGACTTTTATTTCAATGGGTATCAACAAGGTAAGTTGAGCAAAGACTGAATATAATAGCAATAATTGTTAAAGGCTTTGTCCTGGATATGCATATTGGCAAATTGTATCAGTAATAAACTGAAGCTGCTTCACACAGTATATCCTGCAGCAGCAGCATCTCTCTGTAGTGTGGTTGCCTGTATGTAATGCAGCAGTCATTCTCCATTTTAATAAATTATTTTACTTATTTTCCTTTGAAGTGTATTGAGTTAATGTCCCCCCTTTTCAAATGATGTGAATGAGGTTTTGCTCCACTGAAAGGTTTGTCCTATAACAAGATTTGTCCTTCAAGGACCCAATTATGTTTGAATAGTGATAGCAGAGTTGTTGTAGAAACAAGGATATCATTGGAGCAGTACTAACTGGAGAGGGGGCATAGCTCCTGTTGCTCATGGGGGCAGGGGAAGAGACAATTGTGTAGGCCCTATGAGAGCCAGTTATTCTGAAGACAAGAAGGTGATCCTGAAAAGCCAATAGGGATCACAGGTGCTTAATGGGGACTGCCTTGCCCTATACGTGCCCACTCAACTGGTTTAATCTGCAGAACTTGCACTCATAGAATCATAGAATCATAGAGTTGGAAGAGACCACAAGGGCCATCGAGTCCAACCCCCTGCCAATCAGGAAACACCATCAGAGCACTCCTGACATATGGTTGTCAAGCCTCTGCTTAAAGACCTCCAAAGAAGGAGACTCCACCACACTCCTTGGCAGCAAATTCCACTGTCGAACAGCTCTTACTGTCAGGAAGTTCTTCCTAATGTTTAGGTGGAATCTTCTTTCTTGTAGTTTGGATCCATTGCTCCGTGTCCGCTTCTCTGGAGCAGCAGAAAACAACCTTTCTCCCTCCTCTATGTGACATCCTTTTATTGGCACTGTTATTGGTGTGACATGATACTTCACAGTTGTAAGAAATCAATCTTTTAGTGTAGCAGCAGCTACACTTTGAAACTTCCTGCTTATTGCCATCAGGGCAAGCACCTTTTTGGCACTTGCTTAAAATATTTTTGGTTTAGACAAGCCTATCCAGACATGATGTGTTTTAATATTTTCTCCTGTTTATTTCAATTATCCTTAAATGTTTTCAGTGTTCCTTGTAAAGTAAACAAACCAACAGAATACCTAGCAGGAAACACTGTGGTATCAGTGCCTCAACTCAACAGGGAAAAGGAAATCAGGAGCAAAACTGGGCCATTTGGAAACAAAGAGAGAGCTACCTTTATTTTGTTCAGTGACAGACTAGAAGCAAGAGTTGTCTGATTCTAGGCTGCTGCTGCTTCTCTCTTCAGGGACAGACTGCAATCAATTTTTCACTGCAAACTGCCACCATTCCTTCACTGTGACTTGGGGTGTCTGCAGCTGTGGCAGAAATCTGATATGTGCAGTTTTTTATGGCAAGTTTGGTACCTCTTGAGCAAAGTACCAGGTGGTGTGTTTGGTTTTAAAATTAAAGGCATGATAAAGCTTCAGGTTACGTTTCAGCTTGCCAGACAAAGCTATCCTATTTTCCTTCAGTATATCTATAATATTCTTTATCCATTCAGTTCCCTCCTGATATTCTTGGCTTATGCGTAATCACCCTGCATGAGACAACTCTCCCTCTTTTCTCAGGTTGACTGCAATGTTGGATAACAGGTCTGGCATGGAGAGGCACTTGAGGAATTTGCAAAAAAACAAAAACAAACAAACCCAAAAAAACAAACAAACTCCACTTGCCTCTAATGAAAGGAAAGGGTTTGAGGTCCTTGAATTTTTTTCCTTGAATCTGAGCCTGGCAAAAGGTGGTGGGAACAGCAGTGAGAGAGTGCCAGGAGAAGAGATGAGGAACAGCTTTAGCCCTAGGGTAGGGTTACTGGGCACCCCAATCTCAGCAGTAGCAAAATTCCAGGGGTCTTGGCACTTAACCAGGGTTTGTGTTCTTTGGAATGAGGCACAGTGGAGACTGCAGTGTCTTTAAGATATATGGTTTATTTACACATATGTACACCTCGGTTTGAAATGGAGGAAGTGCAGAACCCTACACTCCAGTAGTGTCTCTTGTTGCTCTCCTTATAGCTTCTGCCCAGCCAGTCCCTTCTCTCCCAGCCAGTCCTGCATTGAGGCCTCCCCACCTTCTTAGAAACCTCTGCTTTAAAAGGACACATTTTTTTCCTGTGGTGACATCACACCCCATTACCCAGGACCTCCCAGTTTATATCATGGTACACTGAAATTCTGAACCTGCTTCCTCATCCCCTCATGGGTGGAGGGACTCACACTCCTCTGTTACAGGGTAAATGCTTGTGTCAGTTGCCCATTACCTTCCTTTGTACTAACTACATGGTGGTTCTTCTCCCCAGGCAATCCCCTGGCCAAGAAACTGATTCAGCCTGCATTTTTACACTTCTAAGCTGTCTCGCACCTGGGCGAAGACTTAAAGCATTTTGGAATCTCCTGCATTTACTAACTCTAGAAATTAGGGAGATGGCAATCTCGTACCCAGGATCCCCAATTCATAACAGTAGAACTCCACCTTCCAGAACCCTTTGGGTTTTGTAGCTCAGCAGGCTCCTAATCAGAACACTGCTAGGGTACTAAGATGAAGGGAGGGAAGGTACAAAGCTCCCTTCTCTCCTTTCTCCCTTTACTCCCAGTAGCAATGCTACTGCCATTGCTTGCCAGGTTTGCAAAGGAGGAAGTTTGGGGAGTGTATGATAGGGTGTGATTTTGGGACAGGGAGGACTGATGGGACACGGTGCATCATTTTCCCAAGCCTTGGGTTGCTCAGAAAATAATCCAGATTATGCTCTTTAAAAAAAAAGGAAAGAGACTTGTATCATGTACAGTGGTACCTCTGGTTACGTACTTAATTCGTTCCGGAGGTCTGTTCTTAACCTGAAACTGTTCTTAACCTGAGACACGACTTTAGCTAATGGAGCCTCCCACTGCTGCCGCGCCGCAGCCACACGATTTCTGTTCTCATCCTGAAGTAAAGTTCTTAGCCTGAAGCACTATTTCTGGGTTAGCGGAGTCTGTAACCTGAAGTGTATGTAACCCGAGGTACCACCGTATCTAGGGAGAGCAGAGTTTGCCAATCACTAACCCTAAATTTTGGTTTTAAAAGTGAAATGCTTTAAATTGGTCCCTTAAAAAATTGAAACAAGTGTCTTTTATCAATTGAACAAAGAAATCCCACTCCCCTGTAAAATCTACTTTGGAAGTAAAAATGTTGAAGATACTTGACAGAAATCCAATTTGCTAGAAAGAAGTTAAAGATGCTTAATTGGCTGTCTGATTGAGAGCTGATAAGCAGTAATTTTCTTTGAAACTATGGTAACTAAGGGCTGGTTCATATTTATCTTTTGTCACTTGGGCCTAATTCATACATCTCCTTAGGCTTCTAATATGTATGTTTAAGAGATCACATTAAGGGAATGCTATAAAAGAAAGTTCACAGATCACAGGAGTAGTGTATGTGCACAAACAGCACAGCAGATGACAAGCAAACCTGCAAAATCCTGCAGTCAATTTCTGTGAGGAGAAGGGGAAATAATCAGCAACAGGACATGAAAACTCTTGCACAAGCTACACAAAGACAGGAGAAAACAGATTCAATGCAGATCAGAATGACATCCAAATGTACATGTTTGTCAGCACTGCATTAATTTCAATGGGATGTGCACTCTCAATGTAGATTGCTACCACCAGATGCTACACATGTTCATCAGCATTACTGGATGGTGCAATCCATATGGTAAGCTGCTCAAGGCATCACATTATTTCTGCAGGAAAGGATTGCCCACCTATTTAAAAGGCAAACCAGAAGATAGACCCTCTATCTGAAGCCTTCAGGAATATTGCATACATGGACTAGCAATACAATATACCTTAAGGCTGGCCAAACATGCCTTGTGAAAAGGATTTATTTGAAACAGTGTTCACTGCAAATCAGAAGAAGCAACCTGACAAATCCTTCCCAAGGAAGAAACCTTATCTTATTTTCATCTTCGCATCAACGTTAATTGTACATTAACACAGTGTACTACTGACACAGTGCAGTATAAAACTCTGCCCAGTTCACCTTGACCCAATAATAGCCATTATAGCTTAAAGGATTTATTAGGTTATCATGTCATCTCACATTCAGGGATTTTGTAATATGAAAATTACTGACATGGCAAGCCATAAGTATCCTTCTGGAGGTGTTCCACCTCATAAACCCCAAGACAGAAATTTCACATGCCACAAAATTCATATTAAGAGTGCAGTGAAAATCAGCCAGCAGGTTCTCAAAGCAGGGATTCTCACACTGGCTATAACCCTACGCAGGAACATATTCTGTTGACATTTACACTTGAGTCAATTTCATCTCAATATCATCAGTATCAGTTCCTCAATTAACACCAAAAAAGAACTATTCTGTTGCAGGGATCACCAAATTTTCAAGATTAGGGTTCATTACATTTTAAACTGTGCAGATGAAACAGCTACAGGAGGCACAGATTTCTCTCTCCCTGGCACTCTTTGACATGACAAGCTGCACTACCTGGAATTCTCTCTTCTGTGGATATGGGAGGATATTGTGGATATTGGGATATGGGAGTCCTAATTCTAAAAGGGATGTTAGAAAGATATACTTTCATTCATTTATAAAGCTGCATGAGTTATTAGGGCTAAGATTTATTAATCCTGCATATCTTACAAAACCCTTCATTAGGTTTTCATCAGTTTATTGAGTTCAGGTGCATATGTAAACAACCGTACAATCATGCTGCAAAAACCTACTGTTCCTGCCTAGGAATTCCCATTAAGAACAGAAAGTCACTGCAATCAGTGTCATAAAATCAACAGCTGAAGAGCTCATATGTGAAAGAAAGTAACCAAGGGTCAAACTAGCTCACAAATGCCTGCCCACTGCTCGCCTACACAGGGTTTATTCATGTACATAAGTATGCTGCCTAAATTATGCTGAAGTCAATATAATTCATTCAGCCTTATAGTTTGTAGGACTGTTGTCCATGTCAGTGGAAGAACAAATAGTACATTCTTGTGAAGTGAGGCACAATTGCTTATTTTGCAAGAATAGCATTGTTGTTTATGAGATTTTTTTGTCTACTTACCCCTAGACTGAATTGTTCTAAAACATTTCACTTCTCATCATTGGGTATTATCTGTCAATTCTATGTGGTTTCCCATTTTGTAGCCTGCATAATCCAGTTGATTCAGCTCCAGAGAAACAACTTTCATTGACTACTACAGGCTTAGTATCAAGCCTCCATATGACTTGGATGCTGCCGTGATCTGTTATGCAACATGCATTGTGCTGATTCGTGACATTCTTCTATTCTGAAATCTCTAAAATCAAGGAACAAGCCTTTACAACAACTAAAAGCATTAGCAGTCCTGAACACAAATGCATTTGCAGATTAAAATTCACAAAAGGTCAGCATGTCACTGTTGTCCAACCTCCCCAGGTATCTACCATGTCCTATTCTTTGGCATATCTTGAAGAGTGGAGGCACTTTTCACTCCAGTGGTTTTTACCTTCATTTAGATTTAAGAGCCTTTGTGCATTATCTTGCATAAGGCTAAAAGTGTGCAATAAAATTACTATGATAACTTCCTGTTCGACACATGCAAAAAGCTTCAGCTTTATCCTTTTCAGAAAAGGATGAATTGCCTCAACTTAACCACTTTTAAATTTCCATATTCACAATCCATTTACTAATTGGTGGAATAAATCAGATTGAACGTTACAAAGGAAGATAATTCTAGATTGGCAAACATTGTTATTTATTCTTGCTATTTATGTCCTGTTACCACTAAATACTGTACTTCTGTATTTCAAGGTCTTGATTTTAACCTTTTAACAAAATCGCTTTCTGTCCTCTGAATTGTGACAGCTCCTTTCAGCCTGCAAGAATTCAGTTGCCACTGAGAGAATCAAACTGGGACCCTATGAACACTTACCTAGGAATAAGCTCCACAGAACACAGTAGGACTTACTTCAGAGTAAAAATGCATATTAAATATTATTTTCTTTTTAACAGCAGCTCTTGGTACCTAATATTAAATTTGGGAGGGACTATTTCCAGTCCAAGACCCATAGCACTGTGACCCATATTAGACCTTTCCTATTAATCAATCTGCAAAGATTAAGAATTACATATCCATTTATTTAATGGACTTACAGAATGCTTTTCAGACCCAAAGCAGTTTACAACATACCCAATAAAAATTGGCAAAAGGGTACTTGAAGTGGGGTAGGCAGTTTTCATTGATGGTGGGACACTAGCTGTCATTTTAAATCAAAATGGTGGTCAGAAATGTGATTTTGGCATGTCTTTGGCCAATTTTTGTCATGATGGGTCCAAACTGCTGGTTGCAAACTTGGCATAAGGATTCCTGAGGTGGAGGCAGTGGTTTTTGTCAAGGTTGGGATACTGGCTGCCATTTTAAATTAAGATGGCAGACCAAAACGTGACTTTGGTATTACTTCCCCATTTTTGGTGTGACAGTTCAAACCTGAACCAATTTGGATGCCTCTGGAGAATAGTATTACCCAATCTGCCATGAAGGTTCCCAATGGAGGAGGCAGTTTTCATATATAGTTGGACACCAGTCACCATGTTGAATCAAGATGGCAAAACAAATAAACCATAAATAAACATTAGCACACACACAAATTGAATTGGGTCTGGGTCAGGTGTTTCCTGTGGGGTGTATGTACACAGCCCCAAAAGTCACAAATTACACAATCTATATGGAAATCATATTGGTTTTGTTTGTTTGTTTGAATTCCTGGGCTGCACTGTCCACTCCCCAATAGTAAAAAAACATTTGAGTCAGATCACAATATTTTCTATAGCCCAAGTGATATTCACCCATGAAATATGTCTTAAAGGGCCATTTTAAAGTACTGAGGGACTGGAGTTCCCTCGATCTCACTCAGGTTCACAGTTCACAGCTGTGAGGCCACTACCAAAATATACATTTGTTGGAGAGAAGTGTGTTGTGGCAGGGAGGGTTTATAGTGGCAGAGGCCTCTTCTTTAAGGTCTATATACTTTAAGGCAGGAACACTGCTTTAAGGAGGCCTGTAAATTGTATTCCTGACACCTCTGCTACTACAGGGCTTCCTTTTGAGGAAGACTGGTAGGTGAAGCAGCAATAGTTCCATCTTGAAGGATTGGGTAGTTGCATAGTTAGGAACACCCACTGCTTTCAAGCAGCGGGGGGGGGGGGGGATGGAATTTCCAATGTCTTGCAGCTCAGTTCTTTGCAACAATGATGGAGATCTCATATTTAAGTCCTGGATGCCCTAGCCTGGACACTCATGCAGAGAGGATTGCCCAATGCTACCAGAAAGCCACATAAATGGAGCTCCTAGCAATTCTTTTCCTACCAGTCCTCCTGTTTGTAAGGGGAACTTTTGAGAAAGGGTGGAGCAATGGGCATTTCCTATGGGTGTATCAATATCATATACCAGTGTTTTTCAAACTTGGGTGCCCAGCTGTTGTTGGTCTACAACTCTCATCATCCCTAGCTAGCAGGACCAGTGGTCAGAGATGATGGGGGTTGTAGTCTAACAACAGCTGGGCATCCAAGTTTGAAAAACACTGTCATAGACTTTTGAAAAGAATTTAGTTTTTCTGAGTGTTCTCTAATTGCTACAAAAAACCCCCACTAAGTCCAAATAAATAACAAGCAAATCCACCAGCAGCTTACTGTTTTCATGTCTTATTTGATGCTTGCTGGCAAACTTTCAAGGTAAATGCAACAGCTGCACACAGGCAGGCATATCCAAGGTACTAGGAAGCTACTGAATCAATTACTCTTCCTTGCAGAACCCACTATCAGGTGTTGAAACACCATGAATTAACTTTGTCACATAATAACAGTCGTCCACCCACCCACCCCCCCGCATTATCCATGGGCAATACTTACAGACTGCAACAGTTACATTTTTATTCAAGTCAACAGAAAACATTTGCTAGATGAACAAATTTCAAGTTCCTGAACATTAGCAGTTTTACTATATAAAGTAGCACCATTGAAGGCTAATGATATTTGCTAAACCTTTAAAACTGTGTAGGCACACTTGTAACGCATTATCTTCCCTGACTTCCATGGGACATGAAGTCCAATACAAGAGACAGGCCAGAGTAGTAATGCAACCAGGGAGTTGCTGCATGACATTGAACTGCCTGTTCCCAATCCTGGCAATTGGGGCAGAGCCTGCTGGCTGAAGGCTGTGTTGCCGCCAAGTTGCAATCTCTCTCTTCCTTTCTCTCATGGGTGCTGGGACCCACAATGCCAACATTATGCTCAGCTATCCCAGCACAGCAGTTCAAAAGAGCATGAACCATAGATCAAATTAAGTGCAAATACCCCAGCTGAAATGGCTTGTAGATAATCATGTCCCGAGGCTTTAGGCAGCTTTTTTAGTACTCCTGCGAACTAATACCATGTAAGTAGATATATCCTGAAGATCCAAGTAATTTCACCTAATTGTCTGTTCTCATTCCAGGAGCATGTTAGCCTGAATGCCATTAGGCTGCGTTACATATGAACTTTAAGGCGTATGACATATGGCGGTGAGCAGGTGGTATTGTGGGAGAGGTATTAACTATGTATATATGAAATCACAACAGGAATAAATATTTAATTTCATGTGCTGGAAAGCAAAGTAAGGTCTTTCATGACAGTGGACTCTAATGCATATGTAAATTAATTAGAATTCCTGACAATCATTGCACCAATTATTATTTCATAAAGCAATGCAATCATTTTAAACCAATATTGACTCCCTCCCCCCCCCCCAAAGATGAAACTGTAGCTTTGAAAATGTAGCTGAGAACTGGGAAAGCTTTCACCCAGACAGAACAAGAATATTTTCAAAGTGAATTAAAAAGTGCAGATGTTAATAGCCCTAGTTTCTATTAACCATATTTGAATGAATCTAAAGGCACAAGTGTGCCAGAAATCCAACAAATCTGTGCCAGGAATGGAAGCAGTATCATGACATGAGGATTATATAGATAGTCAACTGAATTGGATGCTATTTTACTAAGACCTCCTTTTTAACAGGCATATAAAATCACATTAGAAAGTTCACCTTTAAATATGGTACTTCCCATGAATTTCCTAAGTACACACAGACGAATTCCCCATGTCCATTGCTGCTGTTTCTTGGGCCTGTTGGCATCAAAGGCAATAAACCGATTGGCTAGCTGTTAGACATACAAGAACCTTTCTCATGAATTTAAATCTAACCAGCATTACATTGAAAAACAGCAAAGATTTTGAGTTTAAACCAATATGATGGCCACGGTCAAATGCACTGCTTAAGGATCATTTACAAGATGCTGTCATGACAAACAGAAAAGAGTGTGCATGCACATACGCACATACATACGCACGCGCACACACATTGGGTGCAATGGCGGGTGGGATTGCCAAATTATTTTCCCTGGATGCCTGCCCACTTTCTATTCCCTTTTTAATTATTATTTTTTTAATTGGCCAAGCACACAAGGCTGAATGCACACAAGGTAAATGTGTACAAATTGTGTGTGTTCTGCATTTAACTGCTTGATCAGGTAGATTAATGAATTACAGTAGTACCTTGGTGTATGAACTTAATCAGTTCCAGAAGTCCATTCTTAAACCAAAGCATTCTTAAAGCAAGGCGTGCTTTTCCATAGCAGCAGGGGACTCAATTTACAAATGGAACACACTCAACAGGAAGCGAAACATCTTCTTATTCCAAGGCAAAGTTCAGAAACCAAAACACCTACTTCTGGGTTTGCAGTGTTCTTAATCCAAGTTGTTCATAAACTAAGCTGTTCTTAAACCAAGGTACCCCTGTACAAACCTTTTGACTGACTAAAAAATATTGCACCCTAGTGGTAACACCTGAGATATAATTCATTAAAACCCAATGGGGTATTGCCACCTTAATGTTGAAATAACAAAAGGAGCAAGACCTAGGTTCAAGAAATAGTTGGTGAAAGGGCTGGAGACTAATTTGTGCATGTTAGTTTTTACAGAAGTACTAAGCTTAGGCTTAGTATCGAAAGCATCTTGAAGGCACAAAACTTCCATCCAGAATGCTTATTAGTATTACTACTTGAGCAACACTTTCACAGCCCGTTCTAGGATTTTACTTTCCCCTCAGGGAATTAAACAGGGTTGCCCTACCATGTTAACACCTATCAGAACAGGTTCCTCTCTCCCAAACAAACTGATGATGATGAACATTAGAAAAGGATTGGTTAAATATTCTAATTATTATTCAGGAATAGGGATGGGTGAAAATTCCAATATTGGTTTTTCTAAGTTTTTCATTTTGCCAAAGTTCCATTCTGCACATTTCTACATTGGTTTGCATTAAAAACAAGTCCTCATGAAAATGTCAGCATTTTTGTGCAACTTTCTCCTATTATACACATTTTATATGCAGTTTTGGTTACCATACACATTTCTGCAAAGCAATAATCCCTAACATACTATATTTTTGTGCATCATTTTCACTAATATATGCATTTGCATGCATGCTTTGCCACAGTACATTCATTTTTGTGTACACATTACTTGGCTGGAGAACTGCATTGCAACATTTGGATAAGAACAGTAACTGTTTTGGTTCACAGATTACATATTACTATGGAAATATGAATTTGGCAAGTTTAAATGCAAACTGAATCAAGTATCTCCTTCATCCCTATATAGGACTATTTATCCCTATAAATCTTGGTTTTTTTACTATCAGGATTTCTGGGGTTCAACCTTGAATTTCTACTGAAGGAATAACAGTCAAACATGGAATATGACTTCGCTAATGTCATTACTGAAGACTGGGACATTTCATCTTATTTTTATAGAATCGGAAACAAGCTAGTGGGAACTTGGAAAATGGAAATTTCCTAGTAACAGAGACCAATGGCACGGCTGATCTTCAGTGAGTGTTCCAGAATCACACAGCATCTCATAATGTCAGGCACGAGGTTAGCAAAATTAGGGAGTCAAGTCACACAAAAGGAGACACAGTACTCCTCCTTCACGGATGAGAAGAAGAATGAGGGTCAGGACCTTCCAACAGCACAAGAAAAGAATCAGTTCATTGAATGCAAAGTAGGTACAGATTTTCTACCTCCCAAAGGTCATATGATAAATAGAACAACTTCACAGTCACAAGTTGCCTATGATAAACAGTGCCCAGTTAATGAACACTGTTATGGACTTGCCTTTACTTTGGCTCAGTGGATTTGTAGTCTAGGAGAGTGTATTTCAAAACTTCTATTAGATGGATCATTGTTCTGTGACATTTTGTTCATGGCTCTCTTCATTTGTGCTCATCCATTCCTGCATGTATGCATGGAAGCAAATGACCTCTCACAACAATGATTGCCCTGAATAGGTTTCCCCTTCCCACAATGAAGTTCCACTAAATCCTTTTCCCCCTAGCCAGCCCAAAAGTTTGCTTTGTGCTTTATACAGTCAACATCTATAAAGCATGGCTAGAATTAATGTTCTTTAAATATCATTTTGGCTATACCAAAGTCCTTCCCACCCCTCTCAGGTGTTTAAGTAGGGCAAGTGGGAATAAACACTGTCCCCCATCACCTTCCATGTATCTGCCTCTAAAGCAAGGATCTCACTAAACTGCTGGAGGCTCCCTGCATGGTTATAAGCAGGGGTAGGCAACTTAAAGCCCGGGGGCCGGATCTAGCCCAATCGCCTTCTCAATCCAGCCTACGGGCGGTCTGGGAATCAGTGTGTTTTTACATGAGTAGGATGTGTGCTTTTATTTAAAACGCATCCCTGGGTTATTTGTGGGCCATAGGAATCCGTTCATCCCCCCCCCCCAAAATATAGTCCGACCCACCACATGGTCTGAGGGATGGTGGACCGGCCCACGGCTGGAAAAGGTTGCTGACCCCTGGTTATAAGTGATGGAGAGAACCTCTTTGAGTACTGGAATCTAGACCCTGTTGGGGGAATTCTGCCACTGGTGGCTTTTACTGCCACTGCAGCATTGTGACCTGGTAACCATAAGGAAAAGGAAGAGAACCTCCAGCCCATGGGGCCTTCCTATTCACCCCACACCCTTCCATTCTCAACTGTTTTTAAGCCTAATGGTTAATGCTGTGATTGAGGGGAGGGGCAGTTACAGCTGGGACAATAAGGTTTAGTCTTCCTCTCCTGCAGGTTGTAACCTCCACCACCACCCCTCTACCCCATGCAGCAATTAGGCTTTTGAAAGCAGCTTGCATTGCTGCCAGTGTGTTTGTGGGGTAGTGGTAGCTGTAGGGGAGAGTGAGAAAGAAAAGGAAGAGAGAGTAAGGGGGAAGTGTGTGTGAAATGAGGAAGGTGAGAGAATGAAATAAAGGTGGGTGACAGAATAGCTATATATGGAGGGGCCTCCAGGCCCCACCCACATTTGACACTGGTCTTGCCCACTGTCGGCATGCTGGCCGCAACAGATTTCTCCCAAAGGAGTGTGGCCTTTGGAAGAAAACAAAGGTTTTCCACCTCTGCCCTAAGGGAACAATGAGAACAAAAAAGCAGTATGTATTGATGAAATTTCCCATGTTGATATAAACCAACCAGTCAATTCTTTGGTTTGAGGCTTCTGGTTTATTATAAAATAATCCACAGCTCCTCATATTTCATTATTGACTCAATCTAAGTGGGTGAAAAGGTGTAAGATTTTCAAAGAAAGCTTTAGTCAGAGATGGTACCTCATTACACATTCAGAAGAGAAATGAGAAATGTCAGGCTTCATGTTCTGCCTGCGCCAGGAATGGAGGTCTCCCTCGACATCATGGGGAGTTACAGATGGAGATAAACAAAGAATGATGGGGAAAGTCATTCTTTTAATTCCTCTGTAGGTGTGAGAGGAACTGGCTTTCACTCGCGGATTGCCCTGCGGTCTGGCACTTGCTTCCCTATGGAATGCGAGGGCAGGCAAAGGAATTGGGTGCATGGAGCACTCCGACTGCCACAACCACCCTCCCCAATCTGTTCCTGGAAGCAGAGGATACTCTGCTAATTAGGCTTTAATTGAAGTAAAGTACAGGTACGTGCTAGAGGCAATGAGAAGACAAACTGTGGAACATCTCGGCTACAAGGATTTAAAGGTTGGAATTGAGATAAGGTTTCATTTGGTGCCAGAGACAGTAGGGGGAGGGGAGCCTAGGGTTGCTTTTTCAAAGTTTTTCTTCTATATTTCTGATTTAGCAACCCTCCTCAGACTGCAAGGTTAAAATAAAACATAATATAAAAGTGAGGGTGGAAGAAACTGGATTAATATGAAATTTAACATCAAACTGGAACTGCATATGTGAGAGGAGCTGAATGGAGAGAGAGAGAAAGGGGGGGAAGTTTCACCCTTTGAAAGGACTATGTTGGAATATAGAACGAAACCATCCCCGCTCTCCATTATTTTCAAAGGAATGCAAAGGAGATTGAGACAATTTGGAATGTGATCTATTTGGAAAGATAACTGATTATAAATTTTCAGCTGAAAAGAGGAAAAGAGTCTGTCAGCTGCAAGGTCAGAGGTTTTCCTATTAATTGGTAGTTTGGAATCAGACCGCTCTTCCTAGGCTGAAAAAAAAAATGGTGAGGAAAATTTATTTGTTGGAACAGAGGGGTCTCTAACAAGCTCTTGAGTCACGGGACGAAGCGATGCAGAGGCGTTTTGGAAAACTGTGGGACAACTGCTTCCCCCGAGTCATGATGGGAAATATCAACAGTTGGAAGAATGAAGGACACGACACCATATATGGTTGGGACAACACCATGGGGGGAAAACTACCACACACAGGAAAGAACAATGAGACGCACCTAGTTTTTAGAGGAGGAAAACAAGAAAAAAAATATTCTGAATCAAATGTTGTACTAAACTATTTAATAAACTACTGGTATATCAGAAAAATATTTCAACCATGTAAAGTAAACAGCTGTACTGGCGGAGGAAGACGAGTGCGGGGGAGTGGACTGCCCCTGACAGCACAATCCCGATGGGGTGCCATTGCGGCTGCCCCCCACCCATGCTGGGCGTCACGCCCCTGCAGGCGGCATGCCCTGCCCCCAGGACACGTGCCATGCCTCTGCAGATGGCATGCCACGCCCCCAGGACGTGTGCCAGCCCCGCCCCTGCCTGCTCTCTGCCCCCCAGTGCCAGAGCATGAAGCTCTGCCACTGAACAGCAGCCAACAGTGGCATTAAGAACCATCATCACTGTCATTAACAAATGAAGAGAGACTTTAAGGTTCAAGTACTCTTCTAGACTTCTGTGAACCCCAGGAACTCATCAGTGCTAGGGTCAGAATTTATGAAGCTACTCATCAGTGCTAGGGTCAGAATTTATGAAGCTCCGTTGCTCACAATCACTGACATCACTTTCTTCGCTATCTTCATATAAGTTACCATCTTCGTTTCCATCCAAAGCATTGCTAATGCCACATTTTCTGAATGACTATACAGCGATTTCCTCCTTCACCGAGTGCCATGATGTTTTCACCCAGTCACAAACTTGAGTGGGCCTCTTCATTCGTCCAGTAGGTGTCAGATCATGATTCCCAGCAGCCATCCATTTCTTCCACTCTTCTCGCATAAAGACCTTAAATGGCTTGTTGATGGAAACGTCAAGAGGTTGCAACTGGCTGGTAAGACCTCCAGGAATTACAGCTAGATGAGTCTTCACTTATTTAAAGCACTTTTTTGTAGTTTCGCTAATAGGTGCTCTAAACTAGTCCAGTACTAATAAGGCAGGTTTTTTCAAAAGCCCTCCAGGACATTTGGACCACACTTTTTCAACCCATACTCTCATTCCATTTTTGTCCATCCATCCTTTCTCATGAACATGTACAACAACTCCTCTTGGAATCTCTTCTTTTGGAAATGTTTTCCTTTTGAAAATTAACATGGGTGGCAATTTGGTGCTGTCTGCACAGCTAGACAACACAACCATATAATGGGTTTTCTCATGTCCGGAGGTTTTCACGGCAATAGTTTTGGCACCTTTCAGATCAACGGTCCTATTAGATGGCACATCAAAAGTTAGCGGGACTCCATCCATATTCCCAATCTGGCCAATTTCAAACCCATTTCTCTTCCTAGCATCAATTACCAATTTATGAAAAGACAGAATCTTAGATTCATATTCTTCTGGCATTTTTGGTGCAATTCTAGTTTTGGTGCGCATAGCAAGGCCACATCGCTTCATAAATCTGTAGCTCCACGGTGGTGATCCAGTAAAATCGTGAATGCCTTTCTCTTCAGCAATGCATTTGGCTTCATATATTATCATTTTTGTAGAGACTGCAAAGCCCTTATTCCGGGGATTTGTGATCCATTCTTTCATGGCCATGTCCAACTGTGGCCACTTTGCAGCATTTCCACAAAAAGTGTGCTTACTTTTATCTGCTTTTTGCAGCTGATCCTCCTGTTTCCTCCACTCTCTTACCATTTTTTCAATTGGAGGTGGCCCAAAATGTCTCTCAGCTGCTCTGTTTCCATGCTCCTTAGCATATTTTACTACCTCTAGTTTAAAAGGAATCTTCTATGCTAGTCTTTTCTGCTTTATCATCCTCATATGTAGAATGTAGAATCCCTCCGCCCACGAGTGTCGTCCCAAGGGGGTGGCGCAAGCGTGAGTGCCCATCCCAATGGCGTGGCTGAGCATGGGGGCGGAGAGATTACACGGCTTCCACTGTGCTTGCTTTACACCCATGTAAGCGGCTCCTTTCCCACTTTGCTGCTTTAAAGCAAGCTGCGGAGGAGGGACAGACAGGACCCATGGCTCCTGTCCATCCCTCCTCCACGCAGCATTCGCTTCATAAAACGCACAGACATTTCCCCTTACTTTTTAGGAGGAAAAAAGTGTGTCTTATGGAGCGGAAAATACGGTACCTCACCTGAAACTTTATATATTACTTAATATATTAACATGAATTGAAAACATAAGATTGTAGTCATTGTATAAGGGATTATTATCTTGAAGGCAATGTAACTGAAATTATTAAAATTTTGAAATGGGGGGGGGAGAGGGAGCCATCAAATCTAGCTCATGAGGAGGCCACTTTAGCTAAATTGTATAATTTGGTACATGAATAATTGATTTTAATAATTGTATTAATTAGATAAAATTGGCATTGTTATAATGAGGCTGTTATTGGAACGATATTGGAAAATCACTAAAAATATTTATTTAAAAAGAGAGAGAGAAATGAGAAACGTCCACATTATGACAAGATCTTCCTTCCCAGATCAAGCTGTATTACCCATGTGGGATGGAGTGTCACAAAAAAAATCTTCAGATAGAAGAAAGAATGAAAGCATAATTTATTAGTGACTCAGATATTTGTATGCAGAGAAAGGAATTATAAACACACCAATGGGATGCAGGGATCCCTCCCTCCCTCCCTCCCTCCCTCCCATCAATGATCTACAACTGAAGCCATTACCAGAAGTATTCTTTCCTCTCTTTCATTTTGTTTTGCTGTGAATAGATGGATTTCAATTTATTTAAGGGCCCAATTTCCAGCTGACATAGGCTCTTCTATTGTAAAATCTAATTTTTGTATTATTATTTTTTAAAATCAAAATAGATCTCCAGTGTATATTTTATATTTCAGTTGATGCATCTCTCAACTTGCATCTCTCAGTTTTATTGCTCTTATAGGAGTGATTTTAATGAGTTTTCAATTTATCACGGTTTTGATATTAAGAAAACAAGCTGCCTTGAGCAACCAATGGGGTGGAAAGACAGAAAATAAGTTGTAACAAAAATAAATAAATATATAAATGGTATTTCATGGAACTGTTAATGATGTAGCATCTTTTCCCATAACATGCTCAACGTATCCTCAATTGCCCCAATCCAGCAGTTACCTTAGCCTCAGCAGAAGGCCTGCGTGTGCTGTTTCATGTACACATACCTATGGGATAACCAGCCACATACAACCAACATGCTTAAGTCTAATTAATGCATGAAGGGTTAAAGCCATAGAGGAAGCTGTCCTGCCAGGCTTGAACCAACATGACCTACTATATCCCATGACATGGAGAGAGAGGGAGGCTCTGTCTTCAGTTCACATCTGCTGATGTTGGATAATGCTGTACATGGGAAAGCCACATACAATACATAGGATGTTAGAATGTGGGTGCTCATATAATCCAGTCAGTGTGATCTCCATTAACACTGCACTATATAGATGAAAATAGGCTTTCCCATCTTTCCTGAACTGAGAATGGAACTGTATATCCTATTCTGCTGATAGTTATCCACATAACCACAGCTGCAAGTAAACATTGTCCTGGTTGGCACATAACACTAAGCCATGGTATGCTGAACAACCTGTAAGATGATCAAACATGTTTCTCCAAATATTGGTTTGTTTTCCAGCTGCTCTTGCCTCCTGCCTTTGTAATTTGTTGAGTGTCTAGGGTGGGGTAGCCAAACTATGGTTAAGGAATGGTGGTGGGTTCACATGCAACACTGAGCCATGATTAAAACAAATCCATGTTTGTAAGCTAGCAACAAATCATGGCTTCAGACTATGGTTTGATGGCAGTAAAGAACCAGCTAAGACCCTAAGCAGGGTTCACACTTAACACTAAGCCATAGTTTAATAAACCACAGTTGAATAAACTATGGCTTATAATCATGTGCAAACCAGGCCATTAACTCAAACAATGACGAGATTCATAGTAGTAGCAATGGTATACAGTGGTACCTCGGGTTAAGTACTTAATATGTTCCGGAGGTCCGTTCTTAACCTGAAACAGTTCTTCACCTGAAGCACCACTTTAGCTAATGGGGCCTCCTGCTGCCGCCGCGCCGCCGGAGCACGATTTCTGTTCTCATACTGAAGCAAAGTTCTTAACCTGAAGCACTATTTCTGGGTTAGCAGAGTACAGACAGGATCTGGTGATATATTCTGACAGCATTCTTATTCTCAAAATGAGACACCAAATCACTGTGTCAATTAACTGAGCCCATAATTCTTCCTCAGCCTCAATGCTTCATCTCTGAAATGGGAATAGTAGTGAATGAAGAGTTATTGCAACGTCAGATTAAAAACAGACATCTGCCAAAGCAAAACTAATTACCCTCCCAATTGAGACAGCAATAATGTTTATAACATTCCTAAAGAGGAATCATAAAATTCTAAATCTACATTGCCCGCCAGGAATATAAACTATAGGGAATAATAATTTATTCACAGGGTTGCTGCAAGGATTAATGAAACAAAGTAGATAATAAAAGTGCTATATAAATGAGGAGGGCTTTGCAGTTATTCAGGAGAGTATGCAAGACAAGCTTCCACAAGAGAGACAAATTCTCTTTGTAAATATATGTATAAATATTATCCCATTCCACTCAAGTTCTTTTCTAAGGTGCAATAAAAGTACATACTTGCTATTTGTCATCCTCCACAGAATGAGGTGCATCTATAAATCCTCACATTTGTATCCTAAGAAGGCATGCTGGACCAGAAAAAAAGCTCATCTATGGGAAGCTCACAACAAACAGAACATGAGCACAATAGCACTCGCCTGCTCATGATCCCCAGCAAATGATATTCAGATATATAATACTGGAATATATAGCCATTATGACCAGTAGCCCTCGATAGCCTTGCCTTCCACAAACTTGTGTAATACCCTTTTTAAAGCCATCCAAGTACATGACCACCACAACCTCTTGTGAGAGCAAATGCCATAGATCAAGTTATGCTCGGAGTAAAAAAGTATTTCCTTTTGTCTTTCCAACGTTCAACTTCACTGGGCAGCCCTGGGCCTTGCAATGTGAAAAAAATGCCTCTCTTCAATTTCCCTACACCATGCATGATTTTTATACACCTTTGGCATGTCCCCGCTTACTTGTCTTTTTTCTAAACGAAAAAGCCCCAAATGTTGCAACCTTTCCACATAGGGGAGTTCCTCTAGTCCCTTGATCATTTTGGTTGCCCTTCCTTTAAGGAGTACAGGATAGTGTAGATGGTTTATCTCCTTTTCTACTTTGATTGGGTTCTGAGATACTGATAACCAAGGCAGCCACTGATCTTCATAGCAGCTGACCAAGCAAGTCAGTTTTTCCCAATGCAATTCTGTTAACTACATCAGACGACATAAAGGTGTCCCCGCCTGATAGGCATACAACATTTAGGCATCTTTTTGGTTTAATGAACTATGCAGAATGGTACTTTTAAGCACACCATCTAAATTACTGCATACGTAATTATATAGAGTGTGTTTGCTTCCTGCTTTTTTCAGCTGGTTGTTGTGCTGCTGAAAGAAAGCATATAATCCTTGCTAATCAAGAGAATGAAATGTGGAATATTTCCAGTGGATCAAACAAGACTTTAATGTCTTTTAGAGGGGATAGTGCAAACCCCTGTCACACACACCCTTGCATCAGAACAGTAATTAGCTTAACTACTTATATAGCAAATAGGATTTGCTATTTGCAAATGCGCAAAGCCATATGCTGCCATGCCAGTGCATCTGAATGGCTGGAGCATAGGTTCCTTAGCACAAGCTTATCTTTTGCTTTCAAATTGCCCTTTCTAAGCACTTCCACAAATGAGGCTTTTTGCTTTCTCTATTTATTTGCCAACCACACTGATACTGCAAAATGGAGGAATAGAATAAATTGCTTCATGCTTTCTTTGACCTCAGATCTAGGATGCTTTTCTACTCTCTTACCAGCATGCTGCTAACCCGACCCCTTTTAAAGCAATACGGCTTAGTAAGTGCACAGGCAGGGAAATGTATGTGGCAGTTTGCATGATTTAAATTCTGGCATCCTGTTCCTAAGTGTCTACAGTGGATGCAATGCAGCCAGGAGGATGTAATATGCAGGGATGTGGCCCTGGAGGCAACAAGGTGGAGTAAAAAGGAGTGAACCAGCAGTAAATCACACAAAGTAAGTGGAGTTAACTCTTTATTAGGAGGGGGGGAAACACGATCTGCACAGGAGTGTTAAGCCTAATGAGCACAGCAATTCTTCTTAGGTCGGTCTTGCCCCCATGAATGATGCAGTTGCGGAGACTGAAGCTCCCCTCCTCTCCAGGATTTCCCCCAAGGTATCTGAGACTACACCTGTGTGGTGCTAATTTCTCCTCCACCCTCCTCATACCTCTCCTGGTTCTGGGAGACCGGGAGGGAGGGGAGCTTGTCACATCAGGAGCGGAAGACACCCATGCCTCTTCACCAGTCTGACTCATCTCTGCCTCTTGGCCTCCCTCATCCCACTCACCTGCTTCAGCTTCTGATTCTGAGCTGCTCTCTGCCACAGACTCCCCCTGCTCACGGAGCCCCGACACCTCCTCCCAGTCTTTTCCTTCTGACCACTCAATGTCATCCCACCACTGGTTCCTCCCACCATTCCTCTGCATCTAGCTGTCCCTGACAGCTAAGCAGTCAAATCCATTGGGCACACAACAGAATACACCTTGCGCTATATTATTTTTAGTTGATTGAGAAAGGTCACTTTTTTCAGAAATTCATAGACTAACCCAAGTTTTTACTGACTGATTTCTCTGTGAATTAATTTGGTTGGCCTTGCATTAGCCTGCTAAGACCCCACTCCCTCATCATAGGTCACACAGAAAGACAAAGATTTATTGATTTATTTTCTTACATTTACAGTAAGGTTACCAGATTTTTTCCCAATGAATCTGGGAACATTTTTCAACTTCAATGGATGTTGTCAGGGACTGATTTGTAAATCTAGGGACTGTCCCCAGGAAATGGGGGCGTCTGGTAATCTTAATTTATAGCCCATCTTTCTTATGTCACTGAACTCGAGGCAGCATACATGTGGTTCCCAGGTGGCCACCCATCCAAGCCTTGGCCAGACTAAGATCTGCTTAGCTTCAGCAAGGTGTTGCCCGAATGTGCCATACAGATGAGCTATGAACCACAGATAAATGGCTGTATCAGTATCGGTTGCCTTTTTCTTATCCCCATAAATATGCAGAAGAGCTGCATCTGCAGTAAGTAATTCAATTAGGGTTTTGTTGTTGTTGTTGTTCTGATTTATTAGAGTAGTAGTAACGGTGGTAGCTATATGAAAACATTAGCAAGTGTAAAGTTTTCTGAAAACATATTCAGGGAGAAGATGGATTGCTGATCACTTTTGTGGACAGCATAAAACTGTTGGCATGTAGTCAGTAGCGATGAAGTCAGAGAAGATGCATCGAACAACCTGAAGTGCTAGCAATAAGCCAATCTGAGTCCAGCAGCATTGGTCTTAATATAGCCAAATTCAATAAAGCTAAGTGGAATGCAGCCTATTTCAAGGTCATGCGCCTCCAACAAAATGGGACATAACTTTCTATAATATTACTACTCCACATATGGTGAAGAGCCATACCTCAGTTCTCGTGCTGATTCTGCATGAGGGAAAAAAACTTGCAACAAACAGGGAGACTGGACTACGAATTGTAACTCTTGGCACCTAAGATCTTTTATGTGAATGGGAAGAATGATTTCAGGAGGAGGGAGAGGAGCCAGCTGAAAGCAATAACCCAGCAGAGGAAGAGCTGGCAGTGACTATATAAGGCTCTCAGTACCCTCTTTACCTTTGTTGAGTTTTCAAGCTCATTTCCATTCAGTTCTGCTGCTCCAGCCCTGATCTGGAAGTAACATCCAACTTGTTTACATCCTGTTCTGACTCGGCTCCAGCCTCCACACCTCTATGCCCCACCCAGGGCAAAAAAATCTTAATGTCACATATATGCTCATGGTGTCTGAACTGGTGATAACTAGCCAGGAATGAAGCCTTGGGGTCTCAGTGGAGAATGAAGATGTTGACCCAGTATGTAGCAGCTGTGAAAAAGACAAATTCCATGCTAGGAATCATTAGGAAAGGAATTGAAAATAAAACTGCCAACGTTGTTATACAAATCTGTGGTATGATCACATTTGGAATACTGTTTGAAAATGTTCAAAAAAATGCAACCAACATGTTCAAGGGGATAGAGCAACTGCACCATGAAGAAATGTTGCAGCATTTGGGCTCTCCAATATTAGAAACAATATTTTTTATTGCAGGTTTTCATGGGCAATTCCTTAGCTGTGCAAGTAGCTGCAACAGAGGCTTGGAAAACACCCACAGGTGTATGAAATGTGTGCAAATACATTTCCATGACAAAAGTGTTAGTTTATCCTCCGTTGCACTATGGTGCATACATCGGAGTCTATGATTTTCACAATCCACATCAAATCTTTTGGTCTTCAAGTTGCAACCACAGAGCTCTTTGGCTGTTTCTGCAAAACACTAACATGACTCCTTTGGGAGGGTAATCAGAGATCAGAATATAAAGGAGTGTCATTTATATAGACTGACAAGGGAGGCACACCAGGACAATTCACATGACCTTCTGCCTGCAGCCAAATATAAGTCGACCAAATCTTTATTATTAAAATTGGCTGTGTGGCAAAATGTGTCCTTGGCCTGGGATATTGTTAGTGCACAACAAGGGCTGCAAAATCTTGAACTTGGCTCATCATGTAAAGGAAAGTGATGATAATAAAGTAAAATGGCTGTCTTTCCTAAATAAGGATATCCTTAATCCAGAACAAGATTCCTTAGGGTCATTGTTTTGTAGATTCAATCATTACTCTGTACATTCAAACAACTAGCAGTTTCTGGTCCCTGCACCTTGGATAATGAAGGTGGCGTTGAATAGGTTTGTACCTATTGTATTCTGAACTATTTTACAGATCTTTTGGGGAAATGTAATTCATAAACCTAATGTCTGTACATTATGAGTATTTACGGTATATGTACCCATATCATCTGGAAAAAGAAGTGCTGAAAAGTGTTAATTAATAAAAGATATCACGTCTTATTAACGTTCATATCATAATTACTAAAATCACAAATCCATCTGTTATGTAGTCAGCAAACAAGACAAATGACTATGTTCTGTTAAACCGATTATCAAATGCCTCAGGGAAGAAAATCTAATAGCCTCAGCTAAATCAAGAATCAAACAACAATCCCTTTTACCACATAAAGCTGTAGACACACACACACACATGTATATACACATTTAGCCTGATTGACAAATAATTTTACTATAATGTAACCCCCTCACCTCTACTCTGCATTTAGACATCAGGTCACAAAAAATGAAATTTCAATGTAAATTTCACAACCTTTAACATTTCATCTTTTCTTTTTAATTTTTATAGCCAATGCATTTTTTATTCTTCCCTGGAATCGCACCATATCATAACATTCATATCACAGCTATTCTGTTAAACATTAAATCCCATTTGCCAAGATGGTAATTCGGTTTGTGTAATCCAATTTAATAAATAAAATTAACCTCAAGTTTGTAATGATATGAGCAAATTATTATTATTATTATTATTATTATTATTATTATTATTATTTAAAAGAAGAATGCTCATATTTTAAATATTTGATTTGTAAAGGTGTTTCCATGCACCACCAACACATCCTAACATCTGCCAGTAATACAGCTAGGATTGCTCTATTAGACACATAAAATGAAAATAATGTAAAATGCAAACTCACTAATTCATTCCTCTAGCTTCTGAGTATAAAAAGTGCCACCAAAAATTTCATTCTGTCTTGCATACATGAAATATTCCAAACACAATCTTTATTGCTGTTAAGTTCAAGTAACATAGTGTTGCATGCCACTCCAATCTCCAAGCAGTGTGAGATTCCAGGGGCGGTTACCTAGGGTCCATGTTTCCTATTGGAAATGAGGCACAGCAGAGACTGTGGTGTTTGTAAGATATATGGTTTATTTACACATACAGTGGTACCTCGGGTTAAGTACTTAATTCGTTCCGGAGGTCTGTTCTTAACCTGAAACTGTTCTTAACGTGAAGCACCACTTTAGCTAATGGGGCCTCCTGCTGCAGCAGCACCACCAGAGCACAATTTCTGTTCTCATCCTGAAGCAAAGTTCTTAACCCGAGGTACTATTTCTGGGTTAGCGGAGTCTGTAACCTGAAGCGTATGTAACCTGAAGCATATGTAACCCGAGGTACCACTGTATATACAACCTGAGCCTGTGGTGGAGCATTACACACCAAGCAGACTGAATCTGACATGGGGACAAATAGAAGAGGACGCCTTCACCCCGTATGGCGCCCCTCCATCACATACACAGCTCAACAAGACCACAACAAGAACCCACCGACAGTATACAAATCAATATGGCTTACCTGACCCAACAATCTCTCCCCCCCAACAAATGCAAACAAACCTCACTGCAGCCAACGACTGACAACCAATCATGCCCTGCCCCCCATCCCTCTCACTACCAAGGAAATGTAATAAGAAAATAGAAAGAGAACCTACCCCATTGATGCTGACAAAAAACTCCACTTGTACACTATTTAAAGAATATGTTTCACCACCTCACCCTTCCTCTCTCCTCTCTTTTCTTCCCCAACCCTACTGAATATCTCATAATAATGGGATAATAATGAATAATGTCTCATATCAAATGTAACTGATTTGTAGAAAAGACTTTACAACCTGAAAAAAAGTGACAACGCACATACTTTTATAAACCAAGAAAACTTTGTGCGTCCAGGTTCTAGCTCACACAGAAAGAAAGAAAGAAAGAAAGAAAGAAAGAAAGAAAGAAAGAACCCTCCAATGACTCTCACCTTTTGTCTCTCCAACTACTAACTAACTTGGAGGAGGGAGGGAGGGGCCCCTCCTCCATTTGTCATCAGGGAAAGAGCCCCTCTCCATAGCTTTCTTAAAGGGACATTACCTTCCTTTTGTCTTCTTAACAGCTCATTTCCAAGGCGATTACCTCATCAGCCTAGTTTGTATTTTAATAAAAGCTGAATCCAGGGGTACAGTACAGTGGTACCTCACAAGACGAATGCCTCGCAAGACAAAAAATTCGCTAGATGAAAGGGTTTTTTGAGCTGCTTCGCAAGACGATTTTCCCTATGGGCTTGCTTTGCAAGACGGAAACGTCTTGCAAGTTTGTTTCCTTTTTCTTAACACCGTTAATACAGTTGCGACTTGACTTCGAGGAGCAACTCATAGAACGCGGTGTGGTAGCCTTTTTTGAGGTTTTTAAAGACTTTGGTGATTTTTGAAGCTTTTCCAAAACTTTCCCGACACCGTGCTTCGCAAGACGAAAAAAACCGCAAGACGAAAAAACTCGCGGAACGAATTAATTTCGTCTTGCGAGGCACCACTGTATCTGGCAGAGGTTCAGTGTCTAGTTTAATACTGTAAGCACTGATTAAATTCTAAAATTTACTGGATTAATTTAGGGGAGTCTTGTACCCCCAAACTCATAACAATGGAGACTGATGCAATGCATTTCACACCCTGCATTGCTTTCACTCTCAAGGACAAGTGTCCTTGCAAAGCTCCACTGTCAGCAAACAGGAAAAAGGAACAGATCTGAATGTGGTCTAGCAGAAGGGAGATATAAATGTACACATTTGGGCCTTTTTTTTTTTTTTTGCAGTGCATGTATGTCTGATTTGGGGTGGGGAAGAAGACGTACACATTTCGTAGAAGGAAATGTAGGTGAAAGATGCAAACTAGAAAGATATGAGCAATGGAATCTCTCATTTTGGATCTCTATGAGAACCCTCTCAAGGTCAGCAGAGTTTCAAGACGTCAACAGTGGCTGATGACCGTTGTTCAAATTGATGACAATGGTCACTTTTATCTTTTTAAATATAAGGAGATGAAAGCACCTGAACCTCCATGCTGAATGTTTCCTCACACCCACTAGTTACAGTTAGAGCATGACCAGGCGGCATTAGGATGGAAAATGAGAAATACCCACAACAGATAGGCCCATTCTGAAAGAACAAACGGCACACACATAATTGTACCAATCCACTGCTCTGTCATAGTTTGGTCTCATGTACAAAGCTGTTGCTACTGGAACAACTCCTAGCTCACTGCTTGGGGAGTTTTCTGATTAAGGAGCATATAAATATTTCCAAATAAATAAATAAAAGGATGAGATTCTCCTTACATTAGTCCAAAGTAATGATTCCTGCAATTATTTTAATACTGATTTTGTGAATCGCTGAATAAATCTACTGTTAAGGCAAGGCAGAAGCAGCCAAAAGACATTGTGTAATTGGGCCTTTCACCCTCACTTCTGCAAAGATCCTACAGTAGTTGAAACTAACATGAAACAATGATATCACTTACATTTTCAGCATATAAGAATCAATAAAGAATGCTATAAAGGAATAAATCCTGTTTGTATCAGGTTGTTATTTCTCGATCTATCATTCCACTGCTTTCAGATTTCTGATTAAAACATTGGACCCTAGATAGGAACTTAATCTGCTATTAACTTAAACGGTCACATCAATTAACTTGTTTCAGTGGAACAATCCACTTTTAATTATCAGACAGGCAGTAAAAAATACACCTTGATGGTGTTGTAATCAGGGTTTACCGCTTCATTACCGCTTCCAAATTTCTCTTATTCTCCAGCAGAGTTCAGTTGAAAATTGAAAGGAAAACAACGCTTCTTAGCAACCTTTCTTCCTGAAGCTATTAACGGCCACTTCATTTTGTTCTGAAATTTCCATTTCAGGCATGTTACTAAGAAACCAGATTAAAGAGAAACAAAGATAGCATGTGAGGGGGAGAGGAAATGTGCACGTGCACATGCAGACATGCCGAACAGCACGGCTGGAAGGAAAAGGCAGGGCTTCCCACCTAAGTAGAAATTTGTAACAAATGAAACCTACATTGCATTTCTGGTCTCATTTCACACTGTGAGTACTGTCTGGGGGCACCCGCCAAGGTCTTTGAAAGATCAGAGGTCACAGATTTGCAAAAAAAACAACTCAAGGATATTATCTTCCCACCACAACTACCGCCAATTTTGCTGCTGAAACATCGCAGAATTATTTATTACTATTATTTATAATAATACGAGTTAGGAATTAATGGTCAACAAGATGGGATGGTGTTGGTCGGGGGAGATGTTCATTCATTAATTTGGGGCAGAAGGATCCACATGTTCAGCATCCAACCTGTCATTCCAAATCCCACATCCGCAGTCCGCAATTACTTTCTCACTAAAGTTTCAAATCTGAATGGCTCTCTCCCTGTCTGTCTGTCCATGTATGTGTTTTGGGGTAGCCTGTTTCACTTCTCATGGGTCCAGGTTCCTATGGAAATTAGGGAGTCACACCCACCATGCTTCTTGCATTTGCTTAGAAACACTTGGGTGCAGCTCATCCTCTTATCAGTAAACTCTACCTCACTACACACTGACCATAGTGTAGTCGTGTAAGGGAGGAAAATGCCATTTTAAGAAAGGGGGTGTGAATGCAAGAGAAAAAACCTTACTATGAAGGAAGACAGTATGAGATGTGTTGATAAGAGCCTGCAAGCCGCTAGAGGTGATTCAACAGATGTTGGTTGGTTGGAGCCCTCTACACCAAGGAGGTACCCCTGCGACACTTGATCACAGGGAAAGACCAAGTGGACAGGCAACATTGAAAAGATGCTAGACACTGCTACAGAACTTGAAACTGATCTTCCATACACCAAACTCTCAATTGGAGAGCCTCTAACTTCATTGAGTGACCATGTTGTCAAGGATCTGTCTACTGATCAGGCATACGGGCTACATCAGAGGCCAAGAAGCAAGTCAGGGGCTGATGTCTAAGAATGAACCAAAGCAAGACTTTGTGAAACTTCTAGTTTAAATTTCTTATGAACTGATGTCATAACTTACTAATGTTGTTGTATGATTATAAGGTAATGTTGTGTACTTAGCAGGATATATTCTAAGTACAGAAACGATAATTTTTATAGCATTATCTGACATTTTCAGAAGATAAAATTAAATTCTTTGGTTTTCTGAGAGCAGTTTATGTGCTTTTTAATCAAGCATAGATTTACCAAGCTAATGTTGTCCAATCACAAAAATAACAGCAGAGATGAATTCCTCATACCCAAAAACATATTATGAGCCCTTACTGAAATGCAAAAATTAAGTTTCACCCCTTAAATGACACGCCCTACTGCCCTAGCTTCCTTCATGCTAATTTCCCATTTGCTTCCCTCGTGCTAAGGCTGCTTTCCTTCTCACATTGTTTATGATCATGCCAGCTCTTGTCAGTTGTTCCAAATTTCCAAAATAAAGCAGGTTGGCACTCTAAATTATGCTATGGTTAGAGTGGAGAACAGAAGGGACTGCAAATTATCATGTGCAGAACTGGAAGTAACGCTAATCTTGGAAGTGCTGTCATAATGGCAGCCCCCTTGTCTAGTTTCCTCTCCTCTGCCTGCAAAATTTACAATGAGAGGGGAAAGAAGACTGGAAATTCCCTCTCCACACAAAATAGGTGGCTTTTCCAAAGTAAATGAGGTGCAGGTGAAACGTTTGTCTAAACTAATGAAGCAAAAGCCAGAACAACAATGGGCAACTGTCTTTGCACACAAATGTTTCCAAGAAATCTAAAAAGAAAATTGCTGTAAAAACTGACAGCTTTGTATGTCTGTCTCTTTCATGGACATGATAGTTAAGAGTAAGCATTTGTGAAAATAATTTACTGACTTCATAAAGTGTGGAAAGTGGTACTCTCCAGGGAAAATAAAGATTGACACTCTCCTGCCTCCTTTGCCTCAAAAATAAATGGCAAAAATGAGCAAACATATGTTTGATCACACACTGCTTTCTGGCTCATTGGTATATAGCTAAGCCTTTGTGCTTAGCCAATATGCAGGGGACTTAATTTTCCTTTCAGCTGTTGTTAGAATTATATTTAATAAGAGGCTTCAGAAACAAGTAGGCAGAGCTGGGGTTTTTCAAAAGTGCCATTGAGACAATGAAACTTTTCCAAGTTGCTCTGTGGTGCCTTTGATATTTTAAATAAGAGAAGGAAGGATCACAAGGATCCAAAATAATTTGTTTTTCTAAAAATATCACCCTTCTTTAACATGCCCAGTAAACTTTTGGAGCAGCTAAGTGCTTTCAACTTGTGTGAATGTCTAGAAATAATAGTAATAGTAATAATATTTATACCCCACCCATCTGGCTGGGTTTCCCCAGCCACTCTGGGTGGCTTACAGCACATAAAAAAATGTAAAACATTAGACATAGAAAAATTCCCAATATAGGGTTGCCTTCAGATGTCTTCTAAAAGTCAGATAGTCGTGTATTTCCTTGACATCTGATGGGAGGGCATTTCATGGGGCGGGCGCCACTACCGAGAAGGCCCTCTGCCTGGTTCCCTGTAACTTCGCTTCTCACAGTGAGGGAACTGCCAGAAGGCCCTTGGAGCTGGACCTAAGTGTCCGGGCTGAACGATGGGGGTGGAGACACTCCTTCAGGTATACTGTGGCGAGGCCATTAGGGCTTTAAAGGGCAGCATCAACACTTTGAATTGTGCTCGGAAATGTACTAGGAGCCAATGTAGGTCTTTCAGGACCGGTATTATATGGTCTCGGTGGCCACTCCCAGTCAACAGAGAGTTGCCAGTTTAGGATCACTGAAATCAGATCTGATTATCTGTTGTTTTGGCCAAAACAGACACAGAATTTATTGATCACCCACATTGTCTTGGCCGTCCCCCAAATACATGTGCAAACATGTGCAAATGTAATGTGTGAATCAGGCACTCATGGTTATAGGCCATCGATGACTTCCAAAATCATGGACACCAAAGAAGGCCTCCAGGATGACAGCAGCACTTGCTGCCACCCTAACCATAACTTTTCCGAAATCTCACTGTGGCTAAGATACACTGCATAGCAAGAAAACATAATATATGAACCCCACTCCAAGACATCATCTCCACACAAAAAGTTGCCTCATACAGATTAAGTTCATTTATTCATCTAGCCAAGTGTTACCCATAAAGCTGAATATGCACATCTTCACTCTGGCCTTTGGCACATACAGTAATCTAGTTGTGATTGTGATTTGTCTTAAACTGCCTTTAAACTTGTATTTTATATTGTTGTGACCTGCCCTGGGACCTTGTAATGAATGTGGGGGGGGGGATAAATCTAGTTATAGTAATAATATATAGTTAAAATGAAAATTCCCCCTGCTTGGAAAGACATGCCCCAATTTGAGCTAACTCTGGGCTCCAATCTATGACTGACACTAATAAAGGCTCATCTAACACCTAGGTAACTCCTGTCATTTTCAATATAGTCAGACAAATAGGCATTTGTCTGTGAACCCACAGTGCCACCAGTTCCTCCTCCTTTCACAAAGGTAAGGTTTTTATTTTATTGCCAGTGAGGAGGAAGGGGAAGTGGTCAAGAAGTGGGTAGTATAAAAATGCAGGGTTTTGGGTTTTTTTACTCTTCCTTTTGAATGTTCCAAAGGCACAGGTTTAAAAAGTCATATTCCTTTTGAAAGACAGAGTGATGGTGGTTCACACATCCCTAAGTGTCTGCTCTGGCAGCAGCTCTCCAAGTGGTTTCCCAAGTTCTTTTTAAACTGGAGTTGTTGAGGACTGCATGCACAGGCATGCATTTTGTTAGGGGGGGCAGGACTTGGTTGTGGGGGCAGGACTTTTGTTAGGGGGGCAGAACCGACGTGATTGGTCAGTTAGTTAAGTATTTCTATTGTTTTACTTGATCAGGGGGGCAGCTTCCCCCCTGCCCCCTGGCTACACCCATGATTGCATGCAAAGCATATTTTGTGCTTCCCCATTTCTTTAAAGAGCTGCCTTTCACATATGCCATCAAAATATGCTTAGCAACCAGATGTGCCTGTGTGGGGAAACAAGCAAATTCCAACTCTTGGGTAGTTGCAAGCACCTGTGCGATACTAATACACATAAAAAAAAACCACCAGTACATCTTCAAAATGTAACATAGAAGCTGGTATACTCGCACAAAAATGCATTTTATTGCTTGTACCGGTTCTGGAACTTTCAAAGCTTGTAGGGTAGGAAGGAACGAAAACGTGGCCTCCGTTTAGAAAGAAATGTAACAGTGTACACATTAGTGGGGTAGGGGAGATAAATTGTCCAAAGCCCCTAATGAAATCTACAAGACACGTTCCCCCAAACCCTCACATTTTTATCCAAATCGTGGCTCCATTGCAGCCTTCTAAAATGATAGACATGGAGGGAGGCATCAGAAAGATATGGGGACTGGGCTTCCTCTGTCCGCTGATCACTTCAGCACTGACACAAAGAAATGGATGAAAACTGTGGCACAATCCAGACAAATGAAGTACGTGCAAGTCGTTCAGCTGTAGAGTTGAAAATACATCCCACTGAAATGAACTGAGACTTAGCACACAACTGATTCTGTGCACTCAGCCCAAGAACTGAGATCAGTAAGTGGTGTGGAGGCTGTTTGTGGAAACCTGGAGAAGGACCCTCTCCATGGTGGGGCTCCAGTTGTGGCACTTGTTTCCCATGGAGACATGGATGCCCACAATACTGACAAGCTTCTGCTGCATGGTGAAGACTGATTGGCTCTCTCAGCAGGAGGCCATGAGTGGTTTACTTTCTGAAGCTTTAGTGATTTATACTGATTACTATGTTTTTATTATTGGCTTTTAATTGTAGTCCCCCCCCCCCCCCGTTTTTTATTATTTATATTGATAGGATCTGTTTTGATGTAAGCCACTTTGAGGTGATCTTTTTAATGAAAAGTGCCATACAAGAATGTTGAATGAATGAATAAATGTTGAAAGAGTCATTTACATATCTTCCATGGAAGAGTTGTAACATGAGCAGAGATGATGTAAGCCCTCTTATAATACACTCAGCACTGATGCCACCCTTATGTTGTTTACTGTTCTTTTCATATGATCGGGTCACATTCTGAAGAGCCCTTACTTCCCTGCTCTTCTGGATCCACTGCAGTCTGACACCAGAGACAAATTAGCAGGGATTTGTCTATGTCCACAAATAGGTTAAAGGTTATGGGAAGAGAGTGATAAAAAGAGGGAAAGAGAGTGAGAGAGTTTTTCTTTAGCAGGAGAACAAAAGAATATACAGTGCTACACAAAGGAACAGTGCAAGATTTTACATAAGAAAATGCCAGCATTTGCCCTGTAACATTCCTGTTTATGAAGATATACAATATGTTTGATTACAGCGAACCTAAATCTTTTGTCTATCGTTCCCATAAATAAACATATGCGTGAAACAAACATGTCAATTTTTTTTAAGTGTGAACACAAAGAACAGAGTAATAGCAAAAGAAAACAACTTAGTTGCCACCTGCCCAAGCTGGTCCCTTATACATTACATATTGCCTATGGCATTATCTGTAATGTCAACCTAATCCAAACTTGCATTCTTCTAACTGCATTTCTCCATCTCTCTTCTCTGAATAGACTAGTTAATCAATGACCAGTAATGATCCATACTGATTTCAGTTTCTATAGTTCTTGATAAGAGTATATTGCAGTTTAGGATAAACATTGCTTAGGCAGCCATTCATTCAATGGCCCATTGGTGGTATTGACAAATTTCTACTTAAAGACAAAATGACAAGATGTTTCAATAGCTAAATTGCCACAGCACATCCTCCTCCAAACAGGTATCCAGGTAACCATGGTGATAATGTCCCCAGGCTTGGGGGGGGGGGGGGAGAGAGAGAAAGGGGAAGGAGAAGAAAACAGTCCTATTTCCTTAACAGGTTGAGGGGGAGGGGAATTACATGACAACTTTCTAGTTACTGGTCAAAAGTAAATAAAAAGAAATTAAATTAAATACTTAAAATACTACTTGATTGTGTTCTGGAATTAATATTATTCAGATCCCAAATAAGAAATATGGCATTAATAAGTATTCAAGCTTTTCCTTGGCAAACAAGACTATGGTATCCTGCATCTTTTGTTTCATTTTGATTGAAATTGTACTGCATTTTCCCCTTTGAGAGCTGAATTTTTATATCGGATATTTGCATTAGAAGATGAAAATATAGTAGTAACAACCAGCAAAGGTGTGGATGTATTCATAAGCATCAGGTTCATCACATGTTATTCGCCTACACAATTCGCCTACCAATGAATAGTTTCAGGGATATACAATGTCGTACACAACAAAAATCTGGTGCCATATGGGTCTTGGAGGGGCAATTCCTCAGGGAAAGTTCGGTCAGCCTGCTTGACTGTTCATGACTGCCAGTTCCTAGGTCTGATAGGTAAAGGTAAAGGACCCCTGGACGGTTAAGTCCAGTCAAAGGTGACTATGGAGTTGCGGCGCTCATCTCACTTTCAGGTTGAGGGAGCTAGCATTTGTCCACAGACAGCTTTGCTGGTCATGTGGCCAGCATGACTAAACCGCTTCTGGTGCAACGGAACACCGTGACGGAAACCAGAGTGCATGGAAACACTGTTTACCTTCCCACCACAGCGGTACCTATTTATCTACTTGCACTGGAGTGCTTTCGAACTACTAGGTTGGCAGGAGCTGGGAGAGAGCAACAGGAGCTCACCCCGTTGTGTGGATTCGAACCGCCAACCTTCTGATCAGCAAACCCAAGAACCTCAGTGGTTTAGACCACAGTGCCACCCGCATCCCAGTTCCTCACTTGATGGCTCCTCCACAGGCTGGACTGTGGTGCACCAGGGCTAGGGTCGAGAGAGCTGCCTATACTCCAGGGTTTCAGACGGAGGTCTTTCCCAATCCTACCTAGAGATGCAGTGGACTGAACCTGGGACCTTCCGCACTGAGCTCCAGCCTTTCTACCAAAGGCCATGTGGAACTTCTATTTTGGCCTCTTTCATGTCAGTATCTAGGTGGTAGGGGTGGGGGAGGGAAAAAGCAGATATGATGCTCCTCTAAATTTACTGGATGGTGCCATAATAGAGGAGTTGCTGTGCATCTCCCCCTCTCCAAAATTCCATTTGTGCCCTACTGCTTGTCCACTTTCCTTTCCCCACCTGCTGAAGAAAGAACTTTGCTCCACAGCAGATCAAGACAATGAGCAGAGTAACCTAGATAGGAAGAGGTGTGTGTGCAGCTGCTGCTGCAACAGCAATCTTCCCAATACATATGCTTTGTTTAAGATAACAATGCAACCTCTGTGTTGCAAACTGAAAATGTTTTTTCTTTCAAAAAAATTTTTTTTTATTAAAAATGCAGTAAAATGGCTACTGGAAATGTTTCAATGCATTTCTGGCAACAACAGCATGAGTGGGGGTAAAATTGCTATGCCCGTGGTAGATAAAGGCTCAGTGGATTCTAGTCCATGATGGCTATATCCCTCCAGGACTGAAGCCACCATGTCTCCGAATGCCAGTTGCTAGGAAACAGCAGCAGCAAAGGGCTATTGTGTTCATGTCTTACTAGTGGGATGTACCTGGTGTTGCCCAGGAATTTGTAGAAACCAAAAAATTAGGATGTTTCAGTCCTCCGTCTGGAATCAAAATGGTGTCCAGCATGCATCAATACATCAATAAAGACTGGTGCCCCACTTTGGGAATCCTTCTGCCATAGTATCTCCAGAGGTGGCTGAACCTATGCTTAAAAACAAAATACGTGAAGTCACACCAAAGTAATGTTTTGGTCCACCATCTTGATACAGAATGGTGGCTGGCATCTAAATGGCACTGAAGTCTGCCACCCCCACCTCAGAAACATGCATACCAGGTTTGGGGATGATATCTCAAGAGGCAGCCAAATCTATAGAGTACAGACAGACCACCTTCCAAAATATATAGAATATATGTGGGTTTCCAGAGGGCATTTGTTTGGCCACTGTGGAAAACTGGATGCTGGACTAGACAGGCCTTTGGTCTGATCCAGAAGGGTTCTTCTTACATTTCTATGGATTGCAATATGGCCAGTTTTTCTCACTGCATGGCAGTGGAACAGGAATGGGGTAGGGGAAAGTTCTGCACACAATATGTCCCATGATCATCATCTGCTGCGGCAACTATGATAGGGATGTTTGTAAAAGGACTTCTGACAAGAGCAGTTCCAGAAGGACTTGATCTGATTATTCAAAAAAGAAACAATACTACTTATTACAAAACTAACCATCTGACCTCACCTATCTTTATTAGCTAAAATATACATGGCATGGTACTTCTGATTTGAGCTCCCATTAGTGTAAACCTGATACAAATTAACTGAGCCACAGCCTTAGAATGTTGTTCAGACCAACCGGGGGCAGGGGGCTGGCACAGTCAACTGAATTTGAGCCAGCACACCCCTTCAATATCAAGTATTCAACGGACAATCTCCAGGAACTGTTTAATATTCACTGTGATCTACCTGTCTATCACAGGATGTCCCTACTTAACAAACTGGGCATAAGCAAAAAGGGTGGAGGGTGGAGTTTAGGCAGCTACAAATCACTCTATGCAGCGCTGCCTTGCATTGCAACGGCCAGAAATGCTTCCTTTTCCATCACACCCAAGAGAGCGCAAGGAGCCATGTCTGTCTAATATATTGATTCACTCACCATGTCCCCCAAGGGAATGGGGTCTTCACAAGAAGCAACGTATTTAGCCCTCTCCTCCTCCCTTCTCCACCTCCTCCTGCTGCCACATATGTTGCCTGCACAGCAGTGAGCATTAAGGCAGCAGATGGTGGAGCATGTAGGTTGCTCGAGCTCAGAGGAGCAATAAAGTGTGCCACTCAGCAGGTTGTCCCACGCTACCCTACGGAGTTTTGCTTTGCTCTGGCAGGATTATATTGCAGGGGACCCACTTCCAAGTGTCTCTGCTTCCTCCCCCTTCTACTGCAATACTGGGGCAAGATTTGGCTGTTATCCATCTGCAAGTTGCAGTCAAGGAACCTGTGTAACATATCAGGCTTATGTACGCAATCTTCAGCATTAAGTGCAATGTTCTGCCACAGATGTCCAGATCATCAAACTATTGTGGGAAGGGAGATGTACACACACAAATACACCATTCTCCATGCTTTGTCCTATTGCTGTTGGTTTCCATTTTTCAAGAGCATGATTTCAGCTATGGCCCCTATTAAAACTTAGTAGAAAACTCGCAGGCTTGCTACAGAATGCCTTGGAGGAATTTCAGATCAAATACTGAGAGATAATGAGCTCCTAGTGACGTTTGTGGGAGAAGCAGGCATTCAAGACTCCTTAGCATATGGCCTTTAGCATGGAGGTAATTGCTGTCTGGGAAGATCTGTTTGCCATACTGTAGGGTGAGGGGGGACAGCAGAATAAATAGCAAGGAATCATGCATGCAATGGGTTCATTGACCATTTAAAAAACCGATTTCTTAAGGCAAGAATAGATGTTTGTTGCTTTGGCAATTTTGAAAGCTTCTGCTGGAAGAATGGCCTTTTTTAAAAAAAAGTTACTATTGATTTCAAACACATTTTATCTTGGAAAAAAGAACTCCTTCACCTTTCAGGCTAAAAATAGCAACAAAGGTTACTTACCATTCTTCCATGGATTAGCTCCATCTCAAACATATTGATTAGTCCTGTGTGTAGGGCACCCCGTGAACTTCAATCAGCAGGCAGCTTTTTCTGAGAACAGAATGGCCTGTTTATTGTGTTAACTGTTTATATTTTTGACTGGACCAGGTATAACTGGAGAGGGAGAGTAGAAAAATATATATAAAAGCACATCCAGGACTCTTTTTGTAAGTGGGATTCTGCATGTCTGGAGTCACAGTGAGGATATTTTAGCCATAGCTTTGAAATATGTATTACAAAATGACCCAGAAATTAAAAGTCTCATATGCCAGCATGCATGTGAGCACATGGTTAAGCAGACGTGAGATTCCTTCATGGTGTACCCAATTTGCAATTTTTAAATGTGCATGTGAATCCTTTGATGTTTAGGCTGCGAAGGACAATAGAGCTCCTGCACTCATAATAGTGAAACAGAAGAGGTAATATAAACTTGTATAAAGATAACTACTTGAAAACTTGGGAGGATATAAAAAGAAATTTACAAATATGGAATAGAATGAAACTTTCATTACTGGGTAGTGTCGTCTATAAAAATGAATGTATTACCAAGGATGTTATTTTTGTTTCAATCATTACCGGCGATTGGAGATTATATTATGAGATTATATTATGAAGCTTCCTGTCTGTGCTGCTTGAAGGAATGGTTGTTATTGAAGAATCCATATATTTTAGATTTGGAAGGCCATGATAACATCTATGGCTGGCACGCATATTTGTGGTATGAAAAGGCGAAAGTACAAAAAGGATTTACAAACCATATAATTAGGAAAAATTTGTATAGAGTATGGGATAAATATAAAAATTTATTGGAGACCAAAAACTAATATGGCTTTCACCAGTAGAAGCTATAGCAGTGAAGAAGAAGAACATGACGGAAAACTGGGTAACTTATAGAAATTGGTTAAAAGAGGAAGGTGGAGAACTTAAATTAAAAGAGTTTAAGAATTTATCAGGAATGTTAGCAACATGGATACAATATTATCATTTGAATGAAGTATTCAAAAAGGATAGTAAATGGGGATTTGGGGAACAGGTATCTCAACTAGAGAAAGACCTGCTAGATTGTAATGTTAAGGTAATGTCTAAAATGTATAAGTTGTTATTGGAATGGGAGACAAAAGATGAACAAGTGAGATCTTCAATAGATATTGGTCATAGCATAGAAATGGAGGCATGGGAAAGACTGTAAACATGGACATAAAATTTACAGCATGTTAGGATTTAAGAGAAAACTATATGAAAATGTTATACAGATGGTATCTAACACCAAGCAGATTGGCAAAAACGTTTAAATTAAAATCAAATATGTGTTGGAAATGTAAAGGAAAGGAATGTACCTTTTTCCATATGTGGTGGTCTTGTAATAAGGTTAAAGCTTACTGGGAAATGATATATAATGAATTGAAAAATATGTTTAAGATAACACTTGCAAAACACAAAAACAAAAAAACCAGAAGCTTTTCTTTTGGGAATTATGGAATCAGAGTTACCTAAATAATATCGAAATTTATTTATGTATGCAACAACTGCCACAAGAATGACATTTGCCAAGAATGACATGGAAAGTAGAAGTAGTCTCAACAAAAGAAGAATGGCTACAGAAATTAATGGAATATGCAGAAATGGCGAAATTACCAGGAGAATAAGAAATCAAGACAACATTTTTTTTTATTAAGGAATGAAAATCATTTATTGAATATTTACAAACAAACTGTAAACAAATTAAGGCATTAGCAGGATTATTGTAAAAATTTGCAGTTTCTAAAACCTATGAGATAGATGTGGGAAAGTATAGGTAAAGGTAAAGGTAAAGGGACCCCTGACCATTAGGTCCAGTCGTGGCCGACTCTGGGGTTGGGGCGCTCATCTCGCTTTATTGGCCGAGGGAGCCGGCGTACAGCTTCCGTGTCATGTGGCCAGCATGACTAAGCCACTTCTGGCGAACCAGAGCAGCGCACGGAAACGCCGTTTACTTTCCCACTGGAGCAGTACCTATTTATCTACTTGCACTTTGACGTGCTTTCGAACTGCTAGGTTGGCAGGAGAAGGGACCGAGCAATGGGAGCTCACCGCGTCACGGGGATTTGAACCGCCGACCTTCTGATCGGCAAGTCCTAGGCTCTGTGGTTTAATCTACAGCGCCACCTGCGTCCCCATGGAAAAGTATAAATAGAGTTAATTGGGATATGCAGTAGAAAAAAAGAGGGTAAATCCATGGAACCACTGAAAGAGGGGGAGGGAAGATGAGGTTTGATATGTGAGAATTGTTTATTTTTGTTGTTATTGTTGAAATGTTTATTTGTTATAAATGAAAAATAAAGTTCCACAAAGAGAGGTAATTTCTACACATTTCTTTTTTTAAACCAGCAAAACAAAGCTGCTCAAGTATCAACTTCTAGTCAACAACTGAAAGGTACAGGAACTCTGTTCTCCATTCTGTTGGGTCATCTTATGTATTCTGCTGCTGTCCAGCGATAGAAGAAACAAACATCCACTTGCACTGAAACATGTGCTGGGCATATACTTCAGCTCATTTCACTGTACACCAAGAATGAACACATATACCGGGGTTAATAAATGTTTTGGGCCCAAGGCCCATTCAGAATTTTGAGTGAGGGCAGTGGGTAGTGCCCTGTCTGGTTGCTTCTCTCCAAGTTGGATTCAGTAGAATTAAAATGGCTCCTCTTGAACTTGCATCGTTTTAGATGGAGTCCCCAGCCTCAGCCACCATCATATTAAAGCTTACAATAGTAGATAGCACAGTTAAAAAACAAATAAAGCATACATCTAGAGATGGGCAGCAGCATATATACATTGATTCAAGACTCAGATCTTCATGAATCTTCATGGCTTTATCAGAAGAGGACAAACAAACACACACACCAACAAATCCCAGAACACATCTGTGGACACAGAAGTAACCTAAGATTTGATTGTTGCTTTGACCACACTTGCCTTTGACAATGAGAGGAATGAGTGGAGGGGGCTCAAAGGATCTGTGGGTCCCAAAGGAAGTCCTCAAGGGTTCCACACTGACAACCCCAGCTAGATTTCAGAGCATTTTCACTGTTCCTATATCAGCACTTATGATACACTTGCTCATTGCATTACTATTCAATCTTCTAAATTCTTTCCTGAATATATGGAAGCACAGCCACATAGGAAAAGGTCAGCATGAGCCAAGCTACATACACAAGGAACCATCACAAACATCCATGGTTGGGTGGGAGGTGGAGTTGAAAGTGTAATTGTGGTCACAATATTTGGTTGCTGACTTGCTGGTCTCCAGCCTGGCTCATGTTATCCTTTCCTCCACACAACTGTGTACTCGCATACACAGTTTGATGAAAGAATTTTGCAGCATAAATTGGCCCTTGGGCATTGTTGGTTAAATTTCCAAGGATCTGCTCCCTTCAGATCCTGGAATGAGTGGGTAAAGAACCCCATCACCTCTGCCCCTATGGCTTCTGAGTCCAACAATTAACTCTCACTGGCCAACTGTCCTCACCCCTTGCAAGCACAATGCTGAGAGGGAAGCCATCCATCCACAGCAATGTACAGTCACTAGCAATAAGGCTCTTTTCCTCACTGATTAGATAGGAAATCAGAAGCATATCTGAATGTAACTATGCAGCTTAGATCTATGTGGGCTGTGGAATTGGCGGCGGGGGGAAGCACAACAGTGATGAATTTCTGCGGTGTCAAAAATTACAGATAAAGCAGGCAGCAGTCACCAGGGAACCACTAATGTAAATGATAAGTAATATTTCAGTCCATGCACTGTGCAAACAATGGTCAGTGTAAAAAAAATTACATCAAGCAGAGCCCCACTGAGTCACATGAGGGGGGGGGGAAGCATGCTGAGTTGTATACTGGAAAATTTATTACTAAGAGCCATGAACTTGCATTTGAATGGAAATGTTGATTATGAATAAACCTGCCATAGATTTGATAAAGCTGATAATACATTTGCTTTCCAAATATAGCTAGATTAGCCCATGGCAGTCTGTTTCTCATTCTAATCCAAATTAGAAAATCATTCAAAGTGCAAAGGAGAAAGCCTTGTGTTAGATTGATATCAAACAGTCGATGCTACAATTGGAAAGTTTAACGAGGACACATGCATTTGCACATGGAAAATAGGGCAGGGCTTGTTCTGACCTGAATCACCTTCTCATTGTCACAATTAATATCCTGATTCCTATTTTTATGTACTAGGCAGAGGTGACTAAACCAAAGGATATAGACACAGCTATGGAGAAACAGGGAGTTAAAAATGCTCAACATTACAAAATGTTAGCAAAATTGTGCTGATGTTTTTTCTTAGTTTATTAGGAAAGCATTTCATTCCAGATTAATACACGTAGTGTCAAAGAAAGAAAATGTGGCAAAAAAAGAAACATAAACCTGTCAGGTTGCCTCTGCCTACTCTTCCTATGATTCCTTTCTCTGCCCTCCACAGCCCCCAGATGTTTCTGGACAAGAACTCGCATCAGCCCCAGCAAGCATGGACAATGGCCGCATAAGCAACATCTGGAGCGCCAAAGGTCCCCCACACCTGGTCCACAAGTACATTTGTAAGTTCAGCAGCGCAGAAACCTTTTGCTTCTGCTGCTCTGTAAAATGCAGCATACAGTAATCATTGTCACAAAAACCTAAGATTTGTCTGATAAGCATGTATGATAATACACATTGAAGGACACATCCCTTAGATCAGGGTTGGGGAAACTGTGACCTCCATTCGTTGATGGACTCCCAAGTCCCATTAGCCCCAGATGGTGTGGCCCAGTGATCAGAGATGATGAGAGTTGGGAGTCCACCAGCATCTAGAAGGCCACAGCATTAGGGATGAATTCCTACACTTTTACAAGCAAGCCTTTCCTGCATTCTTGTCAACTGAATCAATATTTTTGTGAAACTGTTATTAGTAGCTTTTCCAGATATCTTCAGGTGCCAGTTTTAGGATACGAATACGGCTTTTAGCTGTGCCCACAGCTGCTTATTGAACATCAGATTCTAACAATTGTTTCTGGGAGATTTGGGGAAAGCCAGAGATTAAGAAGGTGGGATGCGGGTGGCTCTGTGGTCTAAACCACAGAGCCTAGGACTTGCCAATCGGAAGGTCGGCGGTTCGAATCCCCGCAATGGGGTGAGCTCCCGTTGCTCGGTCCCAGCTCCTGCCAACCTAGCAGTTCAAAAGCACGTCCAAGTGCAAGTAGATAAATAGGTACCGCTCTGGCAGGAAGGTAAACAGCGTTTCCATCCGCTGCTCTGGTTTTGCCAGAAGCAGCTTAGTCATACTGGCCACATGACCCGCAAAAACTGTCTGCGGACAAACATTGGCGCCAGTAAAGCAAGATGAGCACCACAACCCCAGAGTCGTTCGCGACTGGACTCAACTGTCAGGGGTCCTTTACCTTTACCTTTTAGAGATTAAGAAAGCCATGCCCTTTTTATAACTCAGGGGCTTGGTAAGTCAGACAAAAGGTTTTCCATCCCCTACAAGTAGTTTTATGCAATCATAATGGCAAAAGGCATTTTAACCTCCCTCTTTGCAATAAGTTTTTATACGTGCATTACTGTTTTAAACACTGAAAGCATCGACCGGTACACAAATTACAGGAGCCATACAAATAGCAACCTGATTGCAGTACTTCAATGCTCTAGCCCTCTGCTGGATAGCATTTAAAGCGCACAGCTCTGCCTCCAGTGCAGAATCACTTTCACCTCAGAGGACAGGGACCTCTGCCAACTGTAGGGTTTGATTTCAGTCTCCAATGGCACATTGTGATGACATTCATAGGTGCCTGTTTATAGCCAGAAACTAATTAGAGCTCATGCTGCATTACACAGCCTGCATTACGGAATTCTTATGCACAGTAGCAGGAATTGTGTTTAATCTCATTTGGCTTTCTCTTTTCCTGGATATCAGGGCATGTCATTGTTTTTTGTTTTTTTTTTAAAAAAGGACAACAACACAGAGATCATTTTTACAATTAGATGAAGACAAGTGTGATGCTAGAAGATAAATTATCTGAACCATTTGTGCTCGTGGATGTCAATGTCCATGCAGGTCTGAAGAACTGGAAATTTTGATTTGTGTATTTTCCCCCCAATGCAATTTTTTTTACTGTGCATTATGTGAAGCATTTATCTGACCACTGGTTTAAGCTTACCCAGGAAGCTTTAAATGAAAAACTTAATGTTAATAGATACCAGGTGTAATTTGAGAAAAGAAAAACAGCTAAATTCTGGGCTGCAGCTATTAAAACACATAGTAAGTTGACAGCAGAATATATTATCACACTGAATTAATATAAATATTACTATTTTTTGGAATATTTTGTTTAATTGCTCTACTGTCATGCATAATGTGTGCTTCCCTGAACCACTATAAATTCGGCCAAAAAATGTATTTTTACATCCCTCCAAATGTTTGAGATCAATGTTTCTTCATGGGTGTATGCCACAATTTAGGGGCAAATGAGGGGGGGAAAGCCTCTCCACATCCCATTGTTGCACAAAATGTGTACAGTGGTACCTCTGGATGCGAACGGGATCCGTTCCGGAGCCCCGTTCGCATCCTGAAGTGAACGCAACCTGCCTCTGCAGGTCGCGATTCGCCGCTTCCGTGCATGCGCGTGACATCATTTTGAGTGTCTGCGCATGCACAAGCGGTGAAACCCAGAAGTAACACGTTCCATTATTTCCGGGTCGCCGCGGAGCGTAACCTGAAAATGCTCAACCTGAAGCATATTTAACCCGAGGTATGACTGTACACAGATAGCATGAGAGAGTTGATATTTGAGCCACAAGAGGACATAAATCCTATCCAGGTCTTTGCTTTTGTGCAAACTCTACATGTGAGCAGGGCAACTGGGGAGACGGCAATGTGGGGACAGAGCTTGATGCCCTCATGCTCACTTGTGTATAGGGTTTACACATGACCAGAACACACAAATAGGGCTATAAGGAATAAAATGTGTAAGATCTGAGCCACTAAGAAAAAGCCTATGTATTCAACAAAATTTGAATACCACTTAAGCATAAATGAAATGAAAGGACCACATTTCACCTTGAAATTTTAGGGCCGTAGGATACCTTCCCATACTGTTTAACCGAATCCACTAATCTTTGGCAGGAGTTTCCAGCCACTTGGAATGCATGCAAAACCCCAGCTGATATTTCTATGCCTCTAGTGGAAGCTATCCTTTTCCAGGGGCATTGGAACTACAAAAATGAAATATGTACCCTACTTTTTGCTGTTGCGTTGAATAGACTCTACAAGCAAACTGTCCCAACCACAAAGATCAAACAGAGTCGAAGTTTAAAACTTCATTTTGCCCTCACATAGACCACGGGGAAACCCTTGTTTGCAGTGGCACTAGAAGCTGGGAGAACCCTGATCCAATATGTGCAGCTATAGCCCATGTGGTAGCAGCTGCATGCTCATGCTGGTAGTGCAGAGGCAGACAGAACCAGCAAGCAGGTGGTGATGCGCCCCATTACTGCACTTCAGCACAGGGGGCTGTACACATGGCAAGATTCTTGCAAACGTTGTTCTCCCCGCGTGTGCCATTGCATGGAGCAAAACCTTCGCAATGGAGGAGGCAGTATCTCGGAAGGCCCTAACTTTCACTGCTGTGTGGCTGCTGCTCTCAAAAGCATGGAAACTGCCAAGCTTCAGAGGTAAAACGAGGCTTTGCTTTTCAAGCAGACTCTTGCAATAGGCCGGATGGAACGCTGACTAGGCATGTGCTGGTGCAGCAAATGACTGTCTGCGTATTGCTGACTTTGTGCCGCGGAGAACATACAGCAGAGGGCACTGGGACCACTCCAGATTTCAGCACTGCATCATTTTGGGAAGTGCTCTTCTAGATATTTCTCACAATGCATGGGACCTTTTTAAGAAAGAAAGAAAGAAAGAAAGAAAGAAAGAAAGAAAGAATCTCTTTGTGCCAGCATAAAACTGTCAGAAACAACTCAGCCTAGACATCCGATCCAAAGAAACACAGAAAAGGTCTCCTGTCTGTGGAGAGATCATGGGATAAAGATGTTGTCACTTTAAAACTATGGGATGTCAACAGGTGAAAGGAAGGATGACTAGGACTGCAATTCTGCATATACTTACCCAGGAGTAAGTCCATCAGTGAGGCTTACTTCTTAATAAAAATGCATAGGATTCTGCTGTATCTTCAGTCCATGTTTCAAAAACCCCAAACCAAAGCCACCGGAAAAGATTCTCACTTACTTGAATGGATGTGAAAGAGAAATCACAACCTATAAAAGACTTGGCTGTTTCCTTGGCAGTATAGAAAGATGCCATTGGTCATAACCATGGGCAAATGAGCCCATTCTTGAATGCCTAAGCATCTGACATTAAAAACAACGCAGGAGGAGAGCTTATACATAATAAAATGGCTTTGATCATCTGTTTGATCTGCCTTCCTTATACAAAATGCATGAATGCTGTTATTTTCCCTGAAAGAGCAATATTGACAAGTCATAGTAATGTTTCTGTTCAGAGCACTTTTCTGAAAACATTTTCACAGCGGGGGTTTTGCTCGCTTGCTGCAGCCTCTCTAGGCCAGCTCTTGCGATTAATGGTAGCCTTGTTTGTTTGCCTTATTAAATGAGCTGCCAATATATTGTGTGCACATTAATGGGCTCTCCACACTTCCAGCTCCCCTCAGCAGCACCGAGTCCTTTCTAACAGTGTTCAGCCATTAAAATGAACTTCTTGCAAGAGCCAAAGCATTTATTGGCTCAGCCAAGTCAGCTAAGGTATCGATGCCAGTGTCAAGGGAAAATGCTAATCATTTGCCCTACGGGCTAATGTTTTAAAGATGAAGATGCAGGAAGTGTCATGTTTACAAATTGGTTAATTCATTTCAGGCACAATAGATTTTCCATATATATATATATACACACACACACACACACACACACACACTCCCTTGTTAAAAAGTTGCTATTTCACATTAAAACAGTAATGAAATATAGATGGTTTGTTTTCCTTTGCTTGGTACAAAAACTGCAGAAGGCTTTCCTTTCCTTTTGGCAGAATGTTGCTAACAAAGAACAATTGAGGTATTTGGAGGGTGGCAAGGACTAGAACACTGCAGCATGTTAATGAACACCACCATCTTGTGGATTTCTTAGGTAACACAGCCGAACAAATGCTGCTAAGCAAGACTGCAGAACAGCTGCATGACACCTAGACAAAATAAAATAATAATAATAAGATGAAGAAGAAGAAGAAGAAGAAGAAGTACTTCCTTCAGTTCAGCAGACTCCATGTTGTTTTGTTTGGCAGGGTCAGCAACTAATTCTGTGCACTTTCAAAATGATTTTTTCTGAAGCCAGAAATAGGAATTCAAAGAGTCAGCACACACACACACACACACACACACACACACACATTCAAGTGTGATCATAGACTCATAAAATTGTAGAGTTTGAAGGCACCATGAGGGCCATCTAGCCCAATCTCTGCACTGCAGGAATCTTTGCCCAAGGTGGGGGTTCAAACCCATGACTGTGAGATTAAAAGTCTCATGCTCTACCAACTGAGCTAACGGCTACAACCTTAATTGTTCTTAGCAAAGAGGGTTTTTCACTTTTCTTCATTTGATACCACTGCTAATCTTAGCTGGTAAGAAACTCACTCCTTTCTTTTATTGATGGGATGACCCACTTCAGATCACAGAAGAGTTCTTACCCAAGTTAAGGCAGTGACAGAGCTTCTATTGCTATCAACGAGGGCATAAGCCTAAAAAGCCAAACACATGTTCCTGATACAATGCATAAATTGTTAGGCTTGAATCTGGCCCATATTTACTGAATTTCCTGATCAATCATGAGCTTCACTGGTTTCCCCTAAATCTATCTCTCTCTGTCTGACCTACCTATTTTTCTGTTATGATGACCTTTTGACTGGCTACTGACTGATAGGGCTGCTGTTAGCAGGGGGAACTCTCTTTTGCAGGCTATACATTCTGCTTTCTGGTAAGCAGAACCTGGATAAAAGAGGTAGTCTTTGATCATGTGACCCAGAGTTTGTGACAGTGTAATAAGAGTTCTAGTTAGGGATGTGAGTTCAAGCCTTCTTCACACATTATTTAGGAACTGCTTCTCTGTGCTGTAAATTCACAACTAGGGTGGGACGGCAATAGTGGGGTGGTGATGCTGGAATCTACCATTCACTCTTCCCACCACACAGTTTCTTTGTCCACATACTGTGGGAAACTGGCTTCTACAGGTGCATTGCAAGGGCATAATTCTGCAGCTGGAATGGGAAATGGCAGTTTAAAGGCATATTGCTTCTGAAGAAGACAGAAGGAGAAAGAAGAGAAAAGAACCAGCAGGCTTTAGAGAAATTCTGACCTTGATTACTTGATTACATAACCTCAATCCTTTGTCTACCTTAATTTGCTTTTTGGATGTTTATTGCAAAAGAGTGAATTACCATTATCCAGCATCTGTTAAGATGGCTTTTATTTCTAAGAGGTTATTCCACAACATCATATGTCAACTATACAGTAGTTGTACTGAGTATTTTGAAAACACTGTAGATTGGAAACTGAAGTGATTAAATCCTTATTGCAAAACAACAACATTCCATAAAGCACTGGGTATGTATTTTAAAACAATAGCCACTGAACGAAAACCTACTGTGATTAAACATAAAAGTATATTAGGCACTGGCTGTGTGATGCGGAGTAATTATGCTGCCAAGCCTTTATTTATGCATGAATTGTTCAATAAAAACTCAGAGTCAAGAGCTATCAGTTTCTATCATCCAACTCACTCCATTATGGAAAGAACAGAATGATGGACAGCAAGCATGGGGAAACCTTGGAGCCTCCAGATGCTGCTGGACTCCCCTGTAGCCCAACAATTGGCCAAGTTGGCTGGGGCTGGAGGAAGTTGAAAGCCCAACAGCATCTGCTGCAGAGCAACCACTTCCCCTGGAACTGGTCTTTCCTCCCTCCAGACAAATGGGAACATAGAAATTGCACTTAGGAGGAAACACACAAACACCAATGTCTGTTTTCAAAGATGAGATTCCCGCACTGCCTTCTTCCTCTAGGCAGAATGAACCGATACCACAAAAGAGTTTCACATCTAAGCTCAGCTTTCAAACCTGGCACTTTTCCAACCATTTTCATTCCTGTCTCTGGGTCTGTCACTGTCCCTTAATTTACAGCCAATAATATCCACTAGTGCAAGTTCCCTTGTGCTTCAATCAGATGGGAAGACTTCATAAAATATCAGTGCTTTAATGATTTCACAAAAGAGTTGTGTTCTCTCTTGGAATCCTTAATCAGATGAAATAGGCCCTGAGGGTGCATCCAGACCGACAGTTGTTTTGCAAGATCTGATACAGTTATTTGCTCAAAGTAGTAAACACAGATTGCACAGTATCTGTTAAGGTTCAGCATTCTAGTTCAGGATTTTTGCATAAAGGTTTATACACTATATTAAACAGATAAAACCTTCCAACAATTGGACAGAAGTTTAATGCCATCCTTCCTTTTCTACCTCTGCTGTTGGAGACAGTATACCTAGTCTGAATATACCAGTTGCTGGGAATCACAAGTGGGATGAGTGCTCTCCTACTCGGGTTCTGCTTGCAGGCTTCCCATTGGGCATCTGACTGGCCATTGTGAGAACAGGACGCTGAACTAGATTTCCCTCGAACTTGAAAATGACTCCTTTCCACATTTTCTTTAGCATTAGAAAAACAATTGTTCTTTGTTGCTTTTGATAGAGAAATATTTAAAACAGGATGATCAGTAAGCCCAGTCATTATATGCTAGTGGCACTGAGGTTCACAACATGGAGTGAGAAATATTTACACTACCACACCTCCTGTCTCATTTCTTATTAGAAATATTGACACACACACACACACCATTTCCCTACCTTCTAAAGCACACATGTTTCTATAACGCCCATCAGTATGCATGCGGGGAGGTCACACAGGGCTTAAGATGTGAGCATCTACCACTGTGGCAAGTGAATTCTTTGTGGCAAGTGAATTCAAAGGCATTATCCAGGTTGCAACCCATATCAAGTCTGGAGGAGGCAGTGAAAGCTGGTCCATTAGGGCAAATGAGGCATCCCTCCACCAAGCACAATCCACCCTCAGCCAGCTCCCACCTGCCTCCTTCCTTACAACTTGTCCACAAGGCGGCACTGTCTGTCAGCGCCCTCCACCTTAGCCTTTGTAGAGTTCAGCCAATAGGAGGATGGGGACAAAATCAGAATTAGTTGGCTCTGGTTGGCCTCCCTGCCTTTGCCCTACCAGTCCCAAGGCTACCAGGCTCCATAGGGAGCAGGTCCTGAACATGGAACCCGAGACAGATTAAATCAGGATCCAGCCTGTATACCACTACCCAACTTTGGCCAAAGAAGGACAACAAAGAGCCAAACAAGCCTCTTGAACAGCAACATGATACAGCAGGCCTGGCCAGATGATAGTGCCCAGCTTCTATAAATGCTTCTGCTTTAAGTTAACTCTCTTGCGTAACAAGGGAATTCATCTTCCTGATCTTTGTTTGCTACCCTTTGCCTTACTCAAAGAACCATCCGCACTGACTCCTAAGAAAAAGCCAGGTCTGACACTTTTGTACTCACAGAAATAAACAGGGTAAACGAAAGCTAACTCAGGACACCATCTACATTCAGCAGACTGAGCAGCCACATTGGGTGCACTCTTCCCCTCTAGGATGAGATGTCTTGTATTTCTATTTAAATAATAATTACTTCTGAACTTGTATCTATACATAAAGATTACCACACACACATGATGCCCATGCATGCACAGCCAATAGACCTAAATATTGCCTGGTGGCTGAAGAATACTATTCCTGGCAACTCTGAAATCACTGGATATAATCATGTGTTTAACTGTAACTATTTATTAAATGATTTAACTGTTTTAGGTTTTGTGGGGGTTTTTTTTAATTGTGGGTATGTATGTTGCCCTAAACTCCTTTGGGAGGAAGAGTGGGATAAGAAGTTCAATATATAAATAATAATAATAATAATTCTTTCAAGGCCTAAGGAGAATGAGGCTGTGCCACTCAGCACTGTCTTCTGAAAAATACTAGCTCTCAAATGAGCTTCAGAAAACAATCAATTGCTTGTTTCCATTTGAAGGCTACAGTTGATGCCAGAGAAATGATTCTGGGGTGCCAATGCCTCCAATTGTTTAAAACCCTTAAAAGAACATTTATATTTTTCTAACATAGATAAACATTCAGCTGACTGGCTTCCGTCCATATATTAAACTGCCCTCTAGTGTTTTCTGCTCAGTACTGGAGCAAAATGGCCATAAATATTTAAATAACTGCCGCTCCACGATCAAAGCAATTCATAAGAATAATGGTTTTTAAGAAGACAAATGAAGAACAGCTGAGGGCACTTGAAGTAAAAGTTCACATGCCAGCCAAAAGTGTGCTGTGAGGTGAACTTATGTGTGTGTGTCTGCCACAGTCAGAAAGCCACATCACCGGCTTCTTTCTGCGTTTAGCAGGGCTGCCTGCCAAATCACATATTTTATCAACAACGAGAAGTATTATATCCCTCGCAGCAGTTCTCAACCTGCGGGTCCCCAGATGTTGTTGTACTACAACTCTCATCATCCCTGAACTCTGGCCTTGCTAGCTAGGGGTGATGGGAGTTGTAGTTCAAGAACATCTGGGGACCCACAGGTTGAGAAAGGCTGCCCTAGGGAGCTTGGAGCAGGAAACATGGCCCTCTCCTCCCATTTGAGGCTCAAAAAACCCTGTGAGGTAGGCAAAGCTAAGAGACAATGTCTGACCTAAGGTCACCCAGTGAGCTTTATGGACGAAGCTCACCGAGTTGAATCCAATGAAGTCACTGCATGAGCGGAATAATGTCCACTCATGCAATAAAGCTTCCCCTCCCTCTTCTCTCCGTGTTCAGTCTACACACACACACACACACACACAGAGAGAGAGAGAGAGAGAGAGGGAGGGAGGGAAACGTATCTTCTCTGGTGGATTGGAGGGAAACCCAGAGCAGATCTGGGGTTATGGGATATGCATGGGGAAGAGAGGGAAGGGAATTCTGTTGAGTGAGCAGAAGTTCTCTTCTCTGTGCAATGACGTCACTGGATACAACTCATAGTCTTTCCACTCCTCATCCAAGACTATGACCCAGCCTTTCCCAACCTGCTGCCCTCCAGACGTTTTGGACTGAACATCCACTAACCACTACAGCACACTGGATGTCTTTTATCACACTGCTCTATCCATACTGTGCAAAGTCAAAATGGCAGCTGCTTGACTTGGTGGATCCCTTATGGCAGGGTGTTCCTGGTCGATCTCCCAGTCGATTGTGTGATCCTGATGGATCCCCACGCCCCCCCCCAAAAAAGCTCAACAACTTTGGTGAAGGCTCCCCCAAAAAAGCTCAACAAATTTGGTCAATCCAATGATGGGTAGATCACTGTCAGTGTTTTTAAAGGGGGAGTAGATCGCAGTCTCTTGGAAGTTGGACAACCCTGCCTTATGGTGTCAGCCAGTGTGCACAGATTGGTCAAGAGCTAGAAAGCAAAGTATCCATCATATTTTCAGAGTGAGCCATCAAGTGGTGCAACCCAGCAGACAGCAAACTATAGCTTGAGACTTTTTTGGGGGGTGGGGGTGGGGAATCCCAAATAATTATTAAATCAGTCCTGGCATTTAAGTGTTAAAATAGACCATATATTTACATCTGGTTTGTCTCGGTTTATGCAATTTGCCTGGCTATTGGTGAACCTTGAGTCAATTACACATTTTATTTATCTTGTAAATCAAATTGTAGTTTCCCAAAGAAGCAATGGGGTTTTGATCAAAATGTTGGCAAATGTACTAACAGGTAGAGCTGGATAATAATGGGCTAATAAAGAGGCTGATGGTGTCATCTAATGAGACGCCCTTAAATTAATTAATTAAACACAACTGCCTATTAAAATCATCTGTTTTCCATTATGGAGCTATGATTCAATATTTCACTTCTGCATCCCTCTCCTTTACTATGAATGACTTATGAACACTGTCCCTTCTCCACTAGGAGGCAGGGAAGTTCCAATATTACCACCATTTTATTACTTGTTGTGAAGAACAGGCCCATTCAATGTTTCTCCAGCATTATCTTGTTTTTGAGCTAGCCTTCACTCTTAAAAACTTCCCACCAGCGGCGTAGCGTGGGTTGTCAGCACCCGGGGCAAGGCAAGTAATTTACGCCCCCTAACCCGGGGCAAGGCAAGTAATTTGCGCCCCCTAACCCGGGGCAAGGCAAGTAATTTGCGCCCCCTAACCCCTAACCTGCCGCCGCTGCCAGCTTCTTCTTGCTGCTGCCTGGTCTGGTCTGGTGTGGTTCTCTCCCGCGCTCAGCGCTGCACTGGGCGGCCGCTGCAGTGTCCCTCCCCCAGATAGTCCCTCGCTCTCTCTCCGCACCGCACGCCTGGCACCCACCCCCTCCACAGTGGGCGGCGACCCAGCGGCTCGGATCGGATTCGCACAGCCAGCACTGCAGTGAGGGAGAGTGAGTGAGCCAGGTAGGGGCAGAGAGCTGCGAGTCCGAGCGCCCCCCACCCCAGATGTTGCGCCCGGTGCGGCCGGGCCCCCCTGCACCCCCCACGCTACGCCACTGCTTCCCACTTTCTTCACACTATAGGGAGCTCATGGTTTGTGCTCCCCCCTTGCCAATTTCACACTCCTCAAGCTTAATTTGTGTAGTGCCTGAATCCTAGACAGTGATGTACTAAGAAAGGAAGCTGTCTCCAGCATGCACAGAGTGGTGGTCCATCACCCCTGACTGAACAACTGCACCAGTTTGGCTGGCCCCACATACTTACAATTAAGAGAAGGAGGGGAGCAGGGCTTCTGGGACAAAAGGCATGGCTGAAACACAGCTCAATCCCCTACCACACTCAAAAAAGACTATTCTGCCTCCTTCACTTTGCTTTTACCAGTCTGGTCCTTGTCCTGTCTTACCAAGCTAATCTTACCCCTTCACAGTCATTTCTACTTATCCATGCCCTTTTCTCCTCTGAGGGGTTTTAGTCTTCCCTCCCCCACCCAGATTCAATAGTTGTCTGTGATGGTAGCAGCCATGGAGAGGGCAGGAAAGACAATTTATACTCTCTCCTCTGTTGAGGCTTCTTTCTGCAGTCCCAGCTTCTAGTTTGAATTCCACCCTAAAATAGTTGCAATCACACACTGGTTGCACAATTCAGGTTGCACAATTATGTCTCAAATAATTTTTTTACTGCTTCTGCCTGCCTGTGTTGTCTTAAGGTCTGAAACAGATTTTTTGGGTATTTTTCTTATCAGCTCACCATCTCAGCTGAAAGCTTCTCATTTCTTGTGTGTCTTTGAGCTTCCCCACCAGCTCCCCTGTGCCTTTATTGATTGATCTGTAAGGTTGTTGGGTTTTTTAAAGACACATTTGACAGGCAAAATGAAGCACAAGACTATACTCTATTGTAAGTTTCTGGACAGATTTTTCTGTAGTATTGAGCGGCTTCACTTGACAATACAGAGAGATGTGCCGAACTTCAGGAAGCATGATCAGAATACAGAAGATTATATAAAAACCAAGAAAGAGTATTGTAGCGCCTTAAAGTCTAATACATTTATTGGATAACAAGGTTTTGTAGACTAGAGCTTATTTCATCAAATGTATGTTGTCCACAAATTGTTATTAATTCTTCTTATTCACAAGTTTATTGTTTTATATTTTTTGTAAACTGCTTTGAGGGTTGTTGTTTTTTTTAGAGTTAAGCAGTGTATACATTTTATGAAATAAATAAACAGACATACATATCTGTTCAGAGATGGGAAATGTGGCTGTGAAGTCTCCCCCCCTCCCACTACAGGTATTAAAGTATAATGGTATAGATAGCAAGATATTGTTAAATGCACCAGGCCATTCATTATCTTACAAATAAACTGGTCTGACTGGTTCAGCAGGTTCCTCTTACAGATTCTAAAGTCTAAACTAATATACACAGGGTCACAGGTTTGGAAGGGATTCATGGGTATCATTCAGACTGACACCCCCCCCCCCCAATCCACAACATATAAAACACTATTATCAGTGACAGCAAATGTGATTGGGTCACTTTGTTCTTAACTTGTTTACATTTGGGTACAAGAATAGTTGTTACATATATGGTTGTGTATGCACTCTGATCAGTTTACTGGTGGGACAGTACCAGATGAAAGGGAGTCCTATGTCTCTTCCAGTGCTAATCAAATGACCAGATTGAGGTGTGTGTGCTTGCAATGGCCAAGCAAAGGCATGTTCAGTTGGATCAGGAGCACAGTTAGTTCTCGCCATGTGTCTGGAGTTCTTGTCTCTCCCAAGCATGGATGGTAAGTGTTGTCTATTATTAATGGAGAGCCTCTGTACACCAGGGTTTGTGGCTTCAATGTGATTGCAGCAACAGCCCTCATTGCACAGCTACCTGCAAAAGAAAGCTAAGGAGGACCCATGAAAGCTTATGCCAGATGTTTTCAACCTTCAACGGCTCCCTTAACCAACTACATTCTTTCTGCGGCACCCCTGTGGGGCTCAGGAGCCCAGTTATGTCACCCCTTGTCCGCAGAGCTGGCAGCCTCTCACCCTTTTCAAATACCCTCCCTTGTGGAGTCTTCCCTCGGCCTCCTCTCCCCTCTCCTGGGGAGTCCTCTGGGTAGCTGCTGCTGCCACCCCTGGTCTCTGAGCTGCCCCACCCCACCCCAAAGAGAGGAGCCTCCCAGAGGCACCATTCGCCTGTGGAGCTTATAGCTGGGGCTGCTGCAATAAACAGCTGTGCAAGCCTTTGGGAGACAGAGACAAGAGAGGGCATCAGAGGAGGGAGGGAAGGAAAGA